>NW_026652288.1:537302-734098 GCF_009828535.3 Hylobates moloch | reverse complement strand
ACTGAATGGAAAATACAATTCAGAGCCATCTAAATAAAGGCACGGTCACCTTAGAAAATGGAAATGTTCACACTGTTAAATCCTTCATGATAACCCGAGGAGAATGGATAAGATCAATTACTGTTCCGGGTTTCTCCCAAATCTGAATTTCTGCAACATGGTTTGATCTCTACGAATGACTAACATTTTCATATTAAAACTGATAAATAGTTGTACCCACTACTTGATAAAAACATTTCTGGCATTGAAAATCTGAAAATCACACTGACTCAAAATTAGTATTTTTGTCTCTGGTGGGCATTCAGCACGCCGATCTAGTGATGTCCATGAAAAATCCTGACCCACACAAGGCAGGTTGTGAGCCTCCACAGTGGGTGGAAATGTATTCTTTCTGTATGGGCTCATCAGACACAAGGCAGATCGTGAGCCTCCAGTGAGTGGAAATGCATTCTTTCTGTGTGGGCTCATCAGAAAACGGTACCCACTCTAGGCAACAGCACTGGAAAAAGTCACCTACACAAAATGAAAAACTTACAGAAAGAAGCCCCAAGTGGAGCGGCCCCAAGCCATGAACTGCACAGCCCGGCAGACGGCCCGGGCTGGGGCAAGCTCACATTCACACTCCTCTCACACAGCCCCTGTTTCACTGCCCATGACACGAAGCCACACACTTCTCTCTTGGCTCCCTGCAGTCAGGGCCACGTCTACAATGTGAATGCAGAGTTACAGCATTTATAGCAGCACACAGCAGTACCTGACATGGGCTGCACAGAGGAGGTAACAGCATTTATAGACTCGCACAGCAGTACCTGACACAGGCTGGACAGAGGAGGTGAGAGGCAATTGTTTTCTGAATGAAATAAAGACCAACAGAGGAGGTGAGAGCATTTATAGTACCATCAGTACCTGATGCAGGCTGGACTGAGAAGGTGAGAGGCAATTGTTTTCTGAATGAAATAAAGACCAAAGGAATCAGTAGGGAAAAAAACAAAAACAAAAAACCATCACCCTGGCAATATTTTTAACTTCTAAAATGGCTAATTTTCATCTCATGTATTTCAAATGCTTAATGGTAGACCCTAATTACAATTACATTATTCTGTTTTACTTTCTTCATTTTCCTAATTTAGATTTTTCATTTGAAAATGTACCTCTTTGAAAATCCAAAAATACATCAACATTAACTTCAGATAATATAAACAAGTGACATCCTGACCCAAGGTCTGGGGAAAAGAATTAATTAGCATGGGGCTTAATTATGCTATTGCTGTGTACCCTGCGGTGTCTCAGGAATGTGTCACCTCCAGGGGGTCTCAGAATCACCAAGGGGGCTCTGTGGGGTTCACAGGGATATTACTGAGACCTTCTCTAACATCTCTAGCCATGTAGGACTGCATCCTAAACCTGCTAGGAAGAGTGAGAAAACCTCAGTAGGAGCTTGGGATTTCCTTTCAGGAATCCTTCCAACTCAGTCAAATAGAGAGCCATACCGAAAATCCCCGAAGTCCTCTACGTAACCCCCTCGTTAGAGTTAGATAATTAAAAGTGCTGGATCCTAGAAGAATTAACCAATTCCTTGGCATGAAGAAGAGTGAACTCCTGGTGCCCTGAAGATGCTCCAGCCACAGCCCAGGTGTGGGCCGCCTCTCTCCTTGGGTGGGAACAGCTGAGGCCTGACGCTTAGGGATGCAGGAGAAAGGGCCAATTTCTACCACCCGACGAGGTGGCAGAACACCCCCGAGCCGCACCACACCACGGGAAACAACCAAAGGTTCAGGTCCGCCCGTCTGAATCAGGGTGGCAATGGCACGGGTCCGCAGTGCCCCAGCAGACATGTGCAGGTGGCAGGCGTGGTGCCTCTCATGCTGGTGCAGCACTTAGAGGGCTGTACAAACAACAAGGCCAAGACATGCAGGTTAAATCCCTGTAACCCTGCACCTCACAGGGCCTGCAGAGGGAGGAGGGAACACAAGGTCTCCCACTCATATGGAAGCAAGAGGGGAGCAGGAGGAAGGAGGGAAGGAGGAGAGGAGGAGACAAAGGGAAGGAGGGAGGGAGGAAGGGAGAAGAGGAGGTGAGAAGGAGGGACCATGGAAACAAAATTACCTGAAAGGGAGTCATCAGCTCAGAAAAGAATGGAGGAAAGGATAAGGAAGGTGAATGCAGGTTAAAGTAATCAGAATCAAAGCCACAACAAAATGCAATAAAGTCAGATGAAAACAATCAAGAACCAGCGTCACCACATGGAGGCCTAAGTGCATCACACAAATGAGGTGGGAAATGATGATGTGGAGAGGACGATAGAGATGGATGCCAAGTGAACACGACCTGGATACCTAGCATGTAACTCATGTTTCCAAAGTGGAAAACAATCAAAAGGCATAGAAATAATACTGGAAACAATTACGTCTCTGTGAAACTGACATCTGCCATCAAGGAGACACAACTTAGCTGCAAAGGGCTGGGGGGTGGGGGGATGGAGTGATACGGATCAACAGTCAACACCAGAACTCCTCCTGGAGTAGCTAGATTTTAAGAATAAAGAAACAATAAAATTATATGATTTTAAAGTTTTCAGTAATGTAAAATTGATATTTTTGCCAAAATAACTTTCATCTTCAATAAAAACAACTTTTAATGCATTTCTAGAATCATAGCATATAATGAAAAACTCAGGAATTAAAAATAAGCCTGCTTACCTACATTTTAGAAGCATGAACAAATCAGCATTGCACTGATCTGAACAGCACAGTGAAGGAATGGAAGCTGACTGATGTCTGTTGAACACTGTGCTCAGCAACAGCAGAACACCCTCCTTCCTACGTGGACAAAACGCAGGGTCATAAAACCTCAAAAATCTCAAAGGACTGAAGTCAGTATGTCATTTTCACATATGTGGCAATGGAAAACTACCAGAAAAAGATAACAGAAAATCTCCTCTCCTGAAAAGTTTAGCAACATACTCACAAATCACCACAGATCCAGGAGGGGACTCACAGTGGAAATTGGAACGTGTTTTGAACAGATTATGAGCTAACGACTTTCAAAACCTGTGAAGTGCAGCTGCAACTGAATAATTTACAGCTGGAATGCATGCAGAAACTAAAGGTGAAAATCAGCGACCTCATCCCAGGGTAGGCCACCCAGCATTCAGGTCCACCGCCTGTGTCTGTAAATAAAGTTTTATTGGAACACAGCCACGGCCCTTCAGCTGCTTCCAAGAAAGGAAGTTGTTGGCGGAGTTGAGTGTCTACAAAGGACGACATGGCCAGTAAGCCTAAGGTACCAAGTGGCTTTCAAAACACTTTAGAGACCTCTGATTTCAGTTTCCAAAAACAAAGCAAGAAAAAGGAAAGAGAATAAAGGAAATAAGAGCACAAATACATGAAACAGAAGACAAATCAACTAATGAACAAAGCCAAAGAACAGTTCTCTGGAAGAAATGAGAAATAAGAAGAGAACACACAGAAGCAGCCAGACGAGGAAAGGAAGGGGGAAGCCACTATGAATCCCGCAGATATGAAAAGCACACAAGAAAATAGCAAGAATGTTTTACCTTACAGTTTATGATTTGTGTACAAAGGATGAACTCTTTAAAACATGCAATTTACTAAAACAGATATAATATTAAATAAAAATATAAATATTCCTGTATGTAACTTAAAAGTTGAACTTAGTATTAAAATTATTTCACAAAGTAAACTCTGGGCCCAGTGAATTCCTCTAAATATTTCATAAATAGCATGGATACTATACAAACTTTTCCACAGAATAGAAAAACAATGACTACCAGTAAACTCATTTATACAACCAACCTAAGCTGCAGACCAGAACCTAACAAGAAGGTTATAATACAGTAAAATTACTTAGCAATTACCCCCATGAATATAAATGAAAAAATCCTAAATAAAATATTATGAAATCTAATCCAAAAAATATAAAAAGCAAAATACTTTTAAAACAACTACAATAAAAAATGTAAGGGTAGTTTACCATTTGAAAATCAGTGTAATTCATAACATGGAACAGTTCTCTAATGCTGTATAATAAAATATCCAACAACCAACAGCCTCTGAATGTCAGGATTCTGGGAGAGCCCGGCTGAGTGCTTCTGGCTCCGGGTCCTGCAGAGGCTGCAGCCCAGCTGCTGGGGGTGCTGCCGTCTTTGAAGGCTCAGGTGTGGCCAGCAGATCTGCTTCCAGATCGCTCCTGTGGTGGCTGCTGGAGGCTTTAGTGTTTTGCCACATGGGGCTCTCCAATGGGTAGTTCACAACATGGCATATACTGGAAAGAATGACCCAGGAGGAAAAATGCTTGCCCCCAGCACAGTAGCTGCAGACTTTATAGCCCAGTATCAGGAATGGCAGATCATCAGATATGCCATACACCATGACAACAGAGGCTGCCCCGAGTACAAGATCAGATGGGTTACACAGGGGTGTGAATACCAGGTGCCTTCCTCCAGGCTGGCAACCATACCATATGAACAAAGAACTTATATGATCATTGATTAATCTCAAAAAATTGTTGACAAATGTTGTTACCTAAAGCCTTTTAATAAGAGAACTTCCATAACTGGTCAGAGGCGTCTACAAAAGATTTACAGCACATGTCATACTCAGGGTAAAGCTTGAAAATTCCTGAGACAAGGAATGAGGAAAGGGTGCTCAACAGCACCACTTCAATACACCATGGTACTGCAGCTCCCAGCCAATACAATCATAAAGCAGACAGGAAGGAAGGAAGGGAGGGAGGAAGGGAGGAAGGGAGGAAAGGAAGGAGGGAGGGAGGAAGGGAGGAAGGAAGGGGGAGACGGAGGGAGGAAGGAAATGTGTAAACATTGAAAAGAAAAAATAAAACCAGCATTTTTCATAGATGATATTATTGAGCATGGAGATAATCCAAAAGTATCTACGCATATGGTATGAAAACAGATAAGCAATTAATCTTTGAAATTAATAAAAATATCAGCTTATTATGCCAATATTTTTAAAGTGTGTCTCAACATATCAGCAACAAATAATAGTTGAAATAAAAACATGCAATTTACAGTAGCATTAAATATATCTAGAAATAAATCTAATGAAAGATGTGCAAAATTTCTATGATAAAAATTACAAAACATTATTGGGAGGAATTTAAGAAGACCTAAATGAATTACAGACTAGATCTTGTTTATGGATTTGATGAATTATTTTCAAGTTGTCACTTCTCCCCTAAGTAATCTACATATTCAAAATAATAATTGTTATTGGAAGCTGTTTAATAATAATCCTAGAATAAGTCATAAAAATTGATAAAGGGGCTCTAAATTTTAAATGGAACTGCAAAGGGCCAACTATAGTCAAGGAAATCCTAGTAGAAAACAAAGTTTAAGATTCATATTGCCAGATATCAGGAACTATCATAAACTTAGAGCAATTCAATCAATAGAAAATTTGCTCAAGGAAAATAACCCAGTGGAGTACAGAGAATACAAAGTCAAAAAAAAATCCACATATACAACTCCACATTTGTGATAAATGTGGTATTGCAGTGAAGTTTAGAAAGAATAATCTCTACAATAAATAGGAAGGAAACAAACTTTGAACCCTAATTCAGAGCACACAGAAGAAAAATAAACTCTAGCTGGAATTTTGAGCTAAATTTAAAAGGTAGGCTGGGCGCGGTGGCTCACGCTTGTAATCCCAGCACTTTGGGAGGCCGAGGCGGGCGGATCACGAGGTCAGGAGATCGAGACCACGGTGAAACCCCGTCTCTACTAAAAATACAAAAAAATTAGCCGGGCGTGGTGGCGGGCGCCTGTAGTCCCAGCTACTCGGAGAGGCTGAGGCAGGAGAATGGCGTGAACCCGGGAGGCGGAGCTTGCAATGAGCCGAGATTGCGCCACTGCACTCCAGCCTGGGCAACAGAGCGAGACTCCGTCTCAAAAAAAAAAAAAAAAAAGGTAAACCTATAAAGTGTTTAAAAGAAAAGAAATGAAACTAATTTCATGACTCTGGAGTAAAGATTTCTTGAAAAGAAGGGGAAAAGTTGTAATTGTAAATTAGCAATTGATAAACTAAGTCTACATTAAAAGGAAAAAAATTCTGTTCAATGAATATTAGCAAGAGAGTAAAAGGGAACCTATAGAGTGAAAGATCTTTGTGTCTCATATGTTTGATAAAGACTCATACATATAACATGTAAAGAACTCCTAAATCAGTAAAAATAAAAAACAACCCAGGAGAAACACTGGCAAGGACCCAAGTAGGCAATTGAAAAAAAAGAGAATAACACAATCGAATTTCAAAGTGTGCAAAGATCTGAATAGATTTCTCATCAAATGATTCATACAGATGGCAGATAAGCATATGGGAAGATATTCAATAACATATGTCACTGGAGAATTGCCAGTTAAAACAGCAATGGGATTCTAGCACACATCAATTAGAAGGGCAGGAATTCAAAACACTGACAACACCAAATGCTGGTGAAGATGTAGAGCAACAGGAACTCTCATTCATTGCTGGTGAGAATGCAAAATGGTGCAGCCATGTTGGAAGACAGTGTGGCAGTCTCTCACAAAACTAAACATAGTTTCACCATATCATCCAGCAGGCATGCCTTTTGCTATTTATCCAAAGGAGCTGAAAACATGTCCACACAAAAGCCTGCACAGGAATGTTTATAGCAGCTTTATTCATAATTGCAAAAACTTGGAATCAACCAATATGAAGGTGAATGAAGAAACAATCAGTGATTTATCCAGACAATACGATTTAGCATTAAAACAAAAGGAGCAAGCAAGCCACATAAAGACACAAAGAAAGCTTAAATGCATGTTAGTAAGTGAAAGAGCCAGTCTGTAAAGGCTCCATATTGTGCAAGTCCAACTATCTGACCTGGAAAAGGCACACTATGGAGATAGTAAAGAGATCAGTGGCTGTCAGGGTTTGGGAGGGAGGGAAGAATGGGCAGGTGGAGCACAGAGGAATTTTAGGGCAGTGAAGTGACTCTGTATGAAACTATAATGGTGGATACCTACCTGTCATTACAGATTTGTCCAGACTCATAGATTGTACAACACCAAGAGTGTACCCTCGTTTGAACTCCAGACTTGGGTGACAATGACTTGTCAATGGAGGTTCATTGATTGTAACAAAAGAAGCTTCTGGTGTGAGATGCTGATAGTGTGGGAGGCTGTTTGGGGAAGGGGGACTGGGAGTACATAGGAAATCTGTATATTTTATGTCCCATTTTGCTGTAAACCTAAAACTCTATAAAAAATAAAGCCTATTAAAATGTATAATACCCAAAATAAAAAGGCTATGTGAATGACTAATGACAAATAGAAAGGTGCTCAGCATGATTTAATCAGCAGAGAATGCAAACCAGATCCACAATAAAACAACATCACCTCACAAAAGAATGAACAAAATCAAAGAGGGTGAATGAATATCAAGGTTTACAGAAGGTGTGGTACAATCACAATTCTCATTTACAGTTGCTGGGTTTATGATGGTGCAACCACTTTGGAAAACTGCTTGTCAGTTTCTACAAAAGCTGAACATACGCACATTCAAGCTGCAATTCCCCTCTCAGGTTTTCGCTCAACAGAGCTGAACAAACATGTCCATATAAAGACACATGAAAGGATGTTTAAAGTGTCATCTACTACAACCGAGACCACATAACAGCAGCAGTGTCCAGCAACAAGTAGGACAAGTGTTGGCATCCTCACACAGCAAATACAATATACAAAGTGCAACTACAAGCAAAGTGTGTATACACATCATAAAATATTATGTGATACATATGTGTGTGTATATATATAGCTATCTATCTATCTATATATGGAGAGAGTTTGGAATCAGGGAAAATTATCATAGTGAAGTTAGAAGTCATTCACTAATTCACTCTTGACTGGTAGTGACTGACCGGATGTCGGGGTGTGAGTGCTGGCCACATAAGGAGGTCTTAGTGAAAATTCATTGAGCTATTCATATGATTTGGACACTTTTCCCTTTGCATATTGTGTATCAGTAAAACATTGACTAAAATAATGCATGTGGACACAAAAAGTAGGCATTTTGTAGAAACTTATCAATAGAGACAATGCGAATGACTATAATGAGGTGAAGGAAAGAATCAAAATAGGGATGAAGATTATAAGGAATAAATTTGTACATTAAAATAAAGAACATTAAAATGTTAAATAAAAAAATATTAAAAATCGAAATATGTGGAGAAATAATTATAAGAATTTCCTTGCAAAGAAAGAATAGATAGGAATTTCCTATATCTGTCGAAGAGCACCTGGTTAAAACCCCTGCAATAAACGTTATTCTAAGTGGTGACACTTTAAAATCTCTGCTTTTATGCTGGCATTCAGCATTTTTTGTGTGTGTACCTTAGTCTACCATAAGATTAAAAAAAAAGTGTCAAGCTGAGATATACAGCCAGCACTTGAATGGGAGAGAAGCCCATGCTCTCAGAGCACTGAAAGGGAGAGGGCTGCAAACGTGAGGAAATAAAGAGGAACCACGTAACTGAGCAAGAGCCCACCAATCAGCAATGACAATCACCACCTACTGGGTTGCAGCCCAAACTGCAACACCAAAATACTTGGCGAATTTACTCCCATGTGAAACAAAAGGCAAGAGGTCAACTACAAGTGAAGACCCAGCACAAAGCCCTGGCCCTCTGAAAACATCCAGAAACGAAGCCAACTGACTACACTCAAATTACACCACACAACTGAAGGAACATCAGCACACGTCTCACCACATGGATGAGAAAGAACCAGCACAAGAATTCTGGCAACTCTAAAAGCCAAAATGTATTCTTGTCCCTAAAGCCCCACACGAGGTTTCCCAGCAATGGTTCTTAACCAGAATGAAATGGCTGAAATGACAGAAGTAGAATTCAGAATCTGGATGGCAAGGAAGATCATCAGGATTCAGGACAAAGTTGAAACCCAAGCCAAAGAATTTATGGAATCCAGTAAAACTATCCAAGAGATTAAAGATGAAATACCCATTTTAAAAAAGAACCAAACTGATCTGATAGAGCTGAAAAACTCACTACAAGAATTTTATAACAATCAGGAGTATTAACAGCAGAATACACTAAGCTGAGGAACGAATCTCAGACCTCAAAGACCAGTTCTTTGAATTAACACAGTCAGACCAGAATAAAGAAAAAACTGAAGAACATCTCCAAAGAATATGAGACTATGTAAAGAGACAAAACCTATGACTGACTGGAATTCCTGAAAGAGAAGAAAAGAGAACGAGCAACTTTGAAAACATATTTAAGGAAAATAACAACAAAAATTTCCCCATTCTCACTAGAAAGGTCAACGTTCAAATTTAGGAAATTCAGAGAACCCCTGAGAGGTACTATAAAAGATCACCAACTTCCAAGACATATAGTCATCAGATTCTCCAAGGTCAATACAAAAGAAAAAATGTTAAAGGCAGAGAGAGAGAAGGGGAAGATCCCCTACAAAGGGAATCTCATCAGGCTAACAGCAGACCTTTCAGCAGAAACCCTACAAGCTAGAAGAGATTGGAGACCTATATTCAACATGATTAGAAAAAATAAATTACAACCAAAAATTTCATATCCAGCAAAACTAAGCTTCATAAGTGAAGGGGAAATAAAATCCTTTTCAGAAAAGCAAATGCCAAGGGAATTTGTTACCACCAGATCTACTTTACAAGAGGTCCTTAAAAAAGTGCAAAACATGGAGGCCGGGCGCGGTGGCTCACGCTTGTAATCCCAGCACTTTGGGAGGCTGAGGCGGGCGGATCACGAGGTCAGGAGATCGAGACCACGGTGAAACCCCATCTCTACTAAAAATACAAAAAATTAGCCAGGCGTGGTGGCGGGCGCCTGTAGTCCCAGCTACTCGGAGAGGCTGAGGCAGGAGAATGGCGTGAACCCAGGAGGCGCAGCTTGCAGTGAGCTGAGATTGCGCCACTGCACTCCAGCCTGGGCAACAGAGCCAGACTCCGTCTCAAAAAAAAAAAGTGCAAAACATGGAAACAAAGGGTTGTTACTGGCCACCACAAAAACACACTGAAATACATAGACCATTGAACTATAAAGCAACTATTCAATCAAATCTACATAACAACTACGTAATAACACGATGAAAGGATCAAACCAGCACATATCAATCTTAAACCTCAATGTAAACAGGCTAATGTCCCATTAAAAAGACACAGAGTGGCAAGTTGGATAAAAGCAACACCCAGGCCGGTTGCGGTGGCTCACGCTTGTAATCCCAGCACTTTGGGAGGCCGAGGCGGGCGGATCACGAGGTCAGGAGATTGAGACCACGGTGAAACCCCGTCTCTACTAAAAATACAAAAAATTAGCCGGGCGTGGTGGCGGGCGCCTGTAGTCCCAGCTACTCGGAGAGGCTGAGGCAGGAGAATGGCGTGAACCCGGGAGGCGGACCTTGCAGTGAGCCGAGATTGCGCCACTGCACTCCAGCCTGGGCGACAGAGCGAGACTCCGTCTCAAAAAAAAAAAAAAAAAAAAAAGCAACACCCAAACAAATGCAGTCTTTAAGGAACCCATCTCACATTCAAGGACATCCATAGGCTCAGGGGAAATGAATAGAGAAAGATCTATGAAGCAAGCTGAAAACAGCAGGGTTTTCTATTCTTATTTCAGACAAAGCAGACTTTAAAAAACAATGATCAAAACGTTCTAAGAAGGGCATTACATAATAATGAAGAGTTCAATTCAGTAAGATGACTTAACTACCTAAATATATATATATATATGCACCCAGTACTCAAGGACCCAGATTCATAAAACAAGTTCTTAGAGACTCACAGAGAGTTTCAGATAACCACAGAATAATAATGAGATATTTCAACACCCCACTCATAGTACTACATCAATGAGGCAGAATACTAACAAATATATTCAGGATTTAAACTCAACACTTGACCAAACAGACCTAATAGACATCTAAAGAACACTTCACACAACAAGAAAAATACATTCTCCTTATATGGACATGGCACAGACTCTAAAATTAACCACATGCTCAGCCTTAAGGCAATTCTCAACAAATTCAAAAAACCTGAACCATACCATCCACACTGTCATACTACAGCACAATATAAGTAGAAAGCAATATAAACAAGATGTCTCAAAACCATACACTTAACCCTGAAATTAAAAAATCTGCCCCTGAATGGCTTTTGGGCAAATAATGAAATTAAGTCAGAAATGAAGAAATTCTTTGAAACTAATGAAAACTAAGATATACTAGAATCAGGGACAAAGCTAAAGCAGTGTGAAGAGGAAAGCCTATGGTGCTAAACACCCAAATCAAAAAGTTAGAAAGATCTCACAGTAAGAATCTAACATCACACCTTGAAAAAAAAAAAAAAAAAAAAAGAAAAAAAGAGCAAACAAGCCCCAAAGCTAGCAGGAAAAAAGAAGCAAAATCAGAGCTGAACTGAATGAAACTGAGATGTGAAAAACCATAGGAGATGAACGAAACCAAAAGTTTTTTTTTAATGAATAAAATTGTTAGACCACTAGATAGACTAATAAAGAAGTAACAGAGAAGATCCAAACAAACACAATCAGAAACGACTAAGGGGACATTACCACTATCTCCACAGAAATACAAAAAACCCTCTGAAACTACTATGAACACCTCCATGCACACAAACTAGAAAACCCTGAAGAAACTAATACATTCCTGGAAACATGCAATCTATCAAGATTGAACCAGGAAGAAATTGAAACCCTGAATATACCAATACTAGGTTCCAAAATTGAATTCATATTAATAATTAAGAAAAAAAACACTGACCAGAAAAAGCATTGGATAAGATGTATTCACACCCTAATTGTAACAGATGTATAAATAAGAGCTGGTACCAACGCTATGGAAACTATTCCCAAAAAATTGAGGCAGAGGGATTCCTAACTCATACTGTGAAGCCAGCATCATACCAAAACCTCTCAGTGACTCAACAAAAAAAAGAAAACGTCAGGCCAATACCCCTGATGAACACAGATGGAAAAATCCCCAACAAAATACTAGCAAACTAAATCCAGCAGCACATTCAAAAAGTAATCCACCACTATCAAGTAGGCTTTATCCCTGGGATGCAAGGTTGGTTCAACATATGCAAATAAATTGATATAATTCATCACATGAAGATAACTGAAAACAAAAAAAAGTATGATCATCTCAATAAACAAATAAAAAGCTTTCAATAAAATTCAATGTCTTTGCATTTTAAAAACCCTCAACAAACTAGGCATTGAAGGAAATTGTCTCAGAATCTAAGAACTATCTATGACAAACCCACAGCCAACAACACACTGAATGAGCAAAAACCAGAAGCATTTCCCTTGAGAACTAGAACAAGTCAAGAATGCCCCTCTCACCACTCCTTTCAACATAGTACTAGAAGTCCTAGCCAAAGCAATCAGGCAAGAGAAAGACATACAAGGCTTGCAAGAGTCAACCTATCTCTTTTCACAGATGGTATGATTTTATATCTAGAAAATCTCATTGTCTCTGCCCAAAGGCTCCTAGATCTGAGAAACAACTTCAGCCAAGTTTCAGAATACAAAATCAATGTGCAAAATTAGTAGCATTTCTATACAGCATTAATGTCGAAGCTAAGAGCCAAATTCACAACAGCCACAAAAACAATAAAAGACCTAGGAATACAGCTAGCTGGGGGGTGAAAGCTCCCTACAATAAGAATTACAAAATGCTGCTGAAGGAAACGAGAGATGACACAAACAAATAAAAAAGATTCCACACTCATGGATAAGAAGGATCAATACTGTTAAAATGTCCATACTGCCCAAAGCAATTTACAGATTCAGTGTTATTCCCATCAAACTACCAATGATATTTTTCACAGAATTAGTAAAACCAATTATAAAATTCATAGGAAACCAAATAGAGCCTAAATAGCCAAAGCAATTGTAAGCAAAAAGAACAAACCTGGGGGCATCACATGACCTGACTTCTAACTATACTACAAGGTTATAGTAACTAAAATAGCATAGTACTGTTACAAAAACAGACACACAGACCAATGGGACAAATTAGAGAACCCAGAAACAAAGCCACCAACCTAAAAGCATCTGATCTTCAACAAAGTCAACAGTAACAAGCAATGGGGAAAGAACTTCCTATTCAGTAAATGGTGCTGGGATAACTGGCTAGCCATATGCAGAAGATTGAAACTGGACCTCTTCCTTTTACCACATACAAAAAACAACTCAAGATGGATTAAAGACTTAAATTTAAAAAAACTATAAAAATCCTAGAAGAAACTTGGAAATACTATTCTGGACATAGGGCCTAGCAAAGACTTCATTACAAAAACCCCAAATGCAATTGCAACAGAAACAAAAGTTGACAAATGGTACCTAATTAAGCTAAAGAGTATCTTCAGGGCAAAAGAAACTATCAACAGAGTGAACAGACAACCTACAGGATGGGATAAAATATTTGCAAACTATGCATCTGATAAGGGTATAATATCCAGAATCCATAGGAAACTTCAACAAATCTAACAAACGAAACAAACAACCCCATTACAAAATGGGCAAAGGACATGAACAGGCACTTCTCAAAAAAAGATGTATATGTGGCCAACAAGCACATGAAACAATGGGCAACATCACTAATCATTAGAGAAATGCAAATCAAAACCACAGCAAGATATCATCCCACAGCTGTCAGAATGGCTATTATTAAAAAGTTACAAAACAACAGATGCTAGCAAAGTTGTAGAGGAAAGAGTACAGGTACACACTGCTGGTGGGAATCCAAATTAGTTCAGAAACTGTGGAAAGTAGTCTGTAGACTTCTCAAGTTACTTAAAATCACATTACCATTCAACCCAGCAATCCTATTACCAGGTATATACACAAGGGAATGCAAATCATTCCACCATAAAGACACATGCATGTCTATCCTCATCCCAGCACTATTCACGATGGCAGAGACATGAAATTAACCTAGATGCCCACCAACGGTGGAGCAGATAAAGCAAATGTGGTCCATATACACCATGGAATACTATCCAGTCATAAAAATGATGAAATCCTGTGCTTCACAGCAACATGGATGGAGCTGGAGGCCATTATCCTAAGTGAATTAACACAGGAACAGAAAACCAAACACTGGATATTCTCATTTGTAAGTGGGAGCTAAATACAGAGTACATATGGACACAAAGAAGGGAACAACAGACATGGGTCTTACTTGAGGGTGGAGAGTACGAGAAAGGTAAGAATCGAAAAGAGTACTATTATTACCTGGGCGACAAAATAAGCTGTACACCAAACCCCCATGACACAAAACTTACCCCTCTAACATACCTGCACATGTACCCCTGAACCTAAAAGTTGGAAAGAAAAGAAAGAAAATCATTAAAGAAATACTAGTTAAATTGAGAAATATTTGTGAATAAGAAGATGCAATAAAATGATGGCAAATGTCCCAAAATTGATTGAGAGAGTCAGTGTAATTCCAATCAAAGCATGAATTAGTTTGAAACTTGACAAAAAAAGGCCCTAAAAGTTAAGGAACTGTAACGTCCCAAGAGGAGCTAATCCACCATTTTAAAAAAGAAAATTTGATATCTGTCATTAGTTCTAATAATATGCATTCATAATTCAGCATCTGTGAAATCAAGTTCTATCATACAACAGATGTTTCAAATTTCATTTGTAGCCTTAGTTCTTTGTAGTGTTACATAAAATAATGGTGCATGTAAATGTTAATGGCGTCTTAGAACTGAAGAAATATGGTATTATTAAGTCATAATAATTGGAACTCTGGGAAAAAGATGGTGCAGGCTTAGAAAATCAACCAAAAGAACAGAACAGAGGGCCCCGAATCAGCCCCATAATTCCAAGGAGACTTGATTTTGACAGGTATTGCTGACGGCTAGTGTGTTCGGCTGTTCTTGCCTTGCTATAAAGAAACACCTGAGACTGGGTAGTTTATGAGGAAACGAAGTTAACCGGCCCACAGCTCTGCAGGCTGTGCAGGAAGCATGGCACCAGCATTGCTCGGCTTCTGGGGAGGCCTCAGGGAGCTTTGACTCACAGCAGAAGGTGAAGGCAGAGCACGAGCAAGAGACAGGCGGTGGGAGGGGAGGTGCTGCTCATGTTTAGTCAACCAGATCTCGTGAGAATTCACTCACTACCAGGAGGACAGCACCAAGCCACGATTCGGTGCCCATGACCCAAACACCTCCCACCAGGCTCCACCTCCAACATTGCAGATCACAATTCAACTTGAGATTTGGTGGGGACAAACATCCAAACTATATCGGCTAGGAATAAAAATAAACTGTCCTGGGGCAATTGATTATACACATGAAAAAACAACAACAACAAAAACAGTAAATTGGATCCTTACTTAAGTCTAGACATGTTAAAGACTTTAAGTTGAAAGCTTTTAAAATAAAGATCTTCCTGACTGTTGGGGCTTAGCAAAGTTTCCTTGCAGGCAGAAAAAGCAAACACCATGTGGTAAAGGCTGACAAATCCAACTACGGTTAACTGTTCTTTACACTAAGCACCGCACTGGGAACAACACAAACAAAACTGCAGGTGAAGGTGTCTGCAGCACACACAGTGAGAATTCACCCTAGAAAGTACAGGATATGTAACATGCTGCGGGACGGATACAGAGAGGCCACTTTCCCTCTGAAAAGGAATCACACACCTTACCATGTGCCTGACAAAGGGTATTCCCTTTTCTCTGCCAGTCCCGGAATTTAACATTAGCCTCCAAAAAGCCATCTGATTCACTTGACTGAGGGCTTCACTGCTTCCACTGGACAGAAAAAGCAAACTGAACACAAAGCAAACTCAGAAATCAAACGGCTGCTCTGACAGCACAGCCGGGCTCCATCACACAGGCATATTTTTGAAGCATAATTAATATCAAACGTCAAGGGTGGCAGGACAGGGAGGATTTAGTTATTCTGCTACCTACACTGTCATTATGCGTTTTAGCCTCTTCAGAAATGAGGTTTCTTCATTACGTCTTTTGAAATGCTTCATATCATCAGGTATGATGTTAAGGAAAAATATCTAAATTGGTTTTTGTTTGAAGCATGAAAAAGGGCAATTCACGTTTCAGGAAGCAAAGTTTTTCTACTATCAGCAGGTTAATGTGCTTGTTAGATCAATGTGGATTTCGGCAATGGCCAGCAGAAACTCCATCCAGAAGGACCCCTGAACTTTACTGACTTTCCCTGGAGGCCAGAAGAACTCAGAGCCTTGGAGCCACTCAGTGCAAAGGTGGGGCTGGGCAGGCCAAGGTGCTGAAAGCAGTGGTGGCGGGAAGGGGAAAACTGGGGAAAGACAGGAGGAGAGAGGGCCATGGGAGCCGGAATCCGAGGAGAGCTTTAGGCCATAGGGAGGTGAGCAGGTGAGGGCCAGAGAAGGGGTTCTCAAACTGGGGTCCCCAGTGGAATGGCCTGGGAAGCTTCAAAATTCCCCATGCCTGGGTTCCGCCCACAGGGACTCTGGTGTCATCGGGGTGGGGTGCAGGAATTTATCCTGCCTGCTGGTGATTCTATGCGACAGGCAAGTTGACAACAATTGACTGTAAGAGACTGATGCAGGCGTTAAGCGGCAGCCACCACAAGCATGCCTGGAAAGGAGCTGCAGGTGAGGACAGAGGCCCGAGTGCTCATGTGACCTACACAGGCCAATCTTGCGAAGCAGATCTGGTATAAGAATAAGGAATGCCTGACCCCAGAGACCTTCTCTTTCAACGGAAGCCCTCTGACAGCCAGCTCAATCCCAGCGTGTCCCATCTGCTCAGAGCCAAAAGGAGCCCAGAGGT
Source organism: Hylobates moloch (assembly GCF_009828535.3). Classification (NCBI taxonomy): domain Eukaryota; kingdom Metazoa; phylum Chordata; class Mammalia; order Primates; family Hylobatidae; genus Hylobates; species Hylobates moloch. The sequence continues at coordinate 717,237 of NW_026652288.1, read as the reverse complement.
TCACAGTGTGTGCCCAGGACAGCCGCCAGCCTCCTGTCTGCAGAAAGATGGAGAAGGTTAAACAGGTCCCCGCAACCCTTCCAGAGCAGGGCTGACAGCCCTGAAGTGAGGCTGCACACACAGCTTCCCAGTGGTGTTATTAGGAGCAGCGCTTATATTTTTCCATAATCCAGAAAAAAATGTCCATAAATAGGTCTTTTATGACTTGGCTTTAAAATTTGTAGCGAGCCAAACGTCAGTCATGATGATGCAGTGCCATACCAGTGTCTGGTAAAAAGAGATTGATTCTGCCACCCCCCAAGATTGATGGCCCTCAAGGAAAACAAGGAAGACCAGTCAGTAATGACCTACTTAGGGGGCATTTTCAAAGAAAAATAACGTTAGAACTTCATGCTGTTGAATTACTCCTATTTTTGTAAAAATGGAATGCTGAAATAAGTCACAAAGATCAAAAGACTTTTTAATAAAATGGCATCACATTTGAATAACTTGAATTTGACACACAGAAAGCATTTCAATGTTATTTAAAATAGACATCTACCTGCTTAAACTGTATTTAAAATGAGAAAAAATGGAAGGAAAGGCTTGTACACATATTTCAGAGTCATAGAATGCATTAAAACTATCACAAGAAAATAAAGGAATTGCTATTTATCATTACCAAAAATCAACTGTCAGTCACTCAGACAACTACTGTTGAAGTTGTCAAAACATTTCTTTATATACCTTAACTGGGAATTTTTATCATTGATTTCAAAATGCAGAATTAAAGACAGACCCTAATTACTGTATAAAAGATACCATCACCTTCAGAAATGAGTCTGTGGGAGCTTTAAGCACACTCCGCATAAACTTACAGATTTGCAAAGCGGCAGATATGGCCAAGATGCATGTTTTTGAATAAAGATGTTGTTCTTATAAAAAAAGGTAGAAGCATAACAATACGAGCTCATCTGGGAAGAATAAACTGCAGGTGGAAAAGGATGAAAAACAGGCAGTGTATCTAAATCTTCCCAATGTGCCACATATTTCATTAGATGCCACGTTTGACTGTGAAATTAAATTAGGACTAGGCTTCTAGCTTTCCTTTAAATAATAAAAACTTCAGTTACTTGATTTACCAGGCTTTTCATGCTCACTTGAACCATCCGCAAAACTGTTACAAAGGTGAACTTGAACTTGAGTTCCACATGTCAAAACAATTATACAGTTAATATTTTATAAGCAAGTTCTTTAGAAGATAAATCCTCTCGAATAATAGCTAAGATTGATCTTATCCATGTTGAATTTCTTTGAATTTTAACTTATTTAAAAGGAAAATGGCAGAAAAGGTTAATTTGGACGCTGCCAAACATGAACAAAAGGAAGAGAGAACTGTGGGAGGGGCTATGACTTCAAGGAAGACGGAGCTTCCTCGGGTCCATGACACAATACTTTGAGAAGTCACTGTTCGCTTCATATACAAGTTTAGATATTCCAGGATTACATTTTCCCCTACAATTAGCTGTGGGCTTTATTTTTGCCAGTCTGAAAGTAGAAACTCCTAGGTTCATTCTGTGAGAATGTGGTTACAGAAAATGAATCTTGCCCAAAATGTATTATGGAAATAAAGAATACACAGATACCTTCCTTATTGAATACTGACAGCAGTTCAGCTTTAAAAGAATACCAAGTATGAAATTGATCATGAGGCCATGAATTTTATTTGTAAAGATGATCAAGTGGGACCAAAGTTAAGCAAACACCTCTGACCAAAAGTAGGGCCAGGATTTGACAACTGATACATAATTGCTCAGACGTGAGGGAACCTTCATATACCACTGGGAGGAATACAAAATGCCACAGTTGTTTTGGAAAACAGTCTGAAAACTCCTCCAGAGATGAGAAGCAGAGTGACCATGTGACATAGCAAGCCCACCCGAGTATATACCCAAGAGAAGTAGAAACTCAGGTCCACACCAAAGCTTGAACAGCACCGTCCACAGCCTCAGGATTCATAATAGCCAAGCTTAAAGACAACCAGAAAGTCCATCCCTGATGAGTGGATAAATAACATGTTGTAGCCATAAAATAGAATATTATTCAGCAATCAAAGGAAATGAAGAACTGATTCATGCAAACAGCAAAAATGAACCCCCAAAACATGATGCGAAGTAGAAGAACCCAAACACAAAAGACCAGACGTCCTATGATTCTGTGTATATAAAGCCTCAGAAGCCGCAAATCCAGAGAGGCAAAAAGCAGGTCCCTGGTGGCCAGGGACTTGGGCAAGGAGCATGCAAAATGGCTGTAAATGGCTTCTTTCTGGGGTGATGAAAATGGTCTAAAACCTATTGTGCCAAAGGCTGCACAACTCTGTGAATATAAACCCATGTCTGGCTCAGATCTGTGGGCCAGAGCTATGGCAGCACAGCCTGGGGATGTGGATTCCTCCTTCAGAGGCAGGGAGGCATGGGGCGAGGAGTAGCCTCGGGTGTTAGCCCCCACTGCCTTGGTGTCCCAAAGGACCCAGACACGGTCCAGCTGGCTCTGGGTCAGGTTTGACCTGTTGTGGGCTCTGCACCAGAGAGAGAAGCAGAATGCAGATGGAGAGCCCTGAGTGCTGGCGGAATGTCCCCACTTGGCCACAGAAATGGCAGCATGCAGCTGCGAGCCGCTCTGACTTGGCGGGTTTCTACTTTGCTTGTGCTCCAGGGACCAGTAAACTTCAGGCAGGCACCTGCAAGGCACAGGTGCCCCTGGGAGCTGAGTCGACCCATACTGCCCTCACCTCCAGGTCTGGCAGCACATGATGTGGGCACAACCCAGGCTCCTGAGTCTCTCACATGGTGACAGACACTATAGGATGAATGCCCTGTTCTCACCAGGCTAATAAGATGCAGAGAGAGAAACACGGTGTCTCTGAAAGAACTAAGCTCAAGACAAACGCTAGGCAAGGTCTTGTTTACCTTTGATAAGGAGAATATTGCAGACAGTGAGATTTAAATCGGTGCATATTTTAACACCATAATTAGCACAATTGGGGGATCAGCTGGAAAAATCACAGAACAATGATAACAAATAAAACCATTATTAAAAATACTTTATTACATTTCTAATTTAATGTTGTAACACCACTTAAGAAAATGTCACTTTTGTAAACCCAGGCAGAAAGGAATATGGGTAAAATAACCTGCCATAGAAACATAGAATCAAATTAAAAACCACAGTGGGGAGTGTGACTAGGCTATGTACCATTTTAATTAAAGTGTCAATTTTCTTTGAAAAATTAAATTATCAAAACTTAAGTAGGTTTTGAAATAATATGAGATCTTAGAAATTTATCAGAGTCACTTTTAGACTCAAGGCGAAGACTGATTATAGATGAATTCTTCTAAACATTTGAGAAAAAAATACTATGCCTTGTAAAGAATATCAGAGTATAGATAAGAAGTGATTCCTCCTACGTTTGAAAAACAAAGAAAAACGTGACAAATATAGAAAAGAAATAAATGAAGAACGAATCTCTCCTTTTAATATAAGTAGAATATCTCTTTCTCCCCAAGAAAATATAATTTACAAGTACAATGAAAGAGTAACACCAAATATATGAGGAGTTCTGTCAGCAGAAGCTGATGCTAACAAACCGTAAGTTAAAAATCACCTACGAAAATCAAGAGACAAAAATCTTATGATCCTATTAACAGATGGCAAAAGGTTTAAACATATTTCCACTATCATCACTACCATTCAACATGGTTACAGAAAAATCCCAGTCAAATTAATAAGGTAGGAAATAGAATTATGATGTTTAATGATTTGTAAAGAAAGGAAAATATCATTATTGGTAGACAATGTAATTGTTTATTTTGGAAAAAAATGGATTTCCCATGTAGACAAATACTCATGTTCCATCTCCATCCCCTTCAGATAAGATGTGCAGACAAAATAAAGACAAAAACACACTAAAGATAAATGCAAATATACAAGAGTTGAAAATAAAAGACTTTAGATATATAAAGTGGGCAAATATGAACCCCAAAAGGAGAATCGTGTCCATTTAAAACTGTTTAAATAGGTTTTCCAGCAACAAAAACAAAACCCATGAGAACAACTAAACACTGGTGAAATGAACAATAAATCAAGATGATATAGCAATCAACAATCAACACCATACGCAAACCCAGCAAGCATTCCAAAGAAAACACCGGCCGCTGAAGTACACAATGAGCATCTTTAGAACTGCAGTTGGAGAGTTGGTTCCAGTCCTTTTTGGTCCATCTCTTGATAAAACAAATGGAGGGAAATAAGTAGAGGTACAAAAGATTCAGATGACAAGATTAAGAATCTTGAAAGTAACCCTCAATACATTTTATGATACTCATTCTACAGCACCATAGAGCACCGCCAGGATCAGTTACAGACAATCATTGCCAGTCAGACTCTGCCTGCCTGTCATGGGGCAACAGAATTCCAGTCCTTGATGAGAGAATAGCCTCAGACACTCAGCAAATACAATACTGAATGCTCCTTGACTTGGAGGAACAATAACGAAGGAAGCAATGCACTGAATGAAGATAAAGGATTGTTGTATCTTTGTTCTCATTAGTTTCAAAGAACTTCTTGTTTTCTGCCTTAATTTCATTATTTACCCAAAAGTCATTCAGGAGTAGTTGTTTAATTTCCATGTAATTGCATGGCTTTGAGCGATGTTTTAAGTCTTGGCTTCCATTTTTATTGCACTGTGGTTGAGAGAGTGATTGGTGTGATTTCAGTTGTTTAGCATTTTTTGAGGATTGTTTTATGTCCTATTGTGTGGTCAGTTTTAGAGTATGCACCATGTGGTGATGAGAAGAATATTCTATTGTGGTTGGGTGGAAAGTTGTTTAGAGGTCCATCAGATCCATTTGGTCCAGTACTAAATTCAGGTCCTTAATGTCTTTGTTAATTTTCTGCCTCAGTGATCTAATACTATCAGTGGAGTGTTGAAGTCTCCCATTATTATTGTGTGGGAATCTAACTCTCTTTGTAGGTATCTAATGAAAAAATGCTCAAGATTGCTGATCATTAGAGAAATGCAAATCAAAATCACAATGAGATACGATCTCACACCAGTCAGAATGGCTACTATTAAAAACTTACAAAATAACAGATGCTGGTGATGTTGCAGAGAAAAGGGAACACTTATACCCTGTTTGTGGAAGTGTAAATTAGTTCAACCATTGTGGAAGGCAGTGTGGTGATTCCTCAAAGATCGAAAAACAGAACTACCATTTGACCCAGCCATTGCATTACTGGGTATATACCCAAAGAAATATAAATCGTTCTATTATAAAGATGCATGCATGCATATGTTCAATGCAGCACTATTCACAATAGCAAAGATATGGAATCAACCAAATACTCATCAATGGTAGATTGGATAAAGAAAATGTTGTACATATACACCATGGAATACTATGCAGCCATTAAAAAGAATGAGATCAATTTTTTTTTGTAGGAATATGGATGGAGCTGGAGGCCATTATTCCAAGCAAACTAACCCAAGAACAGAAGGCCACTTATAAGTGGGAGCTAAATGATGAGAACACATGAACACAAAGACACTGGACCCACTTGAAGGTGCAGGGTAAGACGAGGGAGAAGATCAGAAAAAAAAAGCTATCGGGTACTGGGTTTAATACCTGGGTGACAAAAATCTGTACAATAAACCCCTGTGACACGAGTTTACCTATATACAAACCTGCATGTGTACCTCTAAACATAAAAGTTAAAAATATATTTTTAAAAAGAGAAATAAAAGACAGGAAAGAAGAAAATAATATTTCAAGTTTTATGAAATCACTATACTTAACACATTCATTTAAAAAAATCAGTTTCTGGGGGGGGATAGGAAGAAACTGGAAACAGTCATGTGTTACTGCAGGGAGCACAGGCTGGACCAGTAACTAAGCCAAACAATCTTGAGTTACTTTGTGAAAATGCCTGTGAGTGTCTCCTACAACACAGTAATCTCAGTCTTGGGTATGAGAAGCCTTTCCACAGGTCCACAGGGAACTTCTACTCCAAAGTCAATCCAGACCTCCACAAGAGCAAGAGAGCAGACTGGCAAAAATTGTTAGCCACAACTTTTTCAGGACTCCAAAAGTTGATTAAAGGCTAGCAGTGATCACAGGAGATTTTATTAAGCAAAGTATCTGAACGCTGGGAAGAAGAGTAAGCTTTATGATATTTTAACATACCCTGTTTCTATCGCAGTCTCCACAGCTCTGCAGCAGCCTTCAACACCAGCAGTCTCATAGCTGTAATAACTGTGCCACAGGCAACATAGCAGCCCTTGAAGAAGGGACAGGCATTTGTGGAGTTTCTCCAAAAGTCCCATCTCCAAAAAACTGTCAGAATTAGATCTGACCAGCAGCTCCCTGGAAGGCTCTACTCTCTGGACTTGTCTTTGTTGACCTGACTCAGAGCTTCCTCTGCAGGACAACACCCTCCCAGGGCACCTGTCAAAAGCAGTCAGTGGCCACTGTTTAGCATCACAATTGTCTGAGGCTACAGTACCAACTGGGATGCTGTTTGCTCTAAATCTCATGTTGAGGTGTAATCTCCAATGTTGGAGATGGAACCTGGCGGAGGCAATTGGATCGTGGGTGCATATTTCTCGTAAGTGGTTTAGTGCCATCCTCTTGGTGCTGTTCTTGCAATAGTGAGTGAGTCCTCTCAAGATCTGACTGTTTAAAAGTGTGTGACATCTCTCCCCTCTCTCACTCCCATTCCCACCATGTGACATGACTGCCCCGGCTTTGCATTTCGCCGTGATTGGAAGATTCCTGAGCCTTCCCCAGAATCTAGGCAGATGTCAGTGCCATGCTCGCACAACTTGTAGAACTGTGAGCCAAATAAACCTCTTTTATCAGATATTTCTTTATAGTGACACAAGAATGATCTAACACAGTGACCAACGGTGGATACACCCTTGGTGTATCTACCAATGAGGTAGATACAAAGTAACTACCTCAAACTGTTTAAGAGCATTTGCAAACAACCCACAGATAATATACTTAATGGTGAAAACTACATGTTGTCCTTCTTCAGAAACATGAGGAAACTGGCCAATTCTTGGCATGATTCTTATTTTACTTTTGCAGACATCTTGGGCATAAAGGATATCTTATAATTATGTAAATTTAAATGTATCAAATAAGTTAGGGAAAAATTGAAATCGTCCCAATTACCCGTTACCTGAGTTCCCTTGCCTGTATCTGTTTATATTTTTGGGCTATCTAAAATTTGGGTTTATTCATTTATCTTGTAGATTTGCTACAGATTCCTGATATATGTGTATGTGTGTGCGTGTGTGTGTAATTTCGTTATCATTTTTAGACTTTAGGAACATTTTGTAATCTGTCATTTCTCGGTTACATTTATTCACTGCTGTACAGTGTAATCTGGCCTACTTATTTGGCTTTTGTGGTTTTGCTTAAGAAGTTCTTGGTCATATCAATCCACCGTGCTCCTGTGTCCCACCCATGGTCCTGCTGCAGCGTTGTTCCGTTATTAGGACCCTGCCTGCCCTTGTTTCACTTTGGTGTTGATGACACTTCATTTCAGGTCACCCTTCCACCTGTCACAAGCAATGCTGTCAGTAGCTACTTCTATTTAATAATTACTTTAATTATATATAATTCACATACTATACAGCCCATTTTTAAATTTAAAATTCAGATTTTTACTGTATTCACAGAGTTGTGCAACCATCACTGCTAATTTTAGAAGATTTCCATTACCCCAGAAACAAACCCTGTGCCCATTAGCAGTCAGTCCCAATTTCCCATCGCTAGGAAATGCAAATCTACTTTCAGTCTCTGTGGATTGACCTATGCAGGATATTTCATGTGAATGGGATCACACAACATGAGGTCTCTTCCATCTGGTTTCTCTCTCTTCGAATATTTTCAAGTTTCATCTGTGTCGTAGTGTATATCAGTACTTCATTACTACATAGAAATGTAAAACAAATTAGCTGGGCATGGTGGGACGTGCCTGTAATCCCAGTTACTCAGGAGGCTGATGAGATGGCACAGGGGCACTGAGGGGGCACCGGAATGAGTGCACCTTGGCGGCAACAGCAGCTTAGGTCTGGAAGGAATGAGACGGGACCAGAACGTGTAAGGTCAGGCTCTCACGCATGGTCTCAGGGTGAAACGCCAGGACTATGGAGGACTCGTGTGTCAACTGATCAGGACGACACTGCTGATTAGTGGAAACATCTACAATGACCAAATTCCATTTCTTAATTTCCTTAAAAAAGGAATTATTCAAGCATAACCAAGCAGCATAACCAAGGGGGTCTTATTATTCTTAGATACTATTATTCAATAATGCAATAAACCAAAACCTGACACTGTGAATTTATTTAGACATGTTATAGCTTGTTTAATCATGTGTCAAGTATATTTCTTGTACCACTGCAATATATTTTCCTGACCTCCCTCACCTGCAAAGAAAATCAGTCTTTTTTGTGTTAATTACCAGCTCCTCTTAGTCATTTAAAAATTGTAAATCAAACTAGCCTCCTGTAGTTGGCTGAGACTTTTGGTAACATACCAATTCTAACTTGAAACACAAAAGTAAATATGAATTATTTATAGAAATAAACTGGGGTTTTTGATATATGATATGGGGAGATAAAGGTAAGTAGGCTGGGGTGGCTGGAAGGCCCGGAAACGTGGGAGCCTGCTGTCCAGGCCGCCGGAGCCCCTCCCGATCCTGCCTGAAGCCACACTCCAGCCTGGACAGAAGGTGCTTCCCTCCACATTTCCCAAGAGCCAGTGGCAGGGCTTTTGCTCTTGGAGACGAACGTGGGACACCACATTACTAAAAACTCTAGACTCTAGAACTGGCCTGGTCCTATTAAAAAGTAGATACAGGCCGGGCACGGTGGCTCACGCTTGTAATCCCAGCACTTTGGGAGGCCGAGGCGGGCGGATCACCAGGTCAGGAGATCGAGACCATGGTGAAACCCCATCTCTACTATAAATACAAAAAAATTAGCCAGGCGTGGTGGCGGGTACCTGTAGTCCCAGCTACTCGGAGAGGCTGAGGCAGGAGAATGGCATGAGCCCGGGAGGCGGAGCTTGCAGTGAGCCGAGATTGCGCCCATTCCCCCCCACCCGGGCGAAAGAGAAAAACTCCGTCTCAAAAAAAAAAAAAAAAAAAGTAGATACAAATTCATCGTAAAAGCGTGTAAGATAGCACAAAAATGCACACAAACGGAACAGTACCCATCCTGCTTAGAAGCGCAGGGTGAGAAGAATCCCTGGCTTTCACACAAATGTGATTAGTATTTAAAAACAAAACAAAACAAAAGGAGGTTGCCTGGAAAACAGATGCAGAGGCAGAGAGGACCAGGAACGTGTTGGAGTTCTAACTACTTAGTGTTGTAAGACCCAGAGTCTTTTTGAGTAAAGCACAAGGAAAGATAGATCCACATGAAGGGACAGCAGAGGGTTTCTGGACCTTTCAAAGAAGAGGAAGCTGAGAAGGTTTGGACATTTTATGTGACTGACACCAGGCCTCACGTCTAGAGGGAAATGAGCCCGACCTGAGGAAGGAAGCTTCTCAGGCAGCATTCAGAACCAGCTGTGGGGATTTTAAACACTATAGATGTCCATTCAGGCTCTACCCTATCAGGATACCTGCAGTCAGTGAACACCCAAGTATTTTTAAAGGTTCAGGAAGCGTATTATGTGCAGCCAGAGCTTAGGGTCTGTGGGTCAGACGTACCTTCAATAATTCACCTGCTTATCTCTCTACTCAACAGAGATGCATGAGTAACTTGCTGGGACCAGGAAGCACTGCGGGCCCGGGAGCATCTCCAGGAAACAAGCAGACAAGATCCCTGTTCTCTCCAGGGTGCAGGCAGTGAGCAGATGGAGGGGAGAGCTGTTTTCAGGGTGTGCAAGAAGCACATGGAAAAGAGTCACGGGACACAGAGAACTAAGTGCAGCAGCAAGAGTGGCCAGGATGGAGGGGCTCCCAGCATCACACAAGAGAGCAAGGGTAGCACGATGGAGGCTGAGCCAAGTTACTGTAGAAGAACCACTCTGTCTGCTGTGCAGATACTAAGCCAAGGAGTGTAGACAGTAAATCAGCAAGGCTGCTGTGCAGACACTAAGTCAGGAGAGAAGGAGGCCAAGGGCAGGGGGAGGCCACAGGCAAAAGGAGGAGGCAACGAGCAGGAAGAGGAAGGGCAGGCCAAGGGCAGGAGGGGGCTCCTGCATTCACCCATTGACAGAGGACGGCACTCAGACCATTCACCCATTGACAGAGGATGGCACTCAGACCATTTGCCACGGAAGACAGAGGTGGAATCGGGGTATTTTTAAAAGGCAGAGCAAGTAGGTTATTCCGAGGGTTGTTTCCTGAGCTACATTCCACGCACAAGGCTACTCGGGAGAATGAGACATCCCGGGTGAGTGCAGGGTTGTCAACAATTTCATGCCTAGGAAAACACAAACAGCCATCCATGAATATTTAATCTCAAAACTCTAGCCCATACAATGATATCTCCCTCACTTTTTTTCCTGGCAGTTTTATTTATTTGTGTTTTTGGATGTTGGCAAATGACATCTTGTAATTTCCTAAAACTATTGTCAGAGGGCTAAGTCCCTGCACTGGTAACTCTAATGAGTTCTTTACGCACTGAATAGCAGACTTTGAATTAATGCCAAAACTGCATAAAATTTGGAAGGAGGAGAACAAGTCCTCTCCCCTGCGTGTTCTTCAGTGTTCACGCTGAGTGCTGGAGAGGAACGCCAATTGAGAGTCTGATTAATAATCCTGAATTACCATAAAACAATGCTAGAGTGGGGTTCAATTAAAAGCCATGTGTCTGCATCTGGTGTTGGGGCACTGGGAAAAACAACAACAACAAAACTTTTCAAAATTAACTATCCAGTAACGAACAAAGCTGCTTGCTTTTCCAGAAACTGATTAACAATTCATATTAAAATTACTCATTATATTTGGACTGGTTTTAAAGAATGCATTTTAACTTCTATAAACATGTAACAAAACAAAACAAAATGCCAAATTAGTTTGTAATGCTGACTTAAAACTCCTGGGCTTAACAACTAGTTCAGCAAGTCAATTATTCCTGCAGAGCCCAAATTTTCAAATCTCTCAAGTGCGGTTGACCAGTCTCAGGGTCTCATGAATGAATGACGCTCTCTATGTTAGGCAAAGGCCCCCACAAAAATATCCACATCTTTAGAGCCTGTGAATGTCACATAGCAGGGGGACGGTGCAGATGCGACTCAGGCTTGTGAGATAGGGGTCATCCCGGATGACCCAGAGGGCCCAGTGTCATCACAGGGGCCTCCACAGGCAGAGAGCGGACAGGAGGGCCAGGGTCACAGTGAGGTTTGGAGACGCTGCACCGCTGGCTGTGAAGATGGTGTGAAGATGGAGGATGTAGCCAGGAACCAAGGCGCGCAGGCAGTCTCTAGAATCCAGAGGACGCAGACTGCCCTCCAGAATTTCCAGAAAGAACGCAGTCCTGCCGATACCTTGATTTTAGCCTAGTGCAATCCATTTTAGACTTCCTACCTCCAGAACTATAAAACACTAAGTTTGTGCTCTGCAGTAAAAAACAGCAGCCATGGCAAGCGAATCTCCCATGCTCTTCTCATCATGGAAATTCTAGAAGTGCCGCACAGGTCCACAGCCATCTCCTGCATGCAGAAGTCCCTGTGTGGCTGCCCTGCCTGGATTCCATGCACCCATATCCCCTGCCACCCTCACCCCGTCCTGGGCTGTGTTTACCAACCGGGCCCATGTTCTATTCCATGAGTCTCTTGAAGTTGCTCCCAGCTGGGATGGCATGCTTCTTCCTGCTCAAGCACTACTCAGACCCCGCATTACTCATCATCCCGAGGGGAAAACACTGAGGCGAGAACTTGGATCTACTCTTTCCGTTAAGCTCTACAACATCCCTTCAGTGTTCTGGTGGGAATACAGTTTGATTTTGGCAGTGTGAGTGGGGGTGTTTCATATTTTGATCTTTTAGATAAGTTATCTAATCCATGCAGAGTGTATGTAGCAGATCTTGACAATATTTCAAAATAACTAACATTATATACTGCCATTTATTTCAGTATCCCATAGATTGCACTAACAAGTAATCATATTGTCAGTATTAGTTGCTGCTTTCTTTTTATTTCTTGGTAGAGTACACAATGTGGACCTGTATTACCTATGTCACCTCAGTGCCACCTTGCTTGACAATGTTTTGACATCTGCTAATGTAAGTCACTGCTTTATTACTTTATTTTTCAAAGATGCCTTGGGTATTAATTCTCATCTTTTCATTATTGCAGATAAATTTCAGAATCAATATTTTCATTAAAAATAGTCTTGGGTGGGCATGGTGGCTCATGCCTGTAATCCCAGCATTTTGGAGGGTGAGGTGGGAGAATCGCTTGAGCCCAGGAGTTGAAGAACAGCCTGAGCAACATAGTGAGACCACATCTCTACAAACAATTTTAAAAAATAATTGTCCAAGTGTGGTGGCGTGAGCCTGTGGTCCCAGCTACTCAGGAAACTGAAGCAGGAGGACTGCTTGAGCCCAGGTGGTCAAGGCTACATTGAGCCATAATCATGCCACTGCACTCCAGCGTGGGCAACAGATGGAGACCCTGTCTAAAAAAACATGCCTTCATGTTTTTATTAGAATATATTTAAAGTATAACTTCACTTATAGAAAAAATACTTAATAACCTTCTATCACATCACATCATGTATGGCTTAGTCAAGTTTTATATTTATTTAAATATTTGTTTTCTTCCCTCTACACACTGCTTTGAATGTGTCCCAGAGATTCTGGTATGTTGTGTCTTTGTTCTCGTTGGTTTCAAAGAACATCTTTATTTCTGCCTTCATTTCATTATGTACCCAATAGTCATTCAGGAGCAGGTTGTTCAGTTTCCATGTAGTTGAGTGGTTTTGAGTGAGTTTCTTAATCCTGAGTGCTAGTTTGATTGCACTGTGGTCTGAGAGACAGTTTGTTATAATTTCTGTTCTTTTACATTTGCTGAGGAGAGCTTTACTTCCAACTATGTGTTCAATTTTGGAATAGGTGTGCTGTGGTGCTGAAAAAAATGTATATTCTGTTGATTTGAGGTGGAGAGTTCTGTAGATGTCTATTAGGTCCACTTTATGTAGAGCTGAGTTCAATTCCTGGATATCCTTGTTAACTTTCTGTCTCGTTGATCTGTCTAATGCTGACAGTGGGGTGTTAAAATCTCCCATTATTATTGTGTGGGAGTTTAAGTCCCTATGTAGGTCACTCAGGACTTGCTTTATGAATCTGGGTGCTCCTGTGTTGGGTGCATATATATTTAGGATAGTTAGCTCTTCTTGTTGAATTGATCCCTTTACCATTATGTAATGGCCTTCTTTGTCTCTTTTGATCTTTGTTGGTTTAAAGTCTATTTTATCAGAGACTAGGATTGCAACCCCTGCCTTATTTTGTTTTCCATTTGCTCGATAGATCTTTCACCATCCCTTTATTTTGAGTCTATGTGTGTCTCTGCATGTGAGATGGGGTTCCTGAATACAGCACACTGATGGGTCTTGACTCCTTATCCAGTTTGCCAGTCTGTGTCTTTTAATTGGTGCATTTAGCCCATTTACATTTAAAGTTAATATTGTTATGTGTGAATTTGATCCTGTCATTATGATGTTAGTTGGTTATTTTGCTCGTTAGTTGATGCAGTTTCTTCCTAGCCTCGATGGTCTTTACAATTTGGCATGTTTTTGCAGGGGCTGGTACCGGTTGTTCCTTTCCATGTTTAGTGCTTCCTTCAGGAGCTCTTTTAGGGCAGGCCTGGTGGTGACAAAATCACTCAGCATTTGCTTGTCTGTAAGGTATTTTATTTCTCCTTCACTTATGAAGCTTAGTTTGGCTGGATATGAAATTCTTGGTTGAAAATTCTTTTCTTTAAGAATGTTGAATATCGGCCTCCACTCTCTTCTAGCTTGTAGAGTTTCTGCCGAGAGATCAGCTGTTAGTCTGATGGGCTTCCCTTTGTGGGTAACCCGACCTTTCTCTCTGGCTGCCCTTAATATTTTTTCCTTCATTTCAACTTTGGTGGATCTGACAATTATGTGTCTTGGAGTTGCTCTTCTCGAGGAGTATCTTTGTGGCGTTCTCTGTATTTCCTGAATCTGAATGTTGGCCTGCCTTGCTAGATTGGGGAAGTTCTCCTGGATAATATCTTGCAGAGTGTTTTCCAACTTGGTTCCATTCTCCCCGTCATTTTCAGGTACACCAATCAGGCGTAGGTTTGGTCTTTTCACATAGTCCCAAATTTCTTGGAGGCTTTGTTCATTCCTTTTTATTCTTTTTTCTCTAAACTTCCCTTCTCGCTTCATTTCAATCATTTCATCTTCCACCACTGATACCCTTTCTTCAGTTGAAATTGACACCCTAACATCACAATTAAAAGAACTAGAAAAGCAACAGCAAACACATTCAAAAGCTAGCAGAAGGCTAGAAATAACTAAAATCAGAGCAGAACTGAAGGAAATAGAGACACAAAAAACCCTTCAAAAATGTATGAATCCAGGAGCTGGTTTTTTGAAAAGATCAACAAAATTGATAGACCGCTAGCAAGACTAATAAAGAGGAAAAGAGAGAAGAATCAAATAGATGCAATAAAAAATGAAAAAGGGGATATCACCACCGATCCCACAGAAATACAATCTACCATCAGAGAATACTACAAACACCTCTATGCAAATAAACTAGAAAATCTAGAAGAAATGGATAAATTCCTTGACAAATACAACCTCCCAAGACTAAACCAGGAAGAAGTTGAATCTCTGAATAGACCAATAACAGGCTCTGAAATTGTGGCAATAATCAATAGCTTACCAACCAAAAAGAGTCCAGGACCTGATGGATTCACAGCCGAATTCTACCAGAGGTACAAGGAGGAACTGGTACCATTCCTTCTGAAACTATTCCAATTGACAGAAAAAGAGGGAATCCTCCCTAACTCATTTTATGAGGCCAGCATCATCCTGATACCAAAGCCTGGCAGAGACATAACCAAAAAGGAGAATTTCAGACCAATATCCTTGATGAACATTGATGCAAAAATCCTCAATAAAATACTGGCAAACCAAATCCAGCAGCAGATCAAAAAGCTTATACACCATGATCAAGTGGGCTTCATCCCTGGGATGCAAGGCTGGTTCAACATATGCAAATCAATAAATGTAATCCAGCATATAAACAGAACCAAAGACAAAAACCACATGATTATCTCAATAGATGCAGAAAAGGCCTTTGACAAAATTCAACAACGCTTCATGCTAAAAACTCTCAATAAATTAGGTATTGATGGGACGTATCTTAAAATAATAAGAGCTATCTATGACAAGCCCACAGCCGATATCATACTGAATGGGCAAAAACTGGAAGCATTCCCTTTGAAAACTGGCACAAGACAGGGATGCCCTCTCTCACCACTCCTATTCAACATAGTGCTGGAAGTTCTGGCCAGGGCAATCAGGCAGGAGAAGGAAATAAAGGGTATTCAATTAGGAAAAGAAGAAGCCAAATTGTCCCTGTTTGCAGATGACATGATTGTATATCTAGAAAACCCCACTGTCTCAGCCCAAAATCTCCTTAAGCTGATTAGCAACTTCAGCAAAGTCTCAGGATACAAAATCAATGTGCAAAAATCACAAGCATTCTTGTACACCAATCACAGACAAACAGAGAGCCAAATCATGAGTGAACTCCCATTCACAATTGCTTCAAAGAGAATAAAATACCTAGGAATCCAACTTACAAGGGATGTGAAGGACCTCTTCAAGGAGAACTACAAACCACTGCACAATGAAATAAAAGAGGATACAAATAAATGGAAGAACATTCCATGCTCATGGGTTGGAAGAATCAATATCGTGAAAATGGCCATACTGCCCAAGGTAATTTATAGATTCAATGCCATCCCCATCAAGCTACCAATGACTTTCTTCACAGAATTGGAAAAAACTACTTTAAAGTTCATATGGAACCAAAAAAGAGCCCGCATCGCCAAGTCAATCCTAAGCCAAAAGAACAAAGCTGGAGGCATCACCCTACCTGACTTCAAACTATACTACAAGGCTACAGTAACCAAAACAGCATGGTACTGGGACCACAACAGAGACATAGATCAATGGAACAAAACAGAGCCCTCGGAAATAATGCCACATATCTACAACTATCTGATCTTTGACAAACCTGACAAAAACAAGAAATGGGGAAAGGATTCCCTATTTAATAAATGGTGCTGGGAAAACTGGCTAGCCATATGTAGAAAGCTGAAACTGGATCCCTTCCTTACACCTTATACAAAAATTAATTCAAGATGGATTAAAGACTTACATGTTAGACCTAAAACCATTAAAATCCTACAAGAAAACCTAGGCAATATCATTCAGGACATAGGCGTGGGCAAGGACTTCATGTCTAAAACACCAAAAGCAATGGCAACAAAAGCCAAAATTGACAAATGGGATCTAATTAAACTAAAGAGCTTCTGCACAGCAAAAGAAACTACCATCAGAGTGAACAGACAACCTACAGAATGGGAGAAAAATTTTGCAACCTACTCATCTGACAAAGGGCTAATATCCAGAATCTACAATGAACTCAAACAAATTTACAAGAAAAAAACAAACAACCCCATCAAAAAGTGGGCGAGGGACATGAACAGACACTTCTCAAAAGCAGACATTTATGCAGCCAAAAAACATGTGAAAAAATGCTCATCATCACTGGCCATCAGAGAAATGCAAATCAAAACCACAGTGAGATACCATCTCACACCAGTTAGAATGGCCATCAGTAAAAAGTCAGGAAACAACAGGTGCTGGAGAGGATGTGGAGAAATAGGAACACTTTTACACTGTTGGTGGGACTGTAAACTAGTTCAACCATTGTGGAAGTCAGTGTGGCGATTCCTCAGGGATCTAGAACTAGAAATACCATTTGACCCAGCCATTCCATTACTGGGTATATACCCAAAGGACTATAAATCATGCTGCTATAAAGACACATGCACATGTATGTTTATTGTGGCACTATTCACAATAGCAAAGAGTTGGAACCAACCCAAATGTCCAACAACGATAGACTGGATTAAGAAAATGTGGCACATATACAACATGGAATACTATGCAGCCATAAAAAGTGATGAGTTCATGTCCTTTGTAGGGACATGGATGAAGCTGGAAACCATCATTCTCAGTAAACTATCGCAAGGACAAAAAACCAAACACCGCATGTTCTCACTCATAGGTGGGAACTGAACAATGAGAATTCATGGACACAGGAAGGGGAACATCACACTCCGGGGACTGTTGTGGGGTGGGTAGAGATGGGAGGGACAGCATTAGGAGATATACCTAATGCTAAATGACGAGTTAAGGGGTGCAGCAAAACATCATGGCACATGGATACATATGTAACATACCTGCACATTGTGCACATGTACCCTAAAACCTAAAGTATAATAATAAAAAGAAAAAAAATTTGTTTTCTTCATATTGGTCCCTCACTCTTAGTATTATGATTTTTCAAATAAATATCTTTTTCTGCTTCATTTTCAATCTGTGGCCCACGGATTGAAACTGGGAGGCTCCTGTGTTGCCATGAAGCTTCCCTGGCAGTCACCACCCACTCCATACCCATGTCTACCGCAGCCACTTCCCCTCCACAAGGGCAGGACTGTTGTTGCCACAGAATCACAAATAAATAGCACCATCTCGCACTGCACAGAAACGTTTGCCAACTCCTGTTCTAGATGAGTTATTACTGGTGTAAAGCACACACCAGTTTTTCCACATTGTCAATGGATACTCCATGTAATGTTGCTCATCTGCAGAAAGCTTTCAGGTGTGCTGTCTTCAGTCCCAGTCAAGGACAAGGAGGTCCAAGAGCAGCCTGCAGCCTGACCTGGTGGAAGCGGACATCAACAGCACACACACAACTCTCCTTGCAGACTGCCGAGGTTCTGGATCCACTTGTCCCTGCTGCAGATGAGCCTAAAGCTGCCTAAATGTCCCCAGACTACACAGGTTGCAGATGTGCTGACAGTGGCACAGTGACGGAGCCAGAGTTGGGCAACGTGAGTGTCCTTGCAAGGCCTGACCAGGCACGTCTGAGTGGGCCCACAAAGGCAAGAATTGACACTGTCCACAATATAAAAATGTTCGACGATGAAACCATAAATAAAAATAATAATAACCTATTACCCATTTAAGTGTAAAACTTATGTTCCTCCATGTTAACAAAATAAGTCAGGCCTTTTATCTCTGTGATGGAAAATAAAGACAACATCAACTATTTGCACATTCTGACTGCAGAAAATTTGCATAAAAACAGATTTACCACCATCCAGCCTCCAACACAGCATCAGTTCAGCCCAATGTGATGGCCACTCACCTCACAGTACAGGAGAAAACACAGTCTTGGAGCCACATCCTTCTACTGCTGCCAAGAAAAGGAGATGGCCCAAGAGTAAAGTGACCATCCAGGCCAGGCTGGGGGTGATTAGTCAAATCCCTCATTTCAAACAGGATAAATAACATGGGCCCAGACTAATTCTCTCCTCAAGACACGGGCCAGAAAATAAAATAAAAAAAACCCTATGTGAATATCTACTGATAGTGGGTTAAATGTAAAGTCAAAAAGGATTTATTTTTGAACCACATTTAAAAAATCCTCTTTCCTGTTTTCTCCCACTTGTAGCAGCTCAGAGGCTTGTGTGTGCCTGGGAGACTCATTTGCTGCCAGTCTCACATCCTCCTACCCTGGCCAACTGGCTGAAGCCATTTATCTCCTTTATCTTCTCTTGTCTTCTTAAAGTAAATCTTAACTCTCCAGATGACAATCCCTAGGCCTTGTTTCTCAAGGTCTGTGGATTTATATTCGCTATCAAGATGCTACGATGTTAACTGCAGCTTCTCAGCTACACAAGGGAGATTCTCATGGAAGGGGGAAAGAAGAAATGACAGAGGAAAAATTCACTATTTAGCACTGACCCATTTTGATTATCACCAATCCCAGTGCAATCCCTTATTAATAAAAAATGTACCTGAGCGCTTGCCATGTACTAGGCAAGTATGCCCAAAAACTCGGGGGCTTCACAAGGATACAGGAATACTCGAGGATACAGGGATTCAGAGGAACACAGGGAATCAGAAACTCAGGCAATCATAGGAACTCAGGGATTCAGGGGAACTCAGGGACTGACGGGAACGCAAGGACTGACGGGAACGCAAGGACTCACGGGAACTCAGGGACTCGGGAACTCACTCAGGGACTCACGGGAACTCAGGGACTCACGGGAACTCAGGCAATCATGGGAACTCAGATTCACGGCAATGCAGGGGCTCCCGAGAACGCACGGCCTCACGGGAATGCAGGGATTCACAGGAACGCAGAGGCTCACGGGAACACAGGTGGTTCACGTGAGCATAAGGATTCACGGGAACGCGGGGCCTCACAAAAACAAAGGAATTTATGGGAACAAAGGGATTCATGGGAACGCAGGGACTCACAGGAAATCAGGGACGTGCAAGAACCTAGGGATTCACAGGAGAGCAGGATTTCCTTTCCTTCGGATAAATGCCCAGTAATGGGAATGCTGGGTCAATTCATAGTTTTCAGTTCACCTCTGTGCTCTATTCATAACTTTATGAGAAACCTCCATACTCTTCTCCACAGTGGCTGTACTAGTTCACGTGTAACTAGTGTATTAAAATTTTGAAAATGTATCATGTACACATAGAATAATTTAGCATGATAGGATTATTAGGAGCTTGTGTTTTCACTAAAAAAAAAAAAAGCACATAAAACAAAATTCAAGCCAGATTTGGTGGCTCACACTTTTAATTGCAACACTTTGGGAGGTCAAGGCAGGAGGATGACTTGAGGCCAGGAGTTTCAGACCAGCCTGAGCAACAGAGTGAGACCCCCATCTTTACAAAAAATAATAATAATAATAAATCCGGGCAGGGTGGTGCATTCCTATAGTCCCAGCTACTCAGGAGGCTGGGGTGGGAGGACTGCTTGAGCCAGGAGGTGCCAGGAGGTAGAGGCTGCAGTGAGTTATGATCATAGTGCTGCACTTCAGTCTGGATGACACAGAAAGACTCTGGCCCTAAAGCAAAAGAAAAAAAAAAAAGACAATTCCTAGAAGTCAAGGCAAAAAATAAGTTATATCAAATTTGAGTAAAATATTAAAAAATAAATTTAAACAAAATTTTAAAATATATTTGCTTGATGTGTCCAGAAAATGTCCCTGCAAGCTTTTGGTTTCTAAATACCCTGTTAAAATGATGGATTTTAAAAGGCAATCCATCTCCTTGGAAAATGGGGCATGTCATTTCTGGATTCAGCAAAGTATTATGATAGCGTGCCTGAGATATTTTTTATTATCAAACAAAAGGAGCTACTGATCAACAGACTTTTATGGGTGCAGGTCAACAAGATACAGAAACCAGCTTGAACCTCCTACTAATCACATTTGGGTCTATTTAACTGTCAAAGATAGTAGCTACTGTAACTGACTGTAGTGCACCGTGTATATGTAATAATAGTCAAAAAATTACAGAGAAAGCAAATGAGAGGAAGAGACAAACATGCAAGATTGCCCCCACTGGAAGAGATCAAAACACGATTCCTTACTGTGAAAACTGGTGATTCAAGAGAGAATTAATCATCCACCTTTCATTTTAAGAGGAACCTCAGTGTCTCTATAGTTGATGAGGAAAAGCTATTCTTCTTAGGAGAAAGGTCATTAAAAATGTAATAGAAAAATCACCATTTTTCCAGGTTCAATGAAATAATTGACTCAGAAGGATCATCATTAAATGCTAAAGCTATTAAGCAAAAATTGTTGGTAGGATATTTTCATGCTGTCCAACAGTTACTATTAGCAAAAAATATATATGTACATATGGTTAAAAACAGAGAAGTCTGTGAGTTACTCTCTAAAGTGAAAAACTCAGCTCATGAATAATGGGACTGCCTGATGTGGCAGACAGTTTGACATATTTGAGGTTAAAATTCATGAATTTTGCAAATGATTTTTAATAATCAGCAAAGACAAAACAAAGATAAATATATTAAAATATTAGTAATTGAATATGGATGAGGAGTATATTATTAGACTATTCTTCCAACTTTTCTGTGTTTTAAAAAAAGTTCCTACAAATTTGGAGAAGTGCAGGAATGAGCACACAGACCCAGCACAGTCAGATCCCATTTAGACAGTGCAGATGCTGAGTGGGTTTTCAGAACAGCTCTTTGGTAAAAATAAGTCCTTCTGCAGATGTCCCTCTGAGGCTCCACCGTGGCCTGCCTGCTGATGGTTGTAAGTGGTTCCCTCGCTCACCATCTGGCCAGTCCAGGGGCCAGGAGTGGGAGGAAAGGCATTCGTGCTGGAGCCAGGAGAGCTGGGCCCAAGCCCAGAGGCCTGGGCCCTTAGGAAGTGGCCCTGCCATTCACCCGCTGGGCATCACCCTGGAGTCCTCCACCATCCACCCCACGTCTATGAAGGCTGGAAGAGCATGCACGTATCTGTATAAAATGGGATTTTATTCATCATCAGCTTGTGTATTTGAAATGCACCATTGTTAATATTAGAAGAGATTCATGCCTGAATGGCTATTGGGAATAACTGTCAGTGGCCCATGGTGTTTGTGTTGTTGTTGTTGTTGTTTTTCTTTGAGATGGAGTCTCGCTCTGTCCACCAAGCTGGAGTGCAATGGCATGATCTCAGCTCACTGCAACCTCTGCCTCCCGAGTTCAAGCAATTCTCCTACCTCAGCTTCCCAAGTAGCTAGGATTACAGGCGCCCGCCACCACGCCCGGCTATTTTTTTTTTTTTTTTTTTTGTAGAGACGGGGTTTCACCATGTTGGCCACACTAGTCTCCGGACCTCAGGTGATCCGCCTGCCTCAGCCTCCCAAAGTGCTGGGATGACAGACCTGAGCCACCACGCCCGGCTTCTGTGTTGATGTTAATACCAGGTCGCCCGCCTCGCATGAGCCTCCTAGCACTGTAGTTATCCCTCAGCTAAAACCGCCTAATCCTGCAGCGTAATTACCAGTGGAACTATCATGAACTTAGAGAATGTCTGTAGAGTTTCAAGAGCCTGCTGTGACATTACAGTTTTTCAATGAATTTCCATTTCCTTTCTTTCCAGAAGAGTGTGCAATCTCCAAAGCTTGGAACCAGTTTGACCCCACCCTCCTTGCCATTTCTTCCCTTGGATACCACACCTGGTCACTCCATCCACATTCCCAGCACACCCGTGGCCTCTTCCCACAACACTCACTCAGATTCACAAAGCCATCTTCTAAACAGCTCCCGTTTGTCCCCTTCCCACTTAACCCTGCACAACATTGCCACGTGAATCAGGAAACACCAGTTTAGAATCACTAAGTCCCTCTCTTGCTCCAAACACACTCATTGGTGGATTAAAATGAAAACTTCTTAGCTCATTCTCCAAGACCCTCCAAGACTCACAGACATGATATCTGGCCTATCTCATTTCAACCTCATCGCCCATCACATGAAGTTGAGCCAAAGGGGGCTGTTTGATGCACAATACACACCATGACGTCCCGCCATCAGTGCTCTGCAGCCCAGCTCAGAATGCCTGTCCACAACTCACACCCTCCACAGCTGCCCCCCTAACAGCACCTGCTCGAAGAGCTGATGCCAGGTCCTTCTAGTAAAACATGCAGCGCTGTCAGCACTGTAGACAGAGCTCTGCATGCGTGCTGTATTCTCAAGTGGGAAACCTGTCAGGACAGGA
The DNA here is from genome assembly GCF_009828535.3 of Hylobates moloch. Lineage (NCBI taxonomy): Eukaryota > Metazoa > Chordata > Mammalia > Primates > Hylobatidae > Hylobates > Hylobates moloch. The sequence continues at coordinate 694,369 of NW_026652288.1, read as the reverse complement.
GGAGGACAATGGGCATCTCTTCACACCCTGGAAACTACCAGCATCCCAGGCCCAGCAGCACTCAGAAAACACCCGCTGGGAGCCAACCCTGCTGAGAGCCAATGGGGGCTGTAACATGATGGCCCATTACATGAAAGCATGTTGTGCTCAGGCCTTTGCCAACATTTTACAAAAAATCATGCAATCTTTTTATTTTATTATTATTATTTTTTTTGCCAGCCACTTGAGCATGCATTGGCTTTGCATATCGTTCATGCCGTGAATATTTCCCTGCAGAGCACACCCTGATCCAGGTGAGAAGTTCACGCCCTGGGTCTAAACAGCTCTCATTCCTGCTCCTTCCTCCTTTTCCAAACTTCCTCACTGATGTTTCTGCAGGTCTGACAGCTGCCCCAACCCTGCCCACCATGCACTCTCCCCTCCCTGACTGCACAGCCTCTGCCTACCCAGTCGGCTGTGGGCACCAAGGCCCCATCTTTTGCCACAACTAAGTGAACACTAAAGCAGGGATTCCTGGAGGGCCCGCCATGGTCTCAGGAGTGGGCACCAGATTTCGAGGGCATCTTTCAGAAGCAGCAGCTCTTGCCGATTGTGGCCAGTAAATGAAGACACCCTCTGACCACCAGCAACGTGCCTTCAGCTCCCCAGGGCTGCTTGTCTCCTCACTACTTCCTGCAAGACGGTGTTTCCCTTGCTTTGATGCACTGAACAGAACGTAAGAGCTACTTCAGCAATCAGCCAGCCTTAAAGAGATTTTTAAAAGAACTGTGAATTAATCATTTTCAAATTTTATCCCTACCAGTAAAAGATGGGAGTCAACAGAGGCTCGTTACGATACTACGACATATATATTTTGCTAACTAACTCCATGACCAACAAATATCTTTACATTTCTTATGCATGGATGCCAGATACATGCACGAAATTCTGAAAGAGGCTGGAGGAAAAGGGATGGACGAAACCCAACTGGAGATGGCGTGGGGCACTCTCTGAAGGGGAAGAGCCTAAAGAAAAATATGGAAGTATGAGCTGACCAGACACCACACGTCACCTCCTCACACCATCCGCATTTGTAGAACACGCACTGTGTGCTCGGAACCTGACAGTTATTGATGCATTCCATATCTAATACTGCCCTCATGACAACCCTTTAACATTCACCTGACACAGTCACAGAGCTGTCTAGCAATGCTTATCTGTGATCAGAAACCAAGTAAATAAGATACAGTAACTCTTCTGTAAAATGTATGTATATGTGAGCTCTTAGGCAAAATTTAACACTATGCTGTGCATCTGTATATTCAACGCCAGCTTTATACGATTTTAACCTACACCATAAACATAAATACATGTACATACATGTGTGTGCATGTGTGTATGTGTGTGTGTGTGTCCCTGCCTGTGTGGATATGCATATATTCTGGGTGTGCACGTGCACGTATGTGTCTCTACATGGGTGCATGCATGTGCATTTGTTTGCATGTTTGTACATGCCATTGCATGTGTCTGCATGTCTGCATGTGTACACGTAGCTCCATGTGTCTGCATGCCTGCATGTGTATGTGTGTATACATGCGTCTGCATGTGTGTATATAATTTTAAAAAGATATACTTGAGAACTCCCCTTATTACATACCTTTTGCTTTGCAGAGTCAATTTTCTAATGAAGTTTTTAGACTTTTATGACACAGTTACAGAATAATTAATACTAGATGGTACAGCAGTAAAATAGACATCAGAAGACTGACAGAGTGGATTCTCTGTGGCAATAAGGCACCAAATTACAAACAGGACCTAAAGCCGTGCCAGGCAAAGGGTGAGTTGTGCACCCTGTACTTAGTGAACCGTATTCTCACTGCCACAAGATTTTTCTTCTTCTGTGGGAGCTGAACCAGCACTGGCCTAGAGATAAGAAGGATTAAAACACTCACAGCTCATCCAGCTCTGCGACCCTGGCCAACTGAACCTCTTACCAGCCACAGCAGCAGCTTCAGCTGGATAAGGTGTGATTCCAGTAACTTTCTCCTGATAAGAGACCACCCACCATGGTCTGGTCCTGGCTGGTTTTGCAGAAGCCGTGCACTGAGGGCATTCATGTCCCAGCTTCACCTTTCAACACACAGAGCCTAATTTTGCTACATTTTAATGTTAAGTCCACACCCCAAAGTGTACATGTGTCACACATCACATACGTGTTTATTCAGTCAAATGTCTCAGAGCCACTCTGTGAATATGCATAGCTCCATCTCCCACCTGCTAAATATGTATATTTGGCCAACCTATTCAGCATAAATTCCTGTCTCAGCCTTCCTCCTTCAAGTGCCTGCTTTCGGTCTCTGCTAGAGGCAGGCTGTCAGAAAGGCCAGCCTGAGGACTGCAACTCTTTATAAGAAATAAAGTTGTCAGCTGGGCGTGGTGGCTCACGCCTGTAATCCCTGCACTTTGGGAGGCTGAGGCGGGCGGATCACCTGTGATCAGGAGTTTGGGGCCAGCCTGGCCAACGTGGTGAAACCCCATCTCTACTAAAAATACAAAAATTAGCCAGGCACGTGGCACGTGACTGTAATCTCAGCTACCCAGGAGGCTGAGGCAGGAGAATCGCTGGAACCTGGGAGGCAGAGGCTGCAGTGAGCCAAGATCACGCCACTGAACTCCAGCTTGGGTGACAGAGCGAAACTCCGTCTAAAAACAAAAAACAAAAACAAACAAAAAAAGTTATCTGCAAATTAATGAACCATGGGATTACTTGTTGACAACAGTTATACACTTATTTTTTCAAATTACAGGAAGGGGGTCATACTATATACTGTGCTCTATAACTACCTTTCTCAAAGCTGTAACATATTTAGATATGTTGATGGAGATAGCCCCAATTCATCCATTTTAACAGTAATGTAATATTTCATTGCATGAAATTAACAAAGCATAACACATGTATACAGTGTATTAAGACAATCCCCTACAGTATTCTATTTCAGCTATTTCCATTTTTATTTCCTGTTACTAGTAATACTGACCATTTATAAACATGGACTATCTGCTGCATGGGCCATTTGCAAGCCTTTGTCTTGCAGGGCAGCAGGTACAGATGATGCTGGGACATCCTGCTGGGAGCGAAGGAATTTCTAGGGCACCCGGATATGCAACTCTGCACCCAAAGACACGTCTTCAATTCTTCTAGAGAACTGATCCTCATAGACATTTGTAACGATACAAAGCTGCATGTGAGTTTCTGGCAGTCCACTAAACTAGGCAACATTTGGGTTTAACACATTTTATTTTTCAGTCTCCTGGCTGGGAAAAAGACATCCCCATTGATGGAAATTTATATTTCTCCAATCACAAGTGAACTTGGGCATCATCCGCGTTTACTAGCCTTAAAGGTTTCCACTTGCTGGATTGTCTGTCTGTACCATGGGATTTTTTTCCCTTTATGACACTGCCTTATTGTTTTTAAATCTTCATTTAATACAGAAATAAACCTCTTGTAAGTCACATAAATAGAACACATGTCCTTCCAGCTTGTATTCTGTCAGTTAACTTGGTTTATGTTGTCTTTTTGAAAAATAATATATATGTGTGGATATTTTATTTTAATGTGGCCAAATTTTTAATCTGATTAAGACTGTCATTTTTAATGGCATCTAAAAATCCCTTCTACCAAGCCTTTAACTAGACATTGAGTCCATTGGAGGCTCTTGAATCCATTTAGTTCTTTGCATCTGAACAGCCACCATCACAGTCCCAGCTGCCCACATCTCTACCCTGGACAAGCCTGCGGGACCAGGATACCTGCTCCCGCTCTAGTCTCTTCTCCACCTGGCAACTCAAGTTTTTCGAAATGCACATCCCAAGGTTTCCCGCCTCCATCTCAGCCCCACGCTGTCACTACCTGGGGGTTTTCACTCCTTCTTAGGCTAGAGATGCAGCTCTACCCAGCCACACACAGCCCAGCCCCCTCCCGGACCCCCGGCTTCCTCAGGCTTCCCCTCCACCCCTCAAGGCTGCCCCTTGGGTTCTAGCCAGTTCTCCATCTCCTCAACTCCCACCCCCGCCCCCCAACTGCATCACAAGCACCAAACCTCGAGGAGATTCATGCTGATGTGGCCAGGGAGGCAAATTTCATGTCTCTCCACCCTTATAAATCCCTCTCCAGACCACCCTTCTCTCTGCCCTTATAAATCCCTCTCCAGACCACCCTTCTCTCTGCCCTTATAAATCCCTCTCCAGACCACCCTTCTCTCTGCCCTTATAAATCCCTCTCCAGACCCCCCAGGCACTGCCGTCCCTTTTCAGTGCAACTGTCGATTAAGCCTGCAGGTTTCATTACCCACCCACGCAGCTGTAGGTTCTAAGGGGGCAGGGACTGTGCCAGGCTCTTCTCACCGCTGGCCTCCCACATGGGGACACGTTCACTTGCACCTAGGATGGGAGAACTCATGAAATAGAAACGGACATGAACAACGTATTTTAAAATGTTGTTTTGTGGCTCTAATGGAAGCTCCATGGCAAGTCCCTGGCACATGTAGGCATCCCGTACGTGACAGCCTTGACAGTTTCTTACGCTTAGTATTGTTACGGCTTCTCCACTGTACCATTGTGATCGTCGCTGGTATTGATTGTCAGGGAGAAGAGGAAGCGGATTATTATCTCGATAGCAATGAAATTTGCTTATGATTTAGAGATTGTTTGATTTAGAGGAATATGCAGGAATTTAACTATTTGGTATTCACTGGGGAAAAGAAAGTTTCTAAGTCAATATTTGAAATATGCCATCTTTGTCTATATTCGGTTTCTTAGAGAATATAAAATACATATGAAGAAATGCGTGCCTACATACAAGTGGACTTCAAAATTATTTCCTAATGAGTGTAACGCAGAGTTTCAATACAACTAGGTCTACAATTACTAATATGCATCTACTAATAATTAAAATGTGTTTTTTAATGTGTTTTTTTAGTTGATAATAAGCATTTATCTCTTCAGTAATTGATTAAAGTTCGATGAAAATGATACTTCATGCATACTACCAGATTTTCAGACCTCATATGAAACCTGATGTCAACAAAAAAAGCCTGCAATTATATTAATTTATATTAATACACAGAAAATTAAATATATTTGAAACTTTCCTCAAGGTCAGAAATAGCAACATCGCAATCACATTTTTTAATGCTGCTCACAAGACACGGCCACCAGTAGCCAAAAAGAAGTAACAATAGAACTGAAATGCAAATACGGTATGATTTAAAAATCTGAATCATAGCTCATTCATCAAAGATTGTTTCTGAAACTTGTCTCCACATTTGTACTTAATAAATTACATGTGTACTGATGGTGTTATCAGATTTATTTAGTGGGGTTTTTTTAATAGTTAAAGGAGAATGGTCCATTGTGTTTATGTATTAAAAGGCATATTTTGAATTGTTCTATTCTTTCACCAAAGCTTATCTGTATAACCAGAAATTGGCTCTAGCAGCTGAGAAAGTGCTCAGACGCAAGTGTGTTGCCTACTGTGGCTCCGCCCTGCTCCCACCTGGCCCTCAGCCACCCCGTGCCACGTTAGAGATTAGATCAGAATGCTGGCTTCTTGGGACTTCAGATACAGTGAGGCAGACACAGCTCACACTTGCTGATTATGTTTTTATAACTAAATCTGTCTCCCATTCAATAAACTAAAAGAAAACCTATCAGAGCACTGAGAAAGGCCTCTGAGATGGAACATTTCCACGAACACACCATTGCATCTTGTAAAGTTAACTCAGTTCTACTTTTCCAGTCACGAACACATCATTGCATCTTGCTGTAAAGTTATCTCAGTTCCACTTTTCCATTTTCTGTCCAGTGGGAAGACTCTAGGGCGTGGACAGTAAGTGCTTCCCTTTCTGCATTCTAGCTTGAAGTGCTCTGGACTCAGCCTGGGAGGGAGCCCCTCCCTTGGGCCCTGCCTGGGGTCAAGCCATTGAGCACAGCTGTCATTCATAGCCCTGTCAGCAATGGCCCCGGGAGCAGCAGAGACAAAGGTGAAGAGCCCTGCGTATAGGGCCTTGGACAGGCTTTCAATCACGTTCTAACAATCCTTTCTTCCACAACCAAGCACCATCCGAAAAAAAGTGTGACTGTTCACTCTTCCAATGAAAAGAGACTCTGTTTCTTGAAATGTGTGTTTTGCAAGCATTTAATTTTTGCTGTGGCATCCCGTTGGCCGTATTCCAGCTTCTCTAACTATAGTCTGGCTCTGATGCCTACAAGCAAAATGCTCAGATAAATGCTCGAGTGATTTTGACCAGAGGGACAGATTCATTCACAATCCCACACACCACGCTCATGAGGCTGATCGTCAGGGTCTCCTTTCCCTTTATTTACAGCAGCCACAATTCTGCATTTGTGGTTCACACCCAGCTAGACCAGGTCCAGTCTTGGCATATACAACTTATTTATGTTACCTATTCCTTCAGTAAATGCAAGTAGGTTGACTTTACTGTATAAGCTTCACTCTATCCTTTGCCTTTGCAGCCTGAGTTCTGGGTCCCATCTTTAGTGAGCCCCTAAGTGCTCACGCCACATTCAACTCACCCCGTGGACATCCCATTACGTCTCCTTCTGACATCTCATAAGCTCCATCTAGTGTGTTCATACCACTTTGAATCACATATTATAAAGATCTCGTTGTCAGATACCTCTGATAATAATAATAGAGTGTGTTCTGATAATATCTCACCTGTTAGTACAAATGTAAATGATAGCAGCAAAAGTACTGCTCCTTCCCCCAAACAGTGACTTAAATTGATCAGGCACATCAGTAGCACATGTGGAGAATCTTGTATAGGGCATCTCTTCCACAAGTCAGGACTTCTGATTTGTTTAAAAATGAAAGGATGAGAAAAGAGATGGGAACAATAGGAACATAGGGAAGGGAAGATCTCATTCCCCATCATAAATCTGAGATCAGGCAAGGGAAAATGAGGAAAGAATTCACGTGGTTCCACGTGGTTGGGAGATTCACCAGTACCAGAACCAGCATGTCTTCCTGGGGACACAGGTGTGGCTGCCACACACACGACCCACACCAGTACCAGAACCAGCATGTCTTCCTGGGGACACAGGTGTGGCTGCCACACACACAATCCAGGACCAGACGTGACTGCCTTTAGAGACAGCTGCTCACACAGCTTTAGGGATTTTGATAACAGGAGTTTCTCTGTAGAAAATATTTTCCTAGGTGCTCTAAAAAAGGTGCATTTCTTTCTAACGGGCTATAATTTGAAAGGAATCATGTACAAGCAATTTCAGGTTGCCATACAGTTCTTTCCTGCAATACCAAAATTCAGTAATTTGAAACAGCACTTGCTGTCAAATGCAAAATTAGGTAACCTAGGGCCCTTCAGAAAGAACTGAAATGAAAATTGAGCACAAAACCTGGGAAACCTGAATTTAATAACAATTTAAAATATATGTAACTTATAAACTTGTATTTATTTTATGGAAAAGCAAAAATACTAGTTACTATCCAAATCTACTCCAAACCAGATGCCCTTTTACATTACTGTATTTTTTTCTAAAATGAAAACTATAAAACATCAAATAAATATTTATATCACCTATCATTAGTTCTATGACATTACAAGTTTCTGTAGTGTTAATAAATACAAATAATAAAACCTGTTTGATGATGTAGATAAGCAGGCATTTAGTCTGAAATTCATGCATTTTTTAATGCAGTATACTTTGTTTTTTAAATGGAAAATGTTCACAGAGGGCCAAATACTGGTAGGTGATGATTGTTATGTGATGGCTACCTGAAAATCCATTTTGTGCGCATCTCAAAAAAAGTGACAAAGCTATTGTAGAAATGACTATAATTTTGTGAAGCACTAAAAATAGTCAAGAATGGAGACAAGTAATACTAGTTTGCTCATGTGAAATAAAATAGATGTAAAATTACTGGAATCTGCTTATAAATGGTGAGTGGTATAAACACACATTCTAAATGTCCCCTAACTAAAGAGAACTAAGTTTGTTTACAGAAACACACATCAACTACTTTCAGAGAAAGATACAGAACAGAAAAATAGAAAACAGGTACTATGTGTGTGTAAAACAGTGTCTTCCATGTAAGTTATTATCAAGCCTTTTAAATAAATGCCAAGATCAGTAAGGCCAAGAAATAACACACCCCTCACAAAATAAAAACCTGGCCGGCATCGTGGCTCACGCCTGTAATCCCAGCACTTTGGGAGGCCAAGGCAGGTGGATCACAAGGTCAGGAGTTCAATACCAGCCTGGCCAAGATGGTGAAACCCCGTCTCTACTAAAAATTATAAAATTAGCCAGGCGCAGTGGCAGGCATCTGTAATCCCAGCTACTTGGGAAGCTGAGGCAGCGGGTAGAGGTTGTGGTGAGCCAAGATCGTGCCACTGCACTCCAGCCTGGGCGACAGAGCGAGAGTCTGTTTCAAAAAATAAACCAAAAACAAACCAAAACAAAACCTTCTAAGGTATATTGTCCACTGAGTTTATAACTCAATACAAGGGATGTGCATCTTTTTCTATAGAGCTGAACACTTACTGAGTGCTTTCCCATCTAGTACATCATTCTATGATGATTTTTAGGAAATCATTTAAGAGAAGCAGCCTTCGAAGGTAATGCTACGTTTACTCAGAAAATTCCTTGCTCACCTTGTCTACTCTGCCTTGTGGTGGGTGATTTAAAGCCATCATCTTCAATCTTCACAACAATGTGTAATACACATGATTAATGCCATTTTTGCTGTGGAAACTGAGGCTTGGGGAAGTTTTGTTTCCTGCCCAACATCCTCAGCTGGAAAGGGCAAGTCAGGTCTAAATGCGAGTCCATCAAACACCAAAACCTTTGCTACTTCTCCTGGCAACACCCAGCTGTCTCCACCGATGAAGTAACGAATTTAGAGAGTGATTTGTGATGACCTAGGATCGTGTGGGTCAGGAATTGGCCAAAACATAGACTCAGATCTCCTGTCTAATGTCCTTCTCACTAGTGTGTGTGTGAGAGTCATGCAGTGTCCTTTGGGATCTGTGGGGGACGGATTCCAGGACCTCCTCAGATACCCAAACACACACATACTCAAGCCCCTGATATAAAATGGTGCAGTATTTGCAAAAAACCCATGCACCTCCTCTCCCATACATACATACATACATTTATTATTTATTTATTTATTATTTTATTTATTTGAGATGGAGTCTCGCTCTGTCGCCCAGGCTGGGGTGCAGTGGCAAAATCTCGGCTCACTGAAACTTTCCCCTCCCAGGTTCAAGCGATTCTCCTGCCTCAGCCTCCCTAGTAGCTGGGATTACAAGTGTGTGTCACCAAGCCTGGCTAATTTTGTACTTTTAGTAGAAAGCGTGTTTCACCATGATGGTCAGGCTGGTCTTGAAATTCTGACCTCAGGTGATCCACCTGTCTCAGCCTCCCAAACTGCTGACATTACAGGTGTAAGCCACCGCGCCTGGCCCTCCCTCATACTTTAAAGCATCTCCAGATTACTTCTACCTACCACAATGTAAATGCCATAACAACACTGTTACAATGTATTATTTAGGGAATAATGACAAGGAAAAAGTCTATACATAAGTACAGACACATTTTTTATTCAAATGCACTCCATCCACAGTTGGTTGAACCCACAGATGTGGAGGGCCAAGTCTACACAGAAAAGTGTAACTAAAAGTAGACAACGGTAAATTCTCTAAGTAAATGACAATACTGAGGTCCACTCAAAATAAAAAAAGAATTTTTCACCAAAACACAAGATTAGCCATCCAAATATGTATTAATAGAATTTTCTTCCAGAGTTTTCCAATACTCTGCTCACATGTCCCTGAAGAATATATTGCTAATTATTTATCTTGGCTTCCTCCACATAATTCAGTTGGCATGTAAAATTTTTCATCCAATGTTTAAATAATATAAAAATAAAGTCTCAAGAGCAATGTCAAGGTTAATATATATATTTTTGAGGCAGAGTCTTGCTCTGTCGCCCAGGCTGGAGTGCAATGGCGCAATCTAGGCTCACCACAACCTCAGCCTCCCAGCTTCAAGCGATTCCCCTGCCTCAGCCTCCTGAGTAGCTGGGACTACAGGCACATGTCAACACGCCCGGCTAATTTTTGTACTGTTAGTGGAGACGAGGTTTCTCCATGTTGGTCAGGGTGGTCTCGAACTCCTGACCTCAGGCGATCCACCAGCCTCAGCCTCCCGAAGTGCTGGGATTACAGGCATGAGCCACCGCGCCCAGCTCCAACGTTAATATTTTAAAATAGATTTCATTCTTATAGGGGTTTTAGCTTCACAGAGAAACTGAGAGGATGGTACAGAGAACTCGCGTACCCCCACCGCCCCACAGTGCACAGCCCCTTCATTATCAACACCCCCTAGGCGGCGCATTTGTTATCATTGGTGAACCTACACGGACGTGTCCTCGTCAACCAGAGTCATGGTTTACACCAAGGTTCACTCCTGGTGTTGGGCATTCCGTGGATTTGGACAGATAGATAATGACACCTGTCCACCACTACAGGATCATACAACTCAGTTTCACCGCCCTGAACATCCTCGGTGCTCCACCTGTTCACCCCTCCTGCCCCACAATCCATGATCTCTTTCCTGTCTCCAGAGTTCTGCCTTTTCCAGCAGGCCATACAGTCAGAATCATACAGTCTGCAGCCTTTTCAGATTGACTTCTTTCTTAGTAATTTGCATGTAAATTTCCTCCATTTTTTTTGTTTGTTTGTTTGAGACGGAGTCTCGCTCTGTGGCCCAGGCTGGAGTGCAGTGGCGCGATCTCGGCTCACTGCAAGCTCTTCCTCTCGGGTTCACGCCATTCTCCTGCCTCAGCCTCTCCGAGTAGCTGGGACTACAGGCGCCCGCCACCACGCCCGGCTGATTTTTTTATATTTTTAGTAGACACGGGGTTTCACCGTGGTCTCGATCTCCTGACCTCGTGATCCGCCCGCCTCGGCCTCCCAAAGTGCTGGGATTACAAGCGTGAGCCACCACGCCCGGCCCCTCCATTTTTTTTTTGTGGCTTGATAGTTCATTTCTTTTTACTGTTGAATAACATTACAGTGACTGGATGAACCATAGTTTATTTCTCCATTCACCTTCTGAAGGACATCTTGGTTGCTTCCAGTTTTTGACAATTTTATATATAATTATAAAATAAACAAATAAATAATGCTTTTGTAAACATCTCTGCATGTTTTTTGTGTGGGTACACTAAGTTTTCAATTCATCTGGGTAAAGTCCAGAGAGCACAACTGCTAGGTTCTATGTTAAGAATATGTTTAGCATCGTAAGAAACCACCAAACTGTCTTCCAAAGTGACTTCACCATATTTGCATTCGCACCCACAATGAAGGAGAGTCCCCATCGCTCCACATTCTTGCCAGCATCTGGTGCTGTCAGCATTTTGGATTTTAGCCATCTAACAGCGGTGTAGGGTTGTCTCATTGTTGCTTTAATTTGCAATTCCCTGACATGTGACATTGAGCATCCTCATATGCTTATCTGCCATCTGCAGATCTACGTGGGTGAGGTGTCTGTTCAAGCATTTTGCCCAAGTTTTAATGGGTTCTTCAAGGTTTTGTAGTTGATTTTTAGTTCTTTGTATATCCTGTGTACAAGCCATTTATCAGAGATTATTTTTCAACCACTTTCTACAAGTCTTTGGCTTGTCTTTTCATTATCTTAACAATGTCTTTTGCAGAGCAGAAGTTTTCAATTTTAAATTAACAGTCATTTCTTTCATGGATTGTACTTTTGATGTCATATCAAAAGTCATCATCATATCCAACATAAACTAGGCTTTTCCTGTGTTATCTTGTAAGAGTTTTATGAATATAGACTGCCTGTTACAGGGACTAATGATTTAGTTTTTGTCACAGGACAGTCATGTCAGGCACCATCATTAAGAATAAAACATGGTATAACTTCTTTTATAGAATTAAAACTAAATAGGTTGCACAGTTTAGGGGATTCTGTATAGGTATAAATATTTGGCAAATTTTCCTTTGTAACACAGCTGCTTTGTAATAGCTCTCTTCCCAAATGAAGTAATTCAGGTTATGACAGGTTAAATTAAGCATTCAGTTTGCACTGGGATTTCAGAAGCCCCAGAATACAGTACACATTAAGGAATAAATAAAGGGGAGAAGCCTAGCAAATTACAATTACTTCTTTGAGAAATAATAAAAAGTTTATGTACAAAGAAAATGTGATGTTTCAACAATGTTACATAAGTGTAATCTGAAGTAATAAAGATTTCAAAATGAAATAATAGCAAGTAGCTACAGAGTGATGCTTAAAAGTGCATCATATTAGGGAATATCTATTAATAGATCGTCACAGCAGCTCCTTCCGAAACTCATAGCTGCTTAGGACATCACTGGAACAGGTTCTGACAGAAACACTTGGCTGCCTAATCATTCTCACCTGCCAGGCAAATGCACCCAAGGTAAGACAGAAGGAAGGAAGCCTGTGCGAATGTGTACAGAAATCCTGGGCCTCTCTAGAGTCCAACACAATAGAAATCAAAATGTCATATGTAATGAAGTCTAGACATGATGAATGCTTGGTGAATATGTTTGATGCTCCCTCTTAATTATGGAAGCCTCCAACTGGATCCAGAGTTTGGGGGCTGACACCACTGATGCCTGAGCTGATGCCACCGGCTTGTGTCATCCAGACTTGCACGTTGCAAACCTCCCTCCCTCACCTCACCCAATTCCAGGCCACACTCTTGACTATCCAGTCATCCTCCCATAATAGAGTCACATACTCATGCAAATCCATTATTTTTTTCTTTTTGGATTATTTTTATAGATTTAGGGGGTACGTGTGCAGTTTTGTTACATGGATATACCATGTAGTGGTGCGTGCGGGCTTTTAGTGTAACTATCAGCCAGATAGTTTACATTGCGTCCATGAGGTAATTTCTCATCTCTTAACACCCTCCCCACTTCTGAGTCTCCAGGTCTATTATTCTACTATGGTTATGTGTACACTTCATTCAGCTCTCACTTGGAAGTGGAAACATGCAGGGACATGCAGGATTTGGCTGTTTCTGAGTTAATTCGTTTAAAATATTGACCTTCACTTCCATCCACATTGCTGAAAAAGACAAGATTGTATTCTTTTTTATGGGTGACTATATAAATATATATATAACATTTTCTTTACCTGGTAATTCATTCATTGAAGAACACATTGATTCCAGATATTTGCTATTGTGGAAACTGCCACAGTAAACATACAAGTATCTTTCTGATATAATGATATCATTTTTTTCCCTTTGGGTATATATCATTTATTAGGATTGCTGGATTGAATGGGAGTTTTATTTTTAGGGGTTTTTTTGAGAAATATTCATACCCTTTTTCATAGAGGTTGTACATTTATATTTCAACCAACCATAGATAAGTGTTTACTTTTCTCCACATCCTCATACACATCTGTTTTTAATTTTTAATAATAGCCATTCTGACTGGTATAAGGCGGTATCTCATTGTGGTTTTAATTTGCATTTCTGTGATGGTCAGTGTTGTTCAGCATTAATTCAAATGCTTGTAACCATTTGTCTGTCTTTTGAAAAATGTCTGTTCATATCTTTTGCCTACTTTTAAATGTGGTTGTTTTTGTTATTGAGTTTTTTGCATTCCTTGTAGATTCTGGGTATTAGTTACTCACTAAATGCAGTTTACAAATACTTTCCCCCATTCTATAAGTTGTCTGTTCACTATGTCAATTTTGTCTTTCACTGTGCAGAAGCGTTTTAGTTCAATTTGTCTATTTTTGGGATGTTTTCCATTTGCTTTTGAGGTCTTAGTAATAAATTATTTGATCATGGCAATGTCCAGAAGAGATTTTCCCAGATTTTCTTCTGTACTTTTTTATAGTTTCAGGTGTTATATTTAAAATTTTAACTTATTTTGAGTTAACTTTCGTATATGGTGAGAGCTATGGGTCCAGTTGAATTCTTCTGCATATGGCTATCCAATTTTCCCAGCACCATTTTTGGATAGGGTGTCCTTACATTAGTGTGTGTTTTCATCAACTTTGTAAAAGATCAGTTGCCTGTATGTATGTGGCTTTATTTCTGGGTTCTCTATTCTGTTCCTTGATCTACATGTCTATTTTTATATCAGGACCATGCTCTTTTCATTACTATAGCCTTGTAGCATAATTTGAAGTCAGGTAATGTGATACCTCCAGCTTTATTCTTTTTACTTAGAACTGCTTGGCTATTCAGCCTCTTTTTTAGTTCCACATGGATTTTAGGACTTTTTTTCTAATCTTTTAAAAAATGATACTAATATTTTGGTGAGAATTGCACTGAATCTCTAGATTGCTTTGGGTAGTATGGTTATTTTAATAATATTGATTTTTTTCAATCCATGAGCCAGGGAGGTTTTTCCATTTGTTTGTTTCATCTAAGATTTCTTTCATCAGTGCTTCATAGTTTTTCTTGTAGAATTCTTTTACCTCCTTGGTTAATATAATCCTAGGTATTTTACTTTTTGTAGCTATTGTACATGGAATTGACTTCCCGAATTGGTTCTCAGCTTGATCATTATTGTTGTATAAAAATGCTACTGATTTTTGTACATTTATTTTTATCTTGAAACTTTACTGAATTCATTTCTCAAATATAGGAGTCTTTTGAAAGAGTCTTGAGGATTTTCTAGGTATAAGATCATATCATCAGCAAACAGAGATAATTTGATATCCCCTTTTCCAATTTGGATGTCTTGTGTCTTTCTCTTGCCTGATGGATCTGGCTAAAACTTTCAGTACTATGTTGAATAGGAGAGGTGAGAGTGAACATCCTTATCCTGTTCCAGTTCTTAGGAGCATGCTTTTGGTGTTTGTCCATTCAGTATGAGATTGACTGTGCATTTCTCATACATGGCTCTTATTATTTTTATGTATGTTCCTTCAATACCTAGTAATACCTAGTTTGTTCAGGGTTTTATTATGAAGCGATGCTGGAATTTGTTAAATGCTTTTTCTGCATCTATTGAGATGATTATATGGTTTTGGTTTTTGCTTTTTGTTTACGTGGCGAATCACATTTATTGACTTGCATATACCATCATTGCATTTCTGGAGTTAAAACTCATCCGATCATGATAAAATTTTGATCATATTTTTGACATGCTGCTGGATTTTATTTGCTAGCACTTTCTTGAGGATTTTGCATCTATGTTCATCTAGGGTATTTGCCTGTAGCTTTCTTTTTTGTTGTGTTCTTGCTAGGTTTTTTGTTATCATGATGATACTGGTTTCATAGAATGAGTGAGAAATCAGTCCTTCCTCCTCATTTTTTAAAATAGTTTCGGTAAGATTGGTACCAGTTCTTCTTTGTACACCTAGTATAATTTATCTGTGAAACTGTCGGATCCTGGGCTTGTTTTGGTTAGAATTTTAAATCATTTATTCGACTTCATAAGTTGTTATTGGGTTGTTCAGGATTTCTATTTCTTCCTGGTTCAATATTGAGAGGTTGTATATTTCCAGGAATTTATGTATTTCCTCTAGGTTTTCTAGTCTGTGTGAACAGAAATGTTCACAGTAGTCTCTGAGGATCTTTTGTATTTCTGTGATATCAGTTGTAGTGTCATGTTTATCATTTCTGATTGTTTAAATCTTCTTTTTTTCCTTGGTCAATATAGCTAGTGGTCTATCAATTTAGTTTATCCTTTCAAAGAAACAACTTTTTGTTTTGTTGATCCTTTGTATGATTTTTTTGGTCTCAATTTTATTTGGTTTTGCTTTTATCTTTATTTATTTTCTTCTGTTAGCTTTGGGTTTGGTTTGTTCTTCTTTTCCTGGTTCCTTGATGTGCAATGTTAGGTTGTTAATTTGTAGTATTTCTATTTTTTCATGCAGAAATTTAATGCTATAAAGTTTCATCTATTTTTTCATGCAGAAATTTAATGCTATAAAGTTTCATTTCCACACTTATTTTTCTGTATCCCAGATGTTTTGGTATGTTGTAGCTCCATTTTTATTCAGGTAAAGAAAATTCAAAACTTTTCCATCTTAACAGCATGTTTCACCCCACAATCATTCAGGACCAGGTTGTTTTATTTCCATATATTTGTATAGTTTGGGGAGTTTCTCTTAAAATTGATTTCTAGTTTTATTCCACTATGGTCTGAGAAAGTAAAGTACTTTATATAATTTTGATTGTTGAAAATTTACTTAGACTTGTTTTGTGGCCTTATATGTTGTCTGTCTTGGAAAATGTTCTATGCACTGAAGAGAAGAGTATATAATTTGCAGTTGTTGAGTAGAATGCAATGTGTTTGTTAGGTCTATCTGGTCCACAAATTTTAGTCTGCTAATTTTTAGTTGATTTTCAATCTCAATGATTTGTCTAGTTCTCTCAGTAGGGCATTGAAGTCCCCCACTATTATTGTATTGCTATTTTCTTAGTTCTAGTACTATTTGTTTTATGAATCTAGGTGCTCCAGTGTTGGGTGTATGTATATTTATGATTGTTATAGCTTCTTGTGGAATTGATACCTTTATCATTATATAACAAACTTCCTTGTCATTTTACGGTTGTATATTTAAAGCCTGTTTTATCTGATATTAGTGTAACTACTCATGATTGTTTTTGGTGTCCTTTGCATGGAATACTTTTTCCACATTTTTACCTTGAGCCTACTAATGTCTTACCAGTCAGGTGGGTTTCTTGTAAGCAGCATATGTTTGAATAATGTTGTTGTTGTTGTTTTAAATCAATTTAGCCAATCTGTATCATTTAAGTGAAACATTTCATCCATTTATATTCAAAGTTAATATTGATATGTGAGGTGTTATTCCTGTCATGATGTTAATTGTTCCCTAGTTGCTTTGTAGTCTCATTTGTGTAATTGTTTTATAAGACCTGTGAGTTTTCTACTTTTGTATGCTTTTATTATGGTGAGTATCAACATTTTGTTTCCACGTTCAGAACTCCTGGAAGCATTTGTTCCAGGGCCAGTCTCTTGGTGAAAATTACTTTAGTGTTTTCTTGTCTGGGAAATACTATACTTCTCCCTCATTTATGAAGCTTAGTTTAGCAAGATATAAAATTCGTGGTTGACAGTTTTTATCATTAAGAAGCCTGAAAGTAGAACCCCAGTCTCTTCTGGTTTGTGAGGTTTCTAAGTCCATTGATGGGCTTAGAAATTTGATGGACTTTCCTTTACAGGTAATCAGATGCTTTTGTCTTGATGATTCAAAGTTTTTTTCTTCACATTGTCTTTGGATAGTGTAATAATTATAGGTCTTGTTGAAGTCCATTTTGCAATGTATCTTTCTAGAGTTCTCTGGGCCTCTTATATCTGGAGGTCTAAATCTCTAGGAAGATGAGGGAATTTATTTTATTTCCTCAGATATGTTTTCCAAACTTTTACTTTTTCTTCTTCCTCAGGAATACCTATGACTTGTAGGTGTGGATATTTTACGTAATCCCATACACTTTAAAGGCTTTGTTTAAAAAAATTTTTTTCTTTTATGTTTGAGTTAATTTGAAAGACCAGTCTTCAAACTCTTGAGATTCTTTTTTCTGCTTGGTCTAGTCTATTGTTAATGTCTTCAACAGTATTTTGTAATTCCTTCAATGAATTTTTCAATCTTAGAAGTTCTGTTTATTTGTTTCTTTTAATATCTATCTCTTCGGTAAACTTTTCCTTCATGTCCTAATTTGATTTTTTTCTGATTTCTTTCTGTTGGTTTTCAACTCTCTCTTGAATCTCAACAAGTTTCTCTAAAATAAATAGTTTATATTCTCTATCTGTATTTTCATGTTTTCATTTTGGTTAGGATATACTGCTAGAGAATTAGTGTGTTATTTGGGGGCTGTTGTAATACTCTGTTCATACTTCCAGAATTTCTGGTTCCTTCTCATCTAGATAAACTATGCCTTCTTGTTATTTTTGAATTTACTTTCATTTGGATGAATTTTTTCACTCTTGAGGATGTGACTATAATGTATGTTGTGTAGGGTTATTTGGCTTTTGTTTTAGGTGCTTTCAATGGCAAAGATTCTGCATGAACTCCTTGGCTACAGATAGCCTTTTTATGATGGCTTTCTCAAATGCTGGGTGTAGGAGTGATGTACTGGTCAGGTGAGTAGGCTAACAGCCTCTTGCACAGACAGAGTGGCGGAGGTCTCAAGAATCTCATCATGCTTCTTTGTGCTGTTCGCTTGTGTCAACAGGTTTTGTAATGGGTTGTATAGTTCCATCTCCAGGCTAGTAGGTGATTCATGCAGGTAAGGGCTGGTTGTGGTGGTAGCAGAAGGGTTTATGTTTAATCTTTGTTTACCAAGAGAAGCTCTCTGGTGCTTCAGGCAACGGGCTGGTCTCTGGAATGCCCGGTGGCCTGGGCTCCCCACTCAGCCCCAGAAGGGGGTCTATGTTTGGCAGAGCTAGACAGGGCAGGCCTGCCAGACCACACTAAGTAGAAATGCAAGAACTCCTGAGGTGAGTGGTGGAGGCGGTCTCAATCTAGTTCTGTCTCTGTCATGGCCACCTCGTCTGTGCTCCTGCCACAGCTCCCATTCTCACATTCTGTGTCCCACAGCACAGTCAGATTGAAGTCTTTAATGAAGATCAGATCATGCTACTTTCCTGCTGAAAACCAACCGACTGCTCTCACCACAGACAGAATGGAATTCAAATCCATTGCCATTATCTGCACAATCCTACATCTCTCACTTCATTTCCTGCATCTCAAGTCACTGTCAACAGTCTGGAAATCATGGTCCATTCTCAGCCCTGACACTTGTTCACCATGTCCTTCCCTACAGGTCCTCATGGCCTGCTCATGGCTGACATCCAGGCTTCTGTTCAGAAGCCACATGCTTAGAGAGGGCACCTAGCTTAACCTAGTGCTTGTCACGCCCCCAGTACATGTTCTCATATCCTTCTGCTCTATATCCTACTTACCCCTTAACATTTTATAAAATTATTCTGTTTATTTGTGAACTTGCTTATTTCTTTGCCTTCTTCCCATTCCACCAAACAAATAAAAGGTACAGTGAGTATGAGACCTTGTGTACCTGTAGAGTGGTATCCAGAACAGTGCCTGGTACAAGGCGGACACAGAACAAAGTGCTGCTGAGTTGATGGCCAGACACCCATAGGGTATTGGTATTGCAAAACAGAAAAAAAAGTCTCACTTGACAACCCTAGGCATCTTATCCAATAGTTTTGGTTTTGTTGACATTTTACATTATTAATATTAAATAAAATGAATGATGAAACAGAAGGAATAAGACATTTTTCAAACTTTGCTCCTTTTGTTCATTCACTGCTACAGAGCAACCCTCATGTTAATAGAGGAAAATTTTAGGTACCCCAGCATCTCCAAAATGCCTTTCTTGTGTTGCTTTCATCAATACCTAGTGGTAGTAAAAAAAAAAAACTGGGTAACTCAAATACAAGCGATATAAATCAGCAAAGGTAAACTGGTTTCCACCAATATATACACACATATACATATATATGTAGATACAGATACACATATGTGTATGTCTATATGTAGATATATAGATACACACAATGTTTGTGGCAGCATAAGCATATATCTACATTTTACTTTCCCACTTTTGATTTAGATGAAATCACAAGAAATGTTTATATTTATTCCTAAACCCATTTTTCTACAAGGTCTAAGGAACACAACAATAAATAGTAGGCTCAGGAACAAGCACAATCAGAAATCCTGGGAATTCTGTTGAATTAGAAATGGAGGGCACCATCTAAGAGGAAAGAAGTTGCTCACTTCTGAGCTGATTTCTGGCAGCCGAAGTTGCCAGAAAGGTAAGTGTTTGAAAAGTTCTCTTGGTTTTTAAGTGAAAACTACCTAATTGTCAAATATTTAAATTAATCTATTTTAACCCAGTATGGACCAGAAAACTGCATACCAGTCAAAATACCTCCATGACACTCAGGCCACCTGTGTGCAATTATAAGTTGAGAGTATGTTTGTTTATGGTCAGTCACACCTATCTATCCATCACTAGAGGTTAAGAAAGACAATAAAAGTGTTTCCTCATTACAAGGCAAACAACAACAACAAAATAACTTCCACTAAATAATGACTTTTGGGACCTGCTCAGGTCATATGTTAAAATTTTAAAACCAGAAATTCTACTTTTCCATGTCTTTTTGGAGAAAAGTTGGAGCTGTTTGCCAACTAATTCTCTCTCTCCTCCTGATTGTGTTCCTTTTCTATATACTATGGGGAAGTTGTGCTGCTCTTTGTAGAGAGGAAGGAAGTAATATAAGTCAAAGAAAGTGCGGTGTGAAAGAGCTTTGGTAAAATTATATAACTTAAATGAAATTGACACATTCCTAGAAAAACATAAACAAAATTGAATAAAAAATACATAATCTGAATGTATATCCAGCAAACACAGACAATGAAATAGTAGTTTCTAGTGAATTCTGCCAAATATTTAAATAATAATGAATACAAATTCTTCACAAACTCTTCTAAAAACATCAAGAGGAAATAATTTCCAACTTATTCTATGGGACAAATATTACCCTGACACAGATCAGACATCACAAGAAAACTACAAGATAATATCCCTCATGAATATAGATGCAAAATGCTAAACCGAATACAAGCCAATCAAATCCATCAACATTTCGAAAGATTATACACCATATCTAAGTGGGATTTATACCAGAAATGCAAGGTTGGTTTAACATCTAAAAGGAATTTATCCAATACCCCACCCCATACGGCGTAAATAAAAGACAAAATCATATGATCACCTCAAGAGATGCAGAAAAAGCATTAGATAAAATCCAACAGCCTTTCATGATAAAAATGTCCATCAAACTAGGTATAAAACAGAACTTCCTCAATCTGATAAAAGTTATCTGTGGAAAATCCATAGTAAACAATATACGTAGGAAGAAAGTCTGAGTGTTTTTCTGCTAAAATCAAGAATGGGACAAATATGTTTATTCTTGCCACTTCCATTTAACATTTTACTGGGTGTACCTATCAAAGGAATATTAGGAGGAAAAAAGAACTAAAACTCATCTAGATAGGAAATTAAGAAGCAAAATTATCTCTATTTGCAGAAAACATGATCCTGTACTTAGAAAATTTTAAGAAATCTGTAAAATTATTTGAACTAATAAATGAGTTTAGCAATGTGGTAGGATACAAGATCAATAAGCAAAAGTCAATTGTATTTATATATGTTTGCAATTAACATTCTAAAAAATAAAATTAAGGAAATAATTCTATTTACAGTAGTTAAACTGAAGAATAAAAACCCTGAGAATAATTTCATTAAGAGAAATGCAAAACTCTGAAACCTATATATCGCTGTTAATGAAAATGAAAGAACTACATAAATGGAAGAACTGAATAAATAGAAAGACATTCCATGTTCATGGATTGAAGACAATACAGTAAAAATGTAATAAAGTCTTAATATTGTGAAATGGATAATTCTCAAATTGATCTACAGATTCAATATGATGTCTATCAAAATCCCAGCTGACTTATTTGCAGAAATTGACAAGCTAATTCTAAAATTTTATGGATGTCCCAGGAACCCAGGATTGTCAGAAACAATCCTAACAAAGAAGAACAAAGTTGGAGGTTCACATTTCCTAATTTCAAAACTTACTACCAAGGAAAAATAATCAAGGCAGTACAGTGCTGGCATAAGCATGAAAATATTAACATAGCTTTATAAAAACAGAGATATAGATCAATGGAATGGGAATGAGTATCCAGAAATAAACCCTCACATGTATATTCTATAATTTGATTTTCAACAGGCTTTCCAGGACAATTCAAAGGGGAGAAGAAAAGACTTCTGAAAATATGATGCTGGGATCTCTGGATATCCACATTTTAAAAAAATGTTTATATTTGTTCTTCACACAATACATAAAAATACAAAAATATACTCAGAATAGACCCTTTACCTAATAGTAAGGTAAATTATAAAAGTCCAAAGGAAAACATAGGAGTATATCTTTATAATCTCGGGTCAGACAATTGTTTGCTAGGTACAATAAGAAAAAAAACTATGGCAAAAGTAAAAATAGATCAACTGAACTTCATCAAAATATAAAACTTTCCATGATAAAGGATACTTTGAAGAAAATGAAAAGGTAACCCACAAAATGAAAGTAAATATTTGTAAATCATATATCTACATGTATCCAGAACATAAAATTATTTTTAAAACACTCACAACTGAAAAAGATAAATAATCCAATTAAAAATGGAAACATTAGAAAATATACAAATGGCAAATAATTATATGTGAAGATACTTAACATTATTAGTCATTAGGGAAATGCGAATCAAAGCCACCAGCTCACACTCACTAGTATGATTTTAATCAACAAAATGACACAAAGTTTTAGTAGTAATATGCAGAAACTGGAATCTTCATACACTGCTGGTGGGGATGTCAAGCGGTACAATTTTCTTGATCCAGTGTTATCATCACGTCAGAGACACTACTGATTTTAGGAGTTTCGAAAATAATGAAATAGAATTGGAAACAGTGTGGCCAGTAATTCCACTCATAGTTTTACACTTAAGAGAACTGAAAACCGGTCCATTCAAAATCGCATACATATTTACAGTATCATTATTTATATTAGTCAAACAGTGGAACAACCCAGTCCATCGGCTGATTAATGGATAAACAAAATGTGCTACAATGGAATACATCTGGTAGTAACAAGAAAACAGTCTAATACTATAATGTGGATGGAACTTGAAATCATTATGCTAAGCAAAAGAACCCACAAAAGACCAACTGTATGACCAACACTACGTAAAATGTCCACAGAAGGCAAATCTTTAGAGATATAAAGTAGATTTGATGTTGCCAGGATTGGGGGGAGGGGTAATCGGGACTGATTGCTTAATGGACATGGGGTTTTATATTAAGGGTGCTAAAGAGTTCTTAAATTGGACTATAGGGATGGCTGCACAGCTCTGTGAATACACAATTAACCACCGAACTGCACACTTTGGGTGAATGGTATGGCGTATGATACTATAAAAGAATAAGACAGCTTTGAGAATAAAGATTTGGACAGGCCACTGTGTGATGGCCTCAAAGAGACAATATGTTGGCAGCTGCTTTTCAGCATGAACTTAACTGTCATAAAATGACTCCCTGCACTGTCACATATGAAATGCAATGTGGAAGGGGAGTGAATTCCTGGTCCTAATCTCATTCTCGTAAATTGGGAGGATATTCCAAAGTTATTCAGAAATGAAGTCTGAGAGAAGGTAGATTTGGGTCAGTTGATGGTAATTTATTCCATTCATTCATTCACTCATCTTGTATTGCAAAGATTCTTGGAAGTCTTTTATTAAATATTTCATTTATTTTTGAAATTCTTGTCAATAGTGTACCCCTGAGGGTGCCAAAACTAAGTACTAAATACTGTATCAAGAAAGGTTTGTAGTTGTAATTTGATTATCACATCTGTTTTCATTTAATTTCTTCAGTAGGAATATTTATCAAGTGTTTTGTCCTTTGTATCTACTATCCACTTTCTCATATTTTTACTTGTCTTTTTTTCCCTTAGCATAATTTTATCCATATCACTAACTCAATTTCCCCAATATTTCTTTTCTGCTTCCTATTCTGTGAATGCACCTTTTTGCTTTACAAAATAATCAAATGTGTGCTTTTCAGTTCCACAGTACTGATAATTTATATAAAATATGTTTCCCTCAAAAGAAAATCCTATCTGAGGTTATTTCCTTAATCTGCTTCACACGCCTGATGCTGCAGGTGCATGCTGGGTCACGGTGTGTTATTTCCTTCATCTGCATCACACGCCTGATGCTGCAGGTGCATGCTGGGCCGTAGTGGAGTCAATGTTTCTGTCACTTTTGTTTCTTGACTTAACAGGTGAGCACAGCATCACTTACAAGTGCTCCCTGCCAGTCTGCTTCAGAACAAAATTAATTCCTCTCCCAGATTTAAGCTTAAGGGCCACAATCTCTCACGAAATTTCTTATCATTTATTGATAATTATAATGAACTGAGAATGAATTTGCTGTCACCACTGCTGCCTGGTCTCAGGATGACATGCAGGGAACTCATTCCTGGGAAACCTGAACCAGCTGTGCGTTCCCTGTGCCGGGAAATGCTTGTCCAGCAATCAGCCCTAGAGGCCATCCCTGCGGACACTGTCGTCTTCGCCATTTTCCAAGCAGCGTCACGCCTCCATCTAGGGCCGATGCCCTGGGTGCTGCTACCTGGAGCAAAAAACATGCCTCACATCCCAATTCATGAGTATTATTTCAAAACTGTAACAGGATTATGGAAAACAGAATAAGCCAGGAGGATTAGTAAGGTATTAACTATAAATATTCTAACTGATAAGGTCTGTTTGTGGGTATAAATAATTATGGCCTGCCTTGTTATTCTAGAATTAAAGTCACAATTGTGTGTGTGTGTGTGTGTGTGTGTGTGTGTTTAATATTACAGAACTTACAAGCTCCCTTCTCCACAACTTCAATTTAATGTACTGACTATTTTAACAATGAGGCAAGACTTAGGAAA
This sequence comes from Hylobates moloch, assembly GCF_009828535.3. NCBI lineage: Eukaryota > Metazoa > Chordata > Mammalia > Primates > Hylobatidae > Hylobates > Hylobates moloch. Next base: position 669,756 of record NW_026652288.1, on the reverse strand, counting down.
TTGAATCATTCTTTGAGGTCGTGGCATTCGTCCTTGAAATCCCTTAGACATTAATACATAGACTTTCAGGGAGAACGAGCTATAATCCCTGCAGTTATGGAACAACACAATTGCCATCTGGTTTTCTCTGTCTCTGGTACTAAATCATCTCATTACCAGCAGAAACAGGCAAATTAAGAGAAAGTTTTCTCTGTAGTGTGACCAGATATATACCATCAGCATATCTTAAGGTCTTTACTGATCTTAGGATGGTAAGTACTTAACGAGTAAATGGGACATTGAAAGAAAGGTCAGTAAATTATGATTAAAAAAAGAAAAGCATCCAGATTTCCCTCTTAAAATAATACAATATACGCCTTCCAACATGCAAAAATAAAGAGTTAATGACTTTATTTTAAAAGGTGAATTTTCTCATTCTTTTTTTTTTTTTCTAAGTAAAGGGTGCCAACTTTTCCCTCTGACTTAGGATGGCATTTCCAGAATTAGGAATGATATAAAAAGAGTTACTGTATACCAATTTTATTAGATTTATTTTAATAATGTGCTTTCTCTCCAGGTTCAATAAAATGTGCACATCAAAATAGATAATGCATAGAACTGACAAAAAAATTATGTTCACAATTTATAATTAAGTGTTGTTATGGACTGAATATCTGGGTCCTCCTAAAATTCCTAGGTGATGTTGAAGCTCTAATCTGCAATGTGATGGTGTTAGGAGATGGGGTCTTTGGGAGATTATTAGGTCATGGGGGTGGAGCCTCCTCATGTGATCTGTGCCCCTGTAGCAGGAGAAAGAGGCAGGAGAGCTCCCCCACCACGAGAGGACACAATGAGAAAGGGCCATCGTGAACCCAGAAGCAGGCCCTCATCAGACACTGAAGCTACCGACTCCCAACACCTTCTTCTTGAATTTCTAGCCTCCAGAATCTGTTGAAGCCACCGGGTCCGTGGGATTTGGTGGCAGAGGCTTGGGCTGACTGAGATGCCTCTGGTGGAGCTCCTCCTCTGATTAGCACCTGCAAAGCACAGAGCAAGGCCTCTCTGAGGCGGCTCCAGAGCGAGGCTCCAAGCAAACAGAGGAACCGAATGGCCGTGGACGTCCAGCCCCTCTGAGGGCAGTGAGAACCCATGAGCTCTTTGCCTTTAGTAAAGAATAGAAGGAAAAGATGGCAGCAATAACAGCGGATTTTTAAAAGAAAGATCAAAGGTTAGCAAAGGCAAAAAGCTACCTGTGAGTTAGAATAACCACAAAGGGGTCAGCAGCTGCTCCCAGGTCCTGGAGGAGCTCAGGGCAGGACACAGAGCGGAGCCGTGACTGGATGCCACCCCTTGTCCTGGACCATGCAGCAGGGTCTCCTTGGCTTCCTTTCTCTATGCAGTGAACTGCATAACTTAGATTAAAATGACAAGCGCGTTGACAAAGTCAGCAGCCAAAGTTCACTTGAGAAGACACAGATAACCCGAATTGCCCTAAATCTAACAAAAGAATTGCATTATTTCCACAAAGAAGGGTCTAGTCTTAAGTCGCTTCACTGCTAGGTTATTTCAAAACCTTCTAAATTATAATAGGAGAGGGAACATGTTCCAACTCGTTTTATAATGCCAGAATTACCCTACTATCAAAAGCAAATATGTTATGAGAGAAAATTGGGGATTATATGCCTCATAAAGTCAACTGCAAATAGCTAACAAAATGTAGTCAGTCATTTTCAGCAGTGGATTAAAAGAAAAATACATAATCCCTATTGAGAGTTACACCAGTATTGCAAGTTTACATAAACATTTGAAAATCAATGTGATACACCATATCGGACTACAAAACTAAAACCATATGAACATCACAATAGATGCAAAGTAAGTTTTCCACGAAATTCAACACATTTAGGATTAAAAACCCTTAGCAAACTAGGAATGGAAACGGGGACCTTCTCAAACTGACAATCTATTTACTGAGTGTGACAATTAATGGAGAAAAAGGGACTATTTATCCCTGAAATCAGGAACACCACTAGGATACTCCCCTCTCTTGTCTTTTTAACATTTTATTAGAGATCCTACCCAATGCAAGATGGAAGGAAAAAATAAAATAGAAGTCATACGTTAGGGAGAAAGAGGTAACACTGCCTTTATCCCAGATAACATGATTGCCCACATAGAAAATCTTGAATAATCTAAAAATAAAGCCAACAAAACTACTAAACAAGTTTGACAGTCACAAGATATAAACAAAGTAAACAAAAATCAGTTGAATTTATGTATTGTAACAACAGGAAATATTTGAAAACTGAAATTTAAAAAAATTACAATAAAATAAAGTATATGAACATTTAGTCATAAACTTAACAAAATATGTGCAAGACATATACAATGGAAACTGTAAAACATGGCGGGTAGAATTCAAAGGAGAACTAAATAAGAAATGTATTATGTTCATAGATTGAAAAATTCAGTATTTTTGACATGTTTCACCAGTTGAGCTATATACACACAAAATCACAATTAAAACGGCACCAGGTGTTTTTGTAGAAATGGAGAAAGTGATTTTACATTTATATAAAAATGCAAAAAAAAAAATCCTATAAAATTGCAAATATACTTCCTATAAGGACCAGCAGGCACACTCCCGGGAGCTTAACCCAAGAGCAATGGAAATTGTGTCTATAGCGTCCACGTATGAACGCCCACAGCCATTTTATTCACAACTGCCTAAGCCAAAACGCCCATCCACAGATGAAGGCTGGGCAGACTGTGGCACCTCAACCCAGGATAACACCCCGTTGACCCTGCATCCTCACAGGTGAGTTTTGGAAGCATTGTGATAAGCCAAAGAAGTCTGAAAAAAGAAGCCAAAAAAAAAAAAAGAAAAATCAAAACTCCACATGGTAAAATTCTACTTATTTGACATCTGGAAAAGGCACAACTCTAGGGACACAGAACAGGCCAGTATGGCCAGGAGGGGTGGGATGGGATTAACTGCAATGGACTCAGAGCCTCCGGGGTCATGAGTGTCTAATCTTAATCATAGCTGTGGCTCTATGGTTACATCTGAGCATGGGCCTTGGGCGGCCACAGGCTCTCCCCACCTGGGTGTCCACGCCTCGGTCCCCCATGTCTTTGCTGTGACCTCTTGATGATGTCCCAAGAAAGCCTTGTTTCCTCTCAGTGTTACAGGCTGGGAAAGATGCGTACTTCTTAAAGGAACCAAAAGTCAGTATGTGACTGCGTCCTGCCAAAGTGGCGGGAGGCTCCCTATGAGGTGATGAGGAGGAAGGCGCGGGCTGTGGCGGGCAGGGCGAGGCTGAGGGCGGGAAGAAGCTGCATCTGGGCAGCCGAGCGGCCTGGAGAGGCCCATGTGGGGTGTCATCCTGGGTGCAGACCTGGGGGCAGGAACTGCCGGGCAGAAACGGAGCGGAGAGCGCCGGTGACGGGCAAGGCTGCGCGGCCTTCCTTCCACATCTCCAGAACCTTCTCTTCAGTCTTCTCAGTACCCCCGTCCTTGTCTAGGAGGCCTCCCTTCATCTGTGGAGGCCCCATCAACCCTCCTGTCCTCCAGGCCTCTCTCCCCAGCCTCCCCTTGGTTTCCTAGAGCTGCTGTGACAAAGGACCACACATGCAGTGGCTTAAAGATGCAGATGTATTCTCTCACGGCTCTGAACTCGGAAGTCCTGAAATCAAGGCCTCAGAAGGGCTGCTCGCCTTTGAGAGTTCTCGGGAGAATCTTCCCTTGCTTTCTCCAGCCGCTAGAGGCACTTGAGTCCCCCGGCTCCGGGCACTTACCACGAACCTCTCCTTCCATCCTCACCTCTCCTCTGACGCTGACAATCCTGCCCATACTGTAAAGGTCCCCATGACACACTGGCCACCAGATCATCCCAGAAGCTCTCCACCCCAGGAGGCTTCACTGACCCACCTCTGCGGAAGCTCTTGCTGCCTAAGGTCCAGTGTTCACAGTTCAAGATCAGGACGCGGACATCCTTGGGGACCATCTCTGCCCACCACACCTGCAGTGTGCCATTCTCCTGCCGGCTTTAACGCAGCGCAGTCTAGCCTCACCTCCCCTTCTCAGTCCTGGCACAACCATCCCAGGCTCCAAAAGCTCCATCTCCTCTAAGCTCCTACAGCGTTTCCGGGACCTAACTGCATTCCACCTTTTATCACCTCCTGCCACTTCAGGGATGTTTTCCTGCCCAGGTAGATGGCAACCACCTGGAGGATAGAGGCCGTGTTTTCTAGAACTTCTGCATTTCCCAAAGCACCCAGCACATGCCAAGGACACGATCAACACTTCAAACACATGTGTCTGAAAATTATTTGTAAAAACATATATAACAATAATCGAATGTGTTACTCATTTAAAAATAGCTGCAAGCATTCCCATTTTAATCTAAAAAGCTATTGAGAAGATTCTATAAAATTTAGCCCGTAGTTATTACTCTAAAATGGTTGAGTATTTATTGGTTTTTCTAATATGTTCTATCTTTCTGTATTGCCAAGGACATTTTCTTTAAACAACACAATCTGTGCTTTAATTAGAACACTGCTACATTGTATCTTTTCTACTAAAAGAACAAATCCTCTATTTAAGGTAGAAAAAATGTTCCACTTGCTAAGAAAGCAATCTTGCCTGGACATTTCACAGAATCCCCGATTGTCTTTAGGGAGGTCGAGGCTGTTAAACACGATGTGAGCATCAGGCCCGGCCACTGGTATGCCGATCCTTCTTAGGGAATCCTGAGCTGTCCAGAAGGTTCCAAACGTGTCTTATCTGAAATCTTCCCTTTGTAACCAACCATGACAACCTCATTTACAACATCTGTCCATTCCTACATGGGAAGTCCTATTTAGGTAAATCCGCATTATCTGTTAGTCTAGTTCAACTCATGTCAAGGGGCATTTTTTCAAATGTTAAAAATGAAAACAGAAACCTGATTCCAGGTGAGATTTTCTCTTCTCTAAAGGGTAAAGTTACCTTTGTCATTCCATCCCGAACAACCGTGGTAGAGCGTGTGAGGAGGCGGCCTGGGAGGCCCCCCAGGGGCCACAACTCTGCTCAGGCCGTGAGGGTACAGAGGCCATCCCGGCCATGTCCCCAAATGAGCTGCCTGTGCTCAGTGCTTCCCCAGCCCCCATGCAAGACAGTGTGAAAGAAAAATTGATACTCGGCACATGGGAAATCCTCTGATATATCTCTCTCTATTATTTGCAAGAAATGTATTTTTTTCCCTGTAAATAGTAAAAAGAAATAAATAAAATACAAATCACTCTCCCCTCTTCCTTTCTGAGCTTTGCTTCTCAGAAAAATAAAAATAGGTTGGGTCTCCAAACACAGTACTTTTCTTCTACATATTGTCTCTTTCTTGTCCATGAAACTGTGATAACACTTGGCTGTCTCAATATTAATTATTCTTGCAAGAAAATTAAAGTTAAGAGGATTCACGTGATATAGAAGAAACATTCATGCCAATTGAAAGAGCAGCTAGGATAAAAAGCCAACCAGCATCAGCTTCCTTTAGGTGAAACTGCTCTCAGACGGTCCTATCAGAAGACAGGTTAATTACCAACTTGTGTAGGCAAGAATTACCATAAAATCAACCACAGAGAATGCTAGATTTCTGACTGAAGGTCTGAGATACCAGTTTACCAGCATCTGTTTCTCTCTGAAAATTATCCCCCAAAGTTAAAAAGCAAAATGGCCTTGGTTTGAGGACTGGATCCTCCCAGGGTGTCTGCCTGGCCCAGCAGAGGGGGAGCTGGGGAGCTGCAAGCCCTCTTATTCCTAGCAGGGCCTCTCAGCTTAAGTTGAGGGTCTGGTTTTTCCACTTCCTAGAAAAGAAAAAAGACACACCCCCGAGCTCACACAAACCCTTCTATTTTAGAGGAAGAAAATGTCTTAATTACAGAAGTTGCTCTAGCATGAAACGTTTTCTCACCAGTTTCTAAATTTGCCAAAAAAAAAAAAAAAATCAACTTATCTTTCTGTTTAATGGCTGCAAGCACATGCATTTCCGTCACTTTTCTTTGATGGAACCTGATATAAATCCAGCAGGAAAAGCCCTTCCTGGAGGGAGTCCGTGCTGTTTTCTTTAGGCGGGAGTGGCGTGTGGTCTGCAGAAGCCACATTATGTCTAAGAATGACAGTGCTTTTCAGGCAACACTTGATGATCAGATTTTGTGTCTTCACAAATTGAGGTGATTGTTTTTGGGGAAAAAAATGGACATATAATATGCTTCTGCACAGAAAAACTCCCCCAGCAAATTGTGCAGCCTAGAACACGTGTTTTCTAGTGTTACTGAAGAAAACTATGTAAAAGAAACAAATAGGCTCGTGTCAATCCTTGTTAAATTCTGATCGATAATAAAACTTCTACTGTGCCCCAATAAAATAAGCATTAGACTTGAAGACCTAAGGTCTGGGTTCAGGAACTGAGAAGTGGGTGCTTCCCTCCCCGTGGAGCTGACGCAGCACCTGGACTGTCTGTTACCCTCGCCTTCCCCGCTGAGAACACACTGACTTCTTTAGCACCGTCCTGAGTCACGGAGCTAAGGCAGTGCCCTCGTGGAGGCCGTTTATGATGGCAGGACGTGACAAGTGAAGGAGCAATTTCAGGACAGCAGGGCCACAGCTGACCTCATGGTGCTCAGCACAGATAGGTGAGGCTATAGAGTGGGGAACCAGAACCAGTCAGAGTGGACCAAAGGGACCAGGGAGGATGAGAGGGGATGCGAGAGGGTAGATGACATTTATCAGAGAGCAAGGAAGCACCGAGTATCTTCTACCCAGCAAACGGCACAGAGCTCCTGCTTGGACTGTGGAGAAATGAGTCAAATGAAAAAGCCTCATGCTGGAAGATTTGAGCCTCCCTTCCCTCGGTAGAAGAAACACACACTTCCCATTTCCGTCACCAACCAGAGAGGATATTTTGCCCTTTCTTTTTACTTTATCTTAATTAACTGCATGAAAGTGTGCTATTAAAAAAAAAAAAAAGCTTCGTTTCTTTTGGGTAAAAGTGGGAAGGCTGTTAGACATAGGTGAGGCTTCTTATTTTTCTTCTCCAAAAGTGCATCTGGTTTGTACAAGAACCCCAGGGTAAAGTGTGATTCAATAGCTTCACCTCTGCAATGCCAAGCAGCGGAGGGAGGTGTGGCTCACAGAGCTCCTGCCACCTGGCCACTCAGCAATGGGGCAGCTCGGTGCCACTGCCCCTCCATGCAGCCCTCCAACAAGGGGGTGTGCCCACAGCTCTTCCAGACAGTCTGGCCTCCTCCTGACACTGACCCTCAGGGACACAGGGACACAGACATCTCAGAGGCCATGCTGTGTGGAGCCCGACTTCTCCCAAGTGGCAATGGCCGGGTGACTTCTGCACCCACCTCTGCTCTCTGAACACGGTCATCCCTCCTCCCATTCCTCAGTGATTCTCCAGGCTCCACGGTGGAGGGTGCCCACAAGTGAGAAATATGTCTTGATCTCTTAATTTCCCTCTACTCAATATATTCTGGACCAATTTCTAAGAAAACTGGTACCTACAACACTTTAAATCCAACCAGGGACGTGAATCAAGACTGAAGGTCAGTGCACACTTAGGAGCTCAGAGTTCATCCTGGGGCAACCGGAGCCACTGAGTGCGGAACAGGAGAAGGGTGGGTGGGCTGGAGGCTGCAAACACGATTCCAGCCCCAGGGCGGAGAGTGACTATTTCGGAGGGTTAGATCTGGGACACCTGCTTCACAGCCCCCCGGAAGTCATGCAGGAGGCACCAAGATGCGCAGGAAGGGTGGGAGGCAGCACCTGATTAAACCAGAGTGTGATGACGGATGGGGCAGCCTGACCACCACCTCTGCAGCCTCTTCATCCTGATGCCACCTCTGCAACCTCTGCTAAAGACAGCTTCTGCTTCATCCTGACCACCACCTCCACAGCTTCTTCATCCTGACCACCACCTCCGCAGCTTCTACGGAAGAGAGCCTCTGCTTCATCCCGACCTCCACCTCTGCAACTTCTTCATCCCAACCTCCACCTCTGCAACTTCTTCATCCTAACCACCACCTCTGCAGCTTGTTTCACCCTGATACCACCTCCGCAGCTTCTTCATCCTGACCACCACCTCCGCAGCTTCTATGGAAGAGAGCCTCTGCTTCATCCTGACCACTTGTTGCACAGATTCCCCCTCCTTGGGATGGGGTTTTAGTGTCTCACAGCTTCCTCCAGGCACAGTCTCTGCACCTTGGGACTTCCATTCTAGGCGAGGCTCAAAGTGACCAAGTCCACAATCGGTGTTGAGTCAGGGCCATGGTCAATACTAACCTGAGGTGCTGAGTGAGCACAAGAGAAGAGAAAGATGCCCAGGCACAGTGGCAGGGGCCCTGCCCACAGGGGTCCTGTCCACGCTGCTTCTTTCAGAAACCCACTGCATGCACGCTGACTTTAATATGAACAGTGTTCAGGGTATTAGTCTCACAATCTGAAGATGTTTTTGATTGGAATCACATTTCATATTTTACATTAGTGCATTACTAACTACTCAACTTTACTCACAACCAGGAGGGAACAGGAACAGAAAAAACCTAGAAAAGCAACCTGCAGAGTCTCCGGTGTTTTCACCCCTGCAGTAGGGCTAGAGGAGGTGGGGCTGGGACATGCCTGTGTCCTCTGTGTACCGAGGGGGTGTGCAGGGAGCATCCAGATTAATAGGGGACATCTTTGAAACACCAATTATTCTCAAAGAAAAAGTGGGGAAGGTGAATTCCTCTAACTGGTAACTGTAAGGCTTACTTTATATTAAAACAATGCATACACTGTGAAGGAGACTGCAAGTTTTTGCATCATTAAAAAAAAATAAAACTCAAGAAAACAAGGAGAGCAGGATTTTATTTAGGGCTTTGCCAATACAGGTGAGTGACTTAATAAATTTATGGAAAGACCAAGATTCAGGTTTGAAGACAGTTGTTAAATGAGATTAGCAGCCAAAGAAAAAGCCTGGAGATGCATGTGTGTGGGTGTGAACATGTGTGTGCACAAGTGCTTGTAAGTGTGCATCTGTGTGCATCTGTGTGGGCATGTGTGTGCTCAAGTGCATGTGAGTGTGCATCTGTGTGGACGTGTGTGCTCACATGCATGTGAGTGTGCATCTGTGTGGGGCATGTGTGTGCACAAATGCATGTGTGTATCTGTGTGCATCTGTGTGGACACGTGTGTTCATGAGCATGCATGGGCATTTGTGTGTGCATAGTTTCATGTGCACGGTATACATGTCTGCTTGCAAGTGTGGGGGCATGTACGTACTCATGTTCATGTAGGGACATGCATTAATGTGCATGTGTGTACAACTTGTTTGTGTGTGCATGTGTATATGTGTGCACTCGCATGTATGCAGGTCTGTGTTCACGTGCATGTATGAGCACACGTGTCTGTGCACCTGTGTATGTGCATATGTGCATATGTGTGGGCGCAGGCATGTCCTCGAATATGTGGGTGCATGTGTGTGTGCATGTGTGTGCTCATGAGTTTGGAACATGTGTGTGTGCTTGCATGTGTAGGACACGTGTGCATTCATGTACATGTGTGAGCATGTGTGCATATGCATTTTTGTGTTGTGCAAGTGTGTGCACATGTGCTTGTGTAAGTGTGTGTCTGCACATGCATTTGTCCATATACCTTTGTGTGTACATGCATGTGTGGGCATGCCTGGAAACAGCAACATTATATACTACAATGGAAAGCAGATTTCATGTGAATCAACATGGCCCAGCCTGGAAATCACCCAAACAACTGTCATTTGCTCGATGAAGCTGCTGAGCCTCGAGGAAAACAGGCAGCTATTTGTTCACATATTTTGTCCCTTGCTCAAAGTCACACTCCTCAGTTAGATACAAACATCTTGATCATGAAAAGCAAAGCTACAACAGAATGAGTCTGAACGGTAGTAAAAGTGGTACCTGAGAAGCATCCGGGAGGGTGGTTCATATTTCAAATTCAGGACACAGCCTGCCAAGATTCAAATTTCAGTCCTGAACATCACCAGCTCTAACCTTGGGCTACTCATTTAACTTCTTATTGCCTAAGTTTCCATACAAGTAAAATAAGAAAAATAATAGGGCTAGGTAATTGGGCTGTCATGATGATTAAGAAGTCAGAATTTATGAGGTCCTGGGTATCTGGAACGTAGTATAGACAGCATGGATGGGAAAAAGAAGCTACTATCCTTTATTATCTAACCCGTTGATGTCTTTCAAGGAAAATGAAAAGTATTTCTTTTTTGTCATGTCAAATATTAAAACAAGGTTTCATTTCATCCCTTTTTAAAAGAACATATATAAATGTGTGTGTGTGTGTGTGTGTGTGTGTGTACATGTGTCTATACACACTAGGCCTATCCACTTATAATAATATACTTACACACACTGGATGGCTTATATGAAGCTAAAATTTCAGATAAGCATCAGGTAGTAAAATGTGAGCTCTGTAGAAATCGCTGTATTCTTGATAAAATAAGTGATAAACCAAAAGTTCACTTTCTGTTAAATTTAAAATGAAACAGATGAAAATGTGAGTATTGTTATCCAAAATGTACTGTTTTCTGTATTCCTGGCAGAGTCCCAATGACTTAGAAACACCATATTTCCTTATAGTACCACCTTCCACACAGATCCATAGGAAACAGAATCGTTGCATGAATTATTCATCATCAGCTGCTTTAGTTTACTCCAGGAGGCTTGTTCTTTCTGGTGTTTACTAGGAAACTCCCTTCTCCCACCTGCTCACCTTTAAAGAGGAGGCCCAGGCCCGAGTTGTAACTGAGCACTGGATCCTAACTGTAACATGCAACTGTACCTGGACCCTAACATGAATACGCAGCACGTGTTTAGATGGCTGTATGATGAAGAAGTAACTATAAGGAGGATGCTGATTTGGAATTCTGTATCTGAGATCAGCTTGAATTCAAACAAACAAGTCACATGGAAGTCATAGATGCTCTCTGGCATAAAATTTTACATTAAATAACCTATCTTCTAAAAGATTTCATCCATTAAAAATTTTGAATGAAAATTTACTTACTTTTTTGTGTTTCTATGTACTTAATTATTAGCAAAATGTGGCACAATTATTTCATAATGTATTTAACATAATTTAAATCAAATTATAATCTCTATAAATTTTGGCATAACTTTGTTACAAGGTGTTACTTCTCTGTGGACATTCAATGTATGGAAAGTTGCAAATATGCCATTAAGAGTTAAAAGATCTTGGCCGGGCGTGGTGGCTCACGCTTGTAATCCCAGCACTTTGGGAGGCCGAGGCGGGCGGATCACGAGGTCAGGAGATCGAGACCACGGTGAAACCCCGTCTCTACTAAAAATACAAAAAAATTAGCCGGGCGTGGTGGCGGGCGCCTGTAGTCCCAGCTACTCGGAGAGGCTGAGGCAGGAGAATGGCGTGAACCCGGGAGGCGGAGCTTGCAGTGAGCCGAGATCGCGCCACTGCACTCCAGCCTGGGCGACAGAGCGAGACTCCGCCTCAAAAAAAAAAAAAAAAAAAAAAAGAGTTAAAAGATCTTAAAATGGGAAATCACTCCGCCGTAGCAGCTGTTTGAAAGAAACCCACATTTGCATAAGTGGGGCTGATTTGTTTCCTGTCTTGAGAAAAGCAATGTCTTCTTTAAAGGAGAGCAGAAAAAGACCAGAGACGGTGAAGCAACTTTCCTAAAACCACTTTTGGGGAGCATATTCCTTAGCAACAAAGCCACGGGGCGAGTTTAGGACACCTCCCAGCTTCCCAAAAGGCCAAAAGGACAGGTCACCGGGAGGAGCTGTCTGGTAAAAACCACAAAGATACATGGCGACCAACATGGCCAGCAAGGCTGGGTGCAGCCCGACGGGCAAGCTCCTGTTCCTCCTTCAAACGCCACCCTGCCTTCCGAGGATGGCTATGAGGCCGTTTGTGCAGCATTTGTACCTGAATGCTACCTTCTTATTTAATCAATTATCTCACTGAATTCTTCATTGCCCTAGCATGGGAGAGCAGACTGTTAAATACTGGGGAATGCTGCAAACTGGTAATGAAACCACTGATGCCTGAAACAGCCACTATAGAGGTATTTATACCACAGAAATCAGCTCTCACCACAAACCAGGTCAATACCCCCCCAACCCAAAAGCCAGTATACCAGCTGTCCACTGAGGCCATGGTAATATTTTCATTTCAATTTCCATTTGATTTCTAGTTCCATTTGATTTCCATTTTCCTTTCATTGAAACTGAATTTAATGTCACTTCAATGCTCCCTAGGAGATTATGATTAAGAAGAGCAGGGCCTTGGTTTACACACGTCCAATCCTCAATGCAGGGAGCCTGCAACACACCAAGTGCTCATTTTTTAAAAAGAATACATAATATTCAGCAATCTGACTTAAAATTATCAACAGGTTCATCCTTATAAATGACTTTATGGATGAGGACATTCTAGCCCAAATAAGCTAAAGGACTCTCCCAGGTTCATACACTTGATTAGTGAGAGCATGAGACTAAGACTCGGCCATCTTCCCATTGCGGGACTCACCTGCACTCGGAATTTCAGAACTCCATTTGCGCACAAGACATCCACTTATTGCACACATTAAAATATCCTCATAGATCAGAAAATATATGTATTTTAAAAGTCATTTCTAACAGCTTTCAGCCCTGGTTAGCAAATCGTACAGGTGGCTCCCATGAATCACAGGGGCAGAAGGCTTAGCAAATGTCAGGGAAATACCACCTAGAAGCTTGAATCTTATTACATGATGAGCGGAAAATTAAAGGGGAAAATTTATACCTCCTTAAGTTTATGGCATCCCCCAAAATTCCTCTTTTTATTTAATTTTTGAGACATGTTCCTTGTTGGATAATAATTAAAGTTTTGGGTCCGGTCTCTGAAAAATATCAGATGACATTTGCCTCCTAAACTTGAATGAAAAGTAACAATTTCAAATTCTGGAAAAAAAGAACTTCAAATAATACGTGAATCACTTTTCCTAATGTACTTTTCTGCACTATTTTCCACGTATACTGAGCTATGATAAAGTGTGGGAATAGACACCCCAACTCCCCGTCACCCCCCCATCATCCTGCACCACGAGCTGCATCTCATAGCTCAGCAAGGGCACTCCAGGCCCCTCCCTGTGACCTTTGCCCCCATCGCCTTCCCTGGCCAGAGGCAATCATTCATCGAGTTGGGTGGATTCGCCCACGTTGGGTATGTCTCCATCCCATGCTTCAATGGGGTCACACACAATAAACAAGGAAACAAGTATGAATAAATATACAAGAGAAGTACTGATTTTGATAACCTTCATGAAATCAATACGTAGGCCGATGTTATAGATAATAACAGTGATTTTACATGAAGTCTTCCAAGAAGGCCATTCTCAGAAACCAGTGAGCTGAGATGAAAGAGATGAGATCAGTTACTTGAAGAAGAGCAGGTGGCACGAGGCGGGAAGGCTCTGCCATCCTCAGAAAACAGAGCGGAGATTGTGGAGGGCGGAAATGAGGTTATGGAAGAACCACGTGGCCGTGACGTTGGGAACGCAGGCAGGTCCTGATCTCGGTAAGGTCTAGTTAAGGTGAGGCACAGTGAGGCTCTGATCCCATCCTAGAAGCAATGAGTAGCTGTCGATGAGTTTAAACCACCAAGGGGATGAGACCTGACTTACGACTGACGAGCAAGATGGACCATCGAGCGGCAGAGATGGCAAAGGTTCCCGAGGGGGAGGGAAGCTGTCGGTTATTTTATTAAATAGTGCAAGTGCAGGATACAGTGCCTTAAAACAGGGTGGAGGCAGCGGGACAGGGGAAGGTGAGGCAGAGGACTGGGTGGTAAAGATGGAGCTTAAGAGATAAGGGGGAATCACTTAAATCCAGCGAATTTTCCCACAGCAGACTCAAAGCAGGCCGTGGGCACAGGGGCCTCCTGCCACCATTCACGCTGCTCCCTGGACCACCTTCATGGACATTACCAGGCAGGCACCTTTACTAACGTGTTATGAAAATCTTCTAACACAGGGCAAATAAGCCATAACAAGAAAAGTACAATGGTTTCTTACATAATATTGCATATAAAATAAAACCAGGACAATCCGTTGTCTCTGGGTTATATATAATTACAGTGCGTACTGCCTGTCAGTGATAGGAACAGGCTCTCCTACAACTGCTCTTTTCTTCAGAGAAGTGGAACCTGTGGCTTCCTGGATCACCTACATTAACAGGGAATGGTGGCGGGAGGAAGCTAGGAAGGCCGTGCAGAGAGCAGGCGTCTACGATGGTGTCTGCCAGGCGGGGCTGCCACCTCCAATCCTTGAGAAATCCCACAAGACCCTCGGCCTTACCCACCAGCAGACCAGCAGCCTGGTGCTCCCCATGGCCCCCACTCGCCTTGGCTGAGGATACCTCTGGAGAGCTGCTGGGTAAACTGAGCAAATCTGGAAGATGGGGGATGGGGGCTGGCAGGAGTGGAAGCAGTAAGGCAGGGAGGGAGACGGATGGGGGTTCTTGAGTGGGGGTTGCACAGACCTGCTCAGCTGCTCAGAAGAGGGGCTCAGAGGAGCAGAGGACAGGGCTGGGGAGTGGATAGCAGGTGCCACCACGATTTTAAATGTGTAGGGATGACATTACTGAACAATACTCATCACTGATGTGTTCTGAAATGGGTGATAGAAGAATATGCACTATTTTAGCTTTAAGCAAACCTTGAAGAGCACCAGAGCCCCCGTGCACACGGGAGCACTGTCACACTTCTGCTCTCAGGCAAAACTCGGAGAATAGCTCAGGCTGATAAAGGAGGAAAGAAGAAACGAGGACAGGGAGGTAGGGACAGAGCAGGGGCAGCAAGAACAATCGCTGGCTTCCACATTTACTAACAAGGCCTTGGACTCCACCTCTCAGTCACTCCAAAGACAATGTGCACGTAGAGAACCACTTAAAAGCTCATCACAACATCGATATGTCACAGCGTGCAAGCTCGTGTTTCTCTTCCTCCCCAGCTTCAAACCTTCACAACTCAAAACACCACTCAAAAACAAATGTTATTTCATGATAAATATTTTACAGAATTGATAGAACTTTCCACTTCAAAAGATCCACAATTTTTCTATTTACCTTGAATATGAATGGCTTCTAATTGTTCCGTTGATAAGCACACCACAAACACCAGATTCATTGCCTCGTATCCTTCAAATACATTTCATCCAACTCTTCAAATGCATTCTAAACCCCAGGTTCCTCTTCTCTGAAGAAAAGAGCAGTTCTGGGAGAGCCTGTCCCTATCCCTGGCACGCAGTACACACCATAATTACATGTTACCAAGAGACAACGGATTGTCCTGATTTTGTTTTATGTGCAATGTCATCTAAGAAGCCATTGTACTTTTCTTGTTATGGCTTGTCTGGTATCAGAAGATTTTCATAACACGTTAATAAAGGTTACTCCCTGGTAAAGTAACATCTTGAAGGAGATCTTGGGGAATAAACACAACAATAATAGCTATATGGACATATACCAATAGCTTTTGTTATCAACACATTTATTTAAAAAGTTACATAGCTAAACTCACAATTTACTAAATACATTCAGGATGAACACACAATTAATTCCAGTCTTTGATTATGCTTAGATTTTTGTGTTTAAAACGCAGTAGGCATTTTTTGTCAAACGTTAAGCTGTATGTGGTGTAGGCGGATGGGTGGGTAGGTGTGTAGAGGGTTCTGTTTTGGGTATTTTCTTGGCTTATTCCTTAACTGATTAATCTTTAGAGCTTATTACATATTAGATGTCAATGTATTCAGTACTCCTAGCCCCAGAGACTTTTTCCTGCAAATCTCCTAAGAGTCACGGGGGAACTAGTGCTGTTTGCTCATGGGTGTGAGTGGGTGCAAGTGTGTGGTGAGGTTTGC
The DNA here is from genome assembly GCF_009828535.3 of Hylobates moloch. Lineage (NCBI taxonomy): Eukaryota > Metazoa > Chordata > Mammalia > Primates > Hylobatidae > Hylobates > Hylobates moloch. The sequence goes on along the minus strand of NW_026652288.1, from coordinate 653,830 downwards.
TAAGTGTGAGTGCAAGCACGTGCTGTTTGCTCAGGGGTGTGAGTGCAAATGTGTGGTGTTTGCTCAGGGGGGTGTTTGCTCAGGGGTGTGAGTGCAAGCACGTGGTGTTTGCTTGCAGGTGTGAGTGGACGGGGGTAGTATTTGCTCATGGGTGTTAGTGCACCTGTGTGGTGTGGTTTGTTCACGGGTGCGAGTGGGTGCAAGCACGTGTTGTTTGCTCCTGGGTGTGAGAGAGTGCAAGTGTGTGTGTGATGTCCATGTGTATGTTTCACCTTCTTCATGCGCTCTCTGTTTCAAATGACCTAACACGCAGAATTAATAAAATACAAGAGCAGAAAATTAGGATAGATGAGACTTTATTTTTTGTTTAGTTTGGGGTATGTATGTAGAATACACAAAGCCATGAGAAGGCATAGTGTCTACCCTAGCCACAGAGAATGTCAGAGAGTGTAGAAGTACAAATTAACTCAAACCCACCAGAACTATGGCTTCAAGGCAACAAAGTGAACTACATTCCAGAGAGTAAAAAGCCCCTCTGAACGGAGACAGGATTGAAAGACTTCACGATTGGCAGAGCTCCAGAGTAGGAAATGCTGCCAAAAAACAGGTTGGGAGGAAGCCAGCAACATTTTAGAAACTTCAGCTGACAAGACACCTTTGAAAACCTCAAGCTTCATGAATGATTCAGAAAATCTCCCTCCCTCACCAGCAGCCTCGACAGGTCCAGCAAAGACTGAGGCAGAGAGAACACCCAGGGAAGCCAGTGTCCAGCTCCTGCGTGCAGGGGTCGCTTATGCACTGATGCCCTAAAGCTCACCCCAGGGTCAAACTGACAGGGCTGCCTGGAAAAGAGGCAGGATCAGGAAAACCAGGCAGTGCCTTACCATGGCCAGGTAACAGGGGCAGCTTCCTGTGGAGGAACACTCGTGGGGAGGCCCTGTCCTTCTGCCCCCAGGCTTGCGGTCCTGCCACATCATGTGGAGCATGAACATGGGGCAAAGCTCTCCAGCACCACAGCCCATGAGCCCACAGGAGGAGCAGCCCACCTCAGAGGATGTGAGGCTTTTTGGTCTCTGAAGGTGACTTCTAAGGGGATGACAGCAACAAAGATCAACCACCCAGCTCAACTCAACACTCTCAGTAACATCCGGCCAAAGAAGAGGCCACCACTTCCTTCTTTCTTAGTTTTATGAGCTAAAAACCAGAAATAAGCATAAATAAATAACTAAATAAATTTTCAGGAAATGAAGCCATCACAGAGACAGGCCCAGGGATAACACTGGTCCTGAGATACCAGACAGAAACTTCCAAATGACTGAGATTTGGATGTTCAAGTGTGTAAAAGACGAGTTTAATGAAACACACGGGCAGATGGAAAATCTGAGCAAAAAAAGCTGAAAACCTAGATATTTAAAAGACAAAATTAAATGAATGAAAGCAATACAGAACATCAGCATGAATCCCTTCCATGGGGCTTGTTAGACAACTGGACACAGCGGAGGAAAGAATAAAGACACCTGAGGATAAATCAAAATAAGGTATAAAAACTGAAACACAACAAAAATGAAAAAGGAAGAACAGAAAGGACATATCAGAGCTGTGGGAAAATCAGAAACTCAGTAACAGGCAGTTACAGTTCTAGACAGGAGAAAAAGAAAAAGGCAGAGGCATGTTCAAAGAGTTAATAATAAAGAGTTCCAAAATTAGTAAAAAACAACAATATCCAAGTAAAAAAAAATATATATATAGATATAAAATATATATAGATAGATATAAAATATATAGATAGATATAAAATATATCTATCTATCTATCTATCTATCTATCTATCTATCTATCTATATATATATATATAGGCAGCCAAGAAGCCCAGAGAATCCCAAACAGGTTAATACGTCCGTCCCTCAATGGCAAAAACTCAACAAAACAGAACAAAACCTCAACCTTTTACACCCAACTCCAGAAACCCAAAGGTAAAGAAAACTCCCTGAAAGTAGTTAAAACAAAAAACACTGAAAAAACTTTCAATCCAGAAATCCATACTCAGCAAAAATATCTTTCATAAATGTAGGGAAATTTACCTAAATATGCCTTCAGAACAACAAAAGCTGAGAGAATTCACTGGCAACAGATCAGCATCACAAGAAATGCTAAAGGATGTTCTCCAGGAAGAACTGTGATGTCAGACAGAAATGCAGATTAAATAAAGGGATAAAGGACAGTATATCGAAAAGAGGATTGTTTTTAATTTGCTATAAGAATTACTGATCATTGAAATCAAACAAAAAATGTACTAGAGTTTCCTAAAAATATGGAAGCAAAACATATGCTAACTAGAGCAAAATATGAGGGGTAAGAAATATATGTAAATGTTACAAGACACTAAAATGGTATACTGTCACATAGTAGTAGATACTTGTATTAGCCTGTTCTCAAATTGCTATAAAGAACTACCTGAGACTGAGTAATTTATAGAGAAAAGAGGTTTAACTGGCTCACAGTTCTGCAGGCTGTACAGGAAGCATAGCGGCTTCTGCTTCTGGGGAGGCCTCAGGGAGTTTCCAATCATGGTGGAAGACAAAGTGGGAGCAAGAGGTCATATATGGTGGGAGCAAGAGTAAAGGGGTGGGGGTGCTACACACTGTTACACAGCCAGATCTCATGAGAACTCACTATCAGGAGGACAGTACCAAGGGGATGGTGCTAAACCATCCATGAGAAATCCACCCCCACGATCCAATCACTTCCCACCAGGCTCCACCTCCAATATTAAAAAAAAAAAGCAGGAGTTACTACTCTAATTTCGGACAAAACAGAATTTAAACCAACGTCAATCAAAGAAGACAAAGAAAGACCTCATATAATGGTAAAGGGTTCACAACAAGGAGACTTAACTATGCTAAATGTGTATGGACTCAACACAGGAGCACCCAGATTCATAAAACACGTACTTAGAAACTTAGAAGGAGACTTAGATACAGTAAGAGTGGGAGACTTTAACACCACACTGGTAGTATTAAAAAGAGCATGAAGGCTGAAAACTACAGACATTTGGGACCAGAACTCAGTATTTGACCAAATAGACCTAATAGATATCTACAGAGCTCTATACCCCCAAACAACAGAATATACATTATTCTCATCTGCACGTATTAGAAACTCTAAAATCAACCACACAATAGACCATAAAACAATTCTCAGCAAATTAAAAAAGAATATCAACCACATTCTTTGACCACAATAAAAATAGAAACCAATAACAAGAAAATCGCTCAAAACTATACATAGAAATTAAACAACCTGCTCCTGAGTGTCTTCTAAGTAAACAAAGAAAGTAAGACAGAAAAAAAAAATTATTTGAAACTAATGAGAACAAAGATACAACATACCAGAATCTCTGGAACACATCTAAAGCAGTATTAAGACAAAAGTTTACAGTGCTGAACACCCATATCAAAAAGTTAAAAAGACCTCCAATTAATAACCTAACATCATATCTTAAGGAATAAGAAAAAAAAAAAAAAAAAAGGAGGAAACTAACCCCAAAGCTAGCAGAAGAAAAGAAACAAAATTAGAGTTGAACTGAATGCAACGGAAACACACATGAAAAAACATACAAAAGATTAGCAGAACCAGAAATTTGCTCTTTAAAAAAATAAATAAGATGGATATACTGCTAGCCAGACTAATTAAAAAAAAGAGAAAAGATCTAAATAAAAACAATCAGAAATAACAAAAAAGACATTACCACTGACCCCACAGAAATACAAAAAAAGAGACTATTATGAACACCTCTATGAACACGAACTAAAAAACCTAAAAGAAATGAATAAATTCCTAGAAACATACAACTTTCTAAGGCAAAACTAGTAAGAAATTCAAATGCTGAACAGACCAGTAACATAACAAGTTCCAAAATTAAATCAGTGCTAAAAAAAACAAACAAACAATAAAAGCCTATCAACCAGAAAATCCCCAGGACCAGACAAATTCACAACCAAATTCACAGACAAGTCAAGACAAGCTGGTATTATTCCTAATGAAACTATTCCAAAACATTGAAGAGGAAGGATTCCTCCATAACTCATTCTAGGAAGCCAGCATCATTCTGATACCAAGAGACATAACCAAAAAAAGGAAACTTCAGGCCAATATCCTTGATGAAAATAGATGCAAAAATCCTCAAACAAATATCAACAAACTGAATCCAGCAACATATCAAAAAGCTTATCCACACAATTAGGTAGGCTTTATCCCTGGGATGCAAGGTTGGTTCAACACACAAAACAAATAAATGTAATTCATCACATAAATGTAACTAAAAACCAAAACCACATGATCATCTCGATAGATGCAGAAAAGGCTTTTGATAAAATTCAACATCCCTTCATATTAAAAACCCTCCACAAACTAGGCAATGAAGGTATATTCCTCAAAATAGTAAGAGCTGTCTATGACAAACCCACAGTCAACATCATACTGAATGGACAAAAGCTGGAAACATTCCCCTGGAGAACCAGAAGCAGACAGGGATGCCTACTCTCACCACTCCTATTCAACATAGTATTGGAAATTCCTAGCCAGAGCAATTAGGCAAGAGACAGAATTAAAAAGCATATAAACAGGAAGAGTGAAAGTTGAATTATCTCTGTTTGTAGACAATATGATTCTACACCTAGAAAACCTCACAGTCTCTGCCCAAAAGCTCCTAGATCTGATAAACAACTTCAGAAAAGTTTCAGGATTTAAAATGAATACACAAAACTCAGTAGCATTTCTAAACACCAGTAACTTCCAAAGCAAGTGCCAAATCAAGAACACGATCCTGTTCACCATAATCACACACAAAAATAAAATATCTAGAAGCACAGCTAAGCAGGGAGGTGAAATATCTCTATAATAAGAAAGATAACACTGTTGAAAGAAATCAGAGATGACACAAACAGAAAAACATTCCATGCTCATGGATAAGAAGAATCAATAGTGTTAAAATGTACTGTCCAAAGTAATTTACAGATTCAATGCTATTTCTTTCAAACAACCAAAGACATTCTTCACAGAACTAGAAAAAAAAACTATTATAAAATTCATATGGGACAAAAAAAGAGCTTGAATGGCCAAAGCAATCCTCAGCAAAAGGAACAAAGCTGGAGGCACAACATTACCCAACTTCAAACTATACTACAAAGCTACAGTGGCCAAAACAGAATGGTATAGGTACAAAAACAGACACAGGCCAATGGAACAGAGTAGCAAGCCCAGAAATAAAGCCACACACCTGAAATCATCTAATCTTTGACAAAGTCAACAAAAACCATCAGTGTGGGAAGGACCCTCCAATTCAATAAATGGAGGTGGTGATAACTGACTTGCCATATGGAGAAGATTGAAACTGGACCCCTCCTTTCACCATATACTAAAATCAACTCAAAATGCATTAAAGATTTAGATGTAAAACCTAAAACTATAAAAACTCTAGAAGGAAACCTGAGACATTCTGGACATAGGGACTGGCAAAGACTTCGTAACAAAGACTCCAAAAGCAATTGGAACAAAACCAAACATCCACAAATAGGACCTAATTAAACTAAAGAGTTTCTGCACAGCAAAATAACTTATCAACAGAGTAAAAAGAAAACCTACAGAATGAAAGGAAATATTTGAAAACTATGCATCTAGCAAAGATCTAATACCAGAATCCATAAGTAACTTCAACAGATCAATAAGCAAAAAAGAAATAATCCCATTAAAAAATGGTTAAAGGACATGAACAGACACTTCTAAAAAGAAGACATAAGAACTTATGGGAAGGGATTAAAGCGCCACTCCATAGGTAATACATGGTGGTAAACACTGGCAATAGAAGGCAAGAAATACCCCAGATCAGAAACATAAGACTCCACCCTAAGAATCAGGAAAAACACAACCAAAATAAGTCCAAAAGCAAGCACTGAGAAAAATAATAAGCACAAAAATCAATGAACTTCAAAACCAAAATAAAAAATAAATGAGATTTAAAATGTATCCTTTGAAAAGAACACTAAAATTGATAATTAACTGGGAGACTGATTTACTTTTAAAAAAGACAGAAAAGACCTAAATTAACAGTATTACAAATGGAAAAGGGAGGCATCACCACAGAACCTATAGACTTTAAACACATAAGAAATATTGCAAGCAACTTTTTATCAAAGGATTTCATTACTTAGGACAAAGTTCCTGAAAGACAGACACTATCAAAATTCATTCAAGAATGAATAATGTGAATAAGCCCTTACCATAGAAGCTGAATTTATAGTTAAAAAAACCCTCAAAATAAAATTCCAGGCTCAAATGCATTCTGCATGAATTTTATGAAAGAAATAATACAAATACTAAAGGAAATCTGTGGAACTATAAAAAGACACTTTCTTTCTTTCTTTTTAATTTTGAGACAGAGTCTCGCTCTGTTGCCCAAGCTGGATTGCAGTGGCACAATCTTGGCTCACTGCAACCTCCATCTCCTGGGTTCATGCAATTCTCCTGCCTCTCCTGAGTAGCTGCGATTACAGGTGCCTGCCACTATGCCTGGCTAATTTTTATATTTTTAGTAGAGATGGGGTTTCACCATGTTGGCCAGGCTAGTCTCAATCTCCTGTCCTCAGGTGATCCGTCTGCCTTGGCCTCCCAAAGTGCTGGGATTACAAGCGTGAGCCACCGTGCCTGGCACAAAAAGACACTTTCTAATTCGTATTGACAGGCCAGGATTACACCAATACCCTGACGCCAAAACAGGCAAAGGCACACCATGAAGAGAAACAAACCAATATCCAACGTGAATGTAGAAGCAAGTGCCCACTGACAAAATACAGCAAATTGAATCTAGTAATACATAAAAAGATCATACATTGTGACCAAAGGGGATTTATCTCTAGAATGTAAGGTTATTTCAAATTGCAGAATCAATGTGTAACTTACCATAAAAACAGACTGAAAATAAAACACTATTACCACAATAGATAAGAAACACTTTCACCATATTCAACATCCACTCCTGATAAAAATCTCAGTAAACTAAGAGAAGGGAACTTCATCAAACCAAAAAAAGCGTCTCTAAAGCACATACAGTGACATTTTACTTAATGATGAATGCTGAATGTTTTTCCTTTAAGATAGGGAATAAGGCAAGGTGTCCATTCTCCCCATTTCCCATTTCTACTAAATAGCATATTTGTGGTTTTACCCATTACAATAGGTCAATAGAAAAAAAAGAAAAAGAGTACCAGTCGCTAAAAGAGAAATAAAACAAACATACACAGAGTCTGCACTCCTGTCCCTGGTCTGCCTGAACAGGGCGCACATTTTCTCATATATATTTTTGACTAGTGACAATTATTTCTGTTTTAAGATAAATTTATATTCTTTGTACATTTTTCTTTTGGACTTTTAAAGTTTCTCATTTCAGAAGTTTTTTAAAATTAAAAATATAGCCATTAAACTATTATTGAGACACAGTCTTGCTCTGTCGCCCAGGCTGGAGTGTAGTGGGGTGATCTCGGCTCACTGCAACCTCCACCTCCCAGGTTCAAGCAATTCTCCTGCCTCAGCCTCCTGAGTAGCTGAGATTACAGGTGCCCGCCACCACGCCCAGCTAATTTTTTTGTATTTTTAGTAGAGACGGGGTTTCACCATGTTGGTCAGGCTGGTCTCGAACCCCTGACCTCGTGATCCACCCGCCTCAGCCTCCCAAAGTGCTGGGATTATAGGCGTGAGCCACCGCGCCTGGCCAAACTATTATTTGTTTTTGACATACTTTTCTATTTCATTGTTTTGCATTCATTTTAAAACTTATTTATATTTTGTTTTGCCCTACATGATTTTGAAAAATTTCCTTATAGTCAGAATTATTTTTCTCTTATGAATTATGCATTATAAAAGCCTTTACAAATCTCAAAAATCTTACAGATAAAGATGAAAGGAACATATTCCTTAAAGAATTCTCACCATCAGAGTTCAAATGAACACAATGAGAAATTATCCAAAACACAAGAGCATTTTCCCTCAAGGTTAAAAAAAAGACAAAAGTAACAAATTGCAGAATCAGGCAAAGATTGCAGATATTTCAATTTTTAAGTAACAAAAAAAATGTAAAATAAGTACTCTTAATAGATATAAATACCCAGAAGAAGTTATTGTAAGTGCAACAACAAACATTTTAAAAATATCAAAACTAACCAGTTTTGATGACCCAGAAGTAACTGAAGACCCCACACAGAATGTGGCACAGAGAAGGGAGGTGGGACAAGGTGGGTTCTGGTCCAGGCCCCACAAGAGCAGACGCCAGGGCAGGACTCACTGTGAAGCAGGTTCCGCGGGAGACCCTGGGCATGCATGGAGGCGAGAGAAGCAGCAAGGCCATGGTAGAGATGGGTCCGACACTCACAGGATGGAAAAAGCAGGGACTGAGTGGGAACAGCTGGGAAGAGCCGGGAGCACCCGGGAGGAGCTGGGCCCAGCCTGCCCTAAGCATCTCTGTGGGTCCAGGGTCAGCCCAGGCCAAGGCGGCCCTTGACTCCTGCTCAGGTGCCAGCCTGGCTCACCCTGGAGGGTGGAGAGCCATGTGCAGGGAGCAGGTTACCTGTCAGCCACCCCCATACAGGTCCTTCTGGAGAAGACTGTAGGGGGCCCAGTTGCATGGACAACACAGATGGAGCAAAAGACAGAAGGAAACCCCCACCCCATCCAGTGGAATTCCAGGGGAGAGCACACACTGGGCAGCTGACACCCCTGCCAGCAGCAGCAGCCCCCAAGGCGAGGGAAGCCCAAGGGACCAGGAGGACCAGGGACAACAGAGGAGGAGGGGGCCACGGAGGAGGAGGGGATCCTGGAAGAGGACCAGAGGATCAAGGAGGACCAAGTCAAGGAGGAAGAGGCAACCAACAGGAACAGGGAGATCAAGGAGGCCAAGGGATCAAGGAGGAGAGACAAGGGTCCAAGGAGGAGGACTGAGGTCTAAGGAGGAGGATTGGGGTCTAAGGAGGAGGACTGAGGTCTAAGGAGGAGGACTGAGGTCTAAGGAGGAGGACTGAGGTCTAAGGAGGAGGACTGAGGTCTAAGGAGGAGGGCTGGGGATGAGGAGGAGGATTGGGGTCCAAGGAGGAGGACTGGGGTCCAAGGAGAACTGAGAGACCAGGAGGAGAACTGAGAGACCAGGAGGAGAACTGGGGGACCAGAAGGACTAGGGTCCCAGGAGGAGAACTGGAGTCCAGAGGAGGACTCGGGGACTAAGGAGGATTCAGGGCCAAGGAGGAGGACTGGGGGTGCAGGAAAAGGACAGGGGACCAAGGAGGAAAAGCAGGTGGCCAAGGAGGTGGACTGCAGGGCCAAGGAGGAGGACCAGGACCAGGGCACAGGAGCCCCAGGGCCAGCAGGACAGAGGGGGCTGTCACCCATTCCCCTCGTCTTCCAAGTTCCTTGGTGGAGAAACCCCACCCAGGAGGAGCTCCTCTCAGAACCTACCCCAAGCGTGGACCTGAGTGTCACATGCAGTGGACGGCAAGGCTGCCCAGATTCTTCCCAGCACAGGGCGGGACCCACTGTGGCAGAGCGGCCCAGGGCTCAGCCTCTCAGGAACAGCCTCACTCCAGAGCTGCCCCCGTCTCGAGGACCCTGCACTTCCAAGGACCCTGTGTCTCTTCCCCACAGGGGAGGCCTTCAAAGCCTTGTCCTGTCTTCAGAACTCCTTGTAGGATCAACCAAGGCCTCATCCCTCAGGCCCCCTTGTCCAGCCCTTCCTCCTCCCATCCTTCCCATGAGATGCTGGGAACCTCCCTAACATTCTTCCTGCAAACACATCTGCATCCTACAGTCAGCAACACGGAGGAGGAGAAGGATTTGTGTGGGACTGCTCTTCTGGAAGTAAAATGCTAAATATTGACTCTTTTCCTGCAAAAATCCTAAAGGCGCCTGAAGCAAATCAGTAAACCTGGCATGAAGGGGCGGAGGCAGGCGGAGACACCATGGGACAGGAAGGGCTCCCTCACGTCCTCAGAACACAGTATACAAGTCAAGGAAAGATGCTTCCATCAAACTTTCCATGCAACTATAAGAAGACTCCTTCTTAATAAGGAATTTATTTTAGAAAATTGCTCTCTTTCTAAAAAGTTAGGCATGTGTGAGTTCTTTGGCTACCTTGAAGCTTCATTACAAGATCCAGAGGTAGTGCTGACGCCCGGATTTCACAAGCAACACTGGTGTTCAATATCACCAAGACAGATCTGATTACAAAGCTCGCCAACAGGGAGAGCGGCACGCACTGTGACTGCACGGATTGTTGAGCCTTGAGACTAGAGACAGGAAAACGCAGGCAGCTGCAACTGTTAAAAATTCAAATGAGAGACACGGTCACTTCGGAACAAAAAGAAGAAAATGAAGACAGATTTATAACATGCAATTGGATTATCTTAACCGTTAGCTTCATTTTCACATGACAACCTCCAAAGGATTTATACTTAGTACCAAGTGGAGATGTGTCTCTGTAATGTAAACTGTTAAGATTCTAGAGTTAGTTTGACTATTTTATTTGAATAGAGTTAGTTTGAATATTTTAATTTAGTATTAATATATTCAGCCAGTTTTTACCGGGCACCTAGTATGGGCCAGGCACTATTTAAGCCAGTCAAAAACTGTGGAAAAGAAAAATCAAGGCTCAAATTTTCGTGAAGTTAAAAACTAGCATATTAAATATATTTTTATATTTAAAGGTATAAATATTAGGAGTTGGTCCCAAGGCATACGTTATTTCAATAATAACATCATTAATTATTTTGTGTACACATATACCAAACATAGGTGATAACCCTGGTCACCTCATTTACATATAAGTGTGTAAAGCATGGAAACTGACTTGCTCGCCTTCCTAATACTTTTCCCAGAAGAACTAATGTTTAGAAAACTGTATATCATATAAATAGTTAACTTTTTTGAGCACGTTGCCTTTCTTATCTGTTTGAAGCACATTTTTCTGTCTACTTTAATGCAATTTTGATTTTTTTGGGTCATTCCATTTCAATTTTTACATAGCATATTTTCATTTTCAAAAGTGCTTATTTTGTGATGCTTTTGGAAAAATAGGCTTTAAATTCATTATGTTAATGATGTTAATGTTAATCATTTTCAAATAATGAAGTATTTTTTTAAAAAAAGCTCAAACCATAGTCTGATTAATGAAGAATAAATTAAGAAAAACTGCAGTTAGTTTTTGAATAGTATGACACAAAGCAGGCACTCAAACCAGCTTTAGAATACAGGAGTAGCATGAGAAATCATGTCACCATGCCAAAAATCATCAGTATTCACCTTTTTTGGTTTGACATATTTGCAGTACCTCCAAATCCCCCGTTAGTGGAGGCATCTGTGAATGTGGGGTTAGCACAACATTTTACCTTGCTGAATGGGCACGCTCATTCTCTAATTTAAGGGATGACACTTATCTTTTGTTTTAATGAACTGTTTTTTTGTTTTGTTTTCAATTTATGTGCCTCTCCTCAATCAAATTAGAAGGCAGGACAGGGCTCACCACATCTCCTTTGCACAGGTATCTGTAATGTTCTTGGTTTTATTTGGCTTCATTACTTAATGCATGAGGTTGAATAAAACATTTGATTTATTATTTTTCTATTTATTTCAAAGATGAAGTGAAAACTCAGCATAACCTACTTCTTCAAAGACAGGCATAATCAAGAAATATGTTGATTCTATTTGTACCATGGATAAATTCCTCACTTCATCTAATTATTTTTCTGCATTGCAGAGGCTTGTATGGTTTCAAATAATGCAGCTACTCCAGTAGCTGGATACAGCAAAGGACACAAATGAAGAAGCTGAGAGCGATGTGGTTAAAGAGAAGGCTCAAGGCAGATCTGGATCCAGAACCCACCACGAAACTCACGCTTTCCTGCATGGTAAGAAACTTATCTTGGGGCTGGGCATGGTGGCTCACGCCTACAGTCTCAGCACTTTGGGAGGCCGAGGGAGGAGGGTCGCTTAAGACCAGGAGTTCAAGATCAGCCCGGGCAACATAGTGGGACCCCATCCATACAAAAAGTTAAAAAGTTAGCCGGGGTAGTGGCATGTGCCTGTGGTTCCAGCTACTCGGGAGGCTGGGGCAGGGGCATTGCTTGAGCTGGGGTGTTTGAGGAGTTCAAGGCCGCAGTGAGCTATGATCATGCCACTGCACTCCAGCCGAAAAACTAAAAGTAAAGTACGGAATGTATCTTAAGTGACCAGTATTTCCACATTTCACTGAAGAACCAAGGAAGTCTAGCCTGAATGGTACAACTCCATCTTTCTCAACTGAAATTGTAAAATGTGATTTTTCCAACTGCTCATCTAGGAAGAAGTACTGCTGTTCTGAAAAGTAAATGTTCCTCAGCAGCTTCACATGAAGTGTGCATACCAGTGTGTTTTCTATAAACCCAGCCTGGCTAAAAGCACTTCCTTTCTCTGAGCAAGCCCCACTGCCATGATCAGTTCAGCACGGAGACAAACAGGCTGTCACTATCTTAGACCCATTCACTGGGAATGTACCGACATTTCAGAATAGGGGAAAAACTGAACTCAAAATGACATAAGAGATCTCAGGAAACAAAACAACAGACACAACATAAGCCTATAAATTAAGAAAAAGAATAAAATGCTCAATTAAAAGATATGCACCCGAAATGCAGCCTCCAGCCCCGGGTCAGCAAGGCAAGGCCTGCACCATGCAATTCTGTGACCCTGGCCTGCTCCGTTCACCTTCTCCATTCAGCCCAAGGCCAGTAAAGCAAAGGCCGCCCTGAGACTTTGCACAGCCCACTGCGGGAACACCACACTCCCAGGCAGCCCCCTGCACCAGGCGACCCTAGCGCAGCTGAACCCTGGACCTCCCCCCGACTCCGGGCCTCCCTGACTCCCTTCCTCCTGCCAACATGGAAATTACAAATCTAAAAGCATTCTGATTCCACCGCGATTAAAACCAACAGAATCTGTAGGTCACGACAAAATTTGATAAAGCTTTGGAAGAAAATAATTGCAATACATAAAGCTCATAGCATTGTCATAGATCTGTGCTGGTCTTCTCCTCAATTCAATAGGGAAGAGTCGCTTTCCTAGTGGGTTTGTATCTTGTTCTGACAGGAGAGCTTTCAGTTTACCTCCTTTTTTCAGCTACTAGATTTTCCTCTTTATTCCATTACTAAATTTACAGTATTATTCAACGTAGAAATTAATTTTTAATATCATTAAACCTTATATAAGTGTTATACATTACAAAATATATTACAATTTGTTCTATTTCATTTTGTTGCTACAAAGAATAAATGTATTTTATATACAGAGAAAGAGTGGTCTTATCTGTGTGTGAGTCATTATCCTTTATTATCTTTTGTTATTAGCAGTTTCAGAGTTTGGTTCTAATTTCTGAACTCCTAGCCAAGCATCGTTGTTTTAGATATCGTACTATCCCAAAATTTTAACTGTCATAAGGCATGTTTGATACTGTAACTCCTAACATCAAAATATTAAAATATGTAAGAAATGGTACATTTTACTGTACTACATCTAGGAAGCTAAAATAGAAAATAACTTGGAAGTCCACATGATTTTTTTCATATCTCTCTGGATTTCAAATGAACCACTTTTTTTAAAAAAGACCATTTATTTAGATTATAATGTATTTTGGTTACAAATTCATGTTCTCAATACCTTTCAAATTCTTAACACCAATTTAGATAATGGTGACTTTAGAGGTTTTCTTTTTTTTCATTTTTAAAGCAATTACAGTATAGGTAATTGACAAAGCTTCTGCTAGTTCAGCTTCAATAAAATGTCATATCTTTGCAGAGTTTTTTTTTTTTTATGAAAAATCCATCTTGAAGCACCAAATCTGGAGAATATCACATAGATACTCTGCATGATCTCAACATCATTTCACTGCTATGTGTGTGGGGAGGGGCTGCATGAGCTGTTGCCATCTACTCGACTTATGAACTGTTCCCATTTTGTACGACAACCTCAATTATAATAAAACGGTTGTATATTCCTCCTGATTCTGATTTCCTAATTCCTGTTGTTATCCTTTTGTCTCACAAGCAATGACCACTTAAAGCAAACGCGTTTGGGGCCATTTCTCAGCCTTTGCATGTGGCATAGAGACGTCTCTCTCACAGTCAGACCCACAGGGGCTGCAGCCACCATGGGGACCACCCCTCACCTGCCGTCTCTACGGTCTTATGTGTAGATGGGGAGCATCAGCGGTACCCCAGGGGGGTTAAAGGAATGAAGGCCTCCAAAGAGCTCTTAGTACCTAGTAGATGTTAGCAATTAGGTAAGTTCTTCTATAACCTGGGGGTACTGGGCTCAAATTCCCTACATTTCTAAGAAGATATTCCCTAAAAGCTGTATTACTTACGTAAAAAGACTGATTAGCTTCCCATGGCTGCTATGACAACATTTCCTCAAACTTAGTGGCTTAAAACAATGCACATTTATCTCCTCACAGTTCTGGAAGCCAGAAGTCCAGGATCAAATTCCTCCAGAGGCTCCAGGAAGCCTCCTTCCTGCCTCCTCTGGCTCTGGTGGCTGCAGGTGCCCCTGGCCTGTGACTGCGTCTCTCCCGTCTCAGTCTCAGTACCAGCCTCGCCTTCTGCGTGCCGGTCTCTAAACTCCATCTCCTCTCGCTTACAAGGGGACATGGACTTGTACTTAGGGGCCACTCAAATAATTTAAGGATCCATCATCCAAGATCCTTAAAGACAAATGTTGCACGACCTCATCTATAGAAGAGGGAACACGTTTCAGCTGCCCTGTGCTGTTTCGTGTCTGCTTGTCTAGAATTTGCCGCTCAGGTAGTCAGGGCCCCACTGGCCTGGTCTGAGAGGTGTTCTACTCTATTTTTATCTTTAGCTTCCAGCTCAGTGTGTGGCAATTAATAGGTACTCAATCATTCTTCTCTAAATTCTGCATGCCTGTGTCTGCACATACGTAAGGTGCATCATGATAAAGCATTTCTCCAAATGGCACTTAATCATCGCCAGACCCCCATTTTTCAAAAGAAGGCCTGAGACCCAGAGCTACTTCCCACCACCGTTCCCCATCCGTTGCTCCCCCTCAAGCAGGGAGGTGGTAAAATCTCTAGTGTTTCCGAGGAGGTAATACAGAGGCTGGACTCTCTCTGCCTTGCTGCAGACCATGATCGTTTTGGGAATAAAACCAGACTTGGATTTCTTTCAAGACCATATGAACTATGCTAACTACGACCAAGTTAGCACACGTTTCTAAAAACACTGCATCTAACTCATCGGGTTCCGGATGTCCCCAGGTTTAAGGTATAAGAAGTAATTTCATATTTCTCAGTACATAATAAAAACTTAATAATGTAAAAAGGCGAACTGACAGAGCCATTTGGTAAAATACAATTATCTGCAGAGAAATCATTAAGGATAATCTTGAGCAGGATACAGCTGAGAAATAGAATAAATTATATTTACCATTAAATTTATGCTGATGTGGAAAATTAAAATCAAAACATAGCTATTCTAAAAAGATGAAAGCACAATTTTACTTAAATCCAAATAAACTGATCATAAACATACATTATCAGTTCAAAAACCAGAAATGGAACTTTCTCTCTAGTTCATAGAAACACATACATCTAATTCAGATATATACTTATTGGCTCAACTGACACATGGGTCAGCTACCACGCAGCAGGGCAGAACCGAGTTCCCCGGGCTGTGTCCTTCTGAAAGCGGCCCCTTCCACGGGCTCACAGCAGCAGGGGACCCAGGTGCCACTTCCCTCCTAGACGCCCGACTGAGATGGGCCCATTCACAGCCACGGGTGGGCCAGGTCCCTGGGGGAGCGGGTCCTCTGCAGGAAGGGGCGTGGGTTGGCGGGGCAGGTGCTGCACCAGGTGAGATGCGGCCTCCGGGAGAGGCAGCCCTCCAGGCGCCCAACCAAGGTGTGTGAAGGCCCAAGGGAGGAAGGATGCAGCCACGGGGTGGGCGGTTATGTTCCGGCCTGGGAAGGGCAGAACGCAACCCTGCTCCAGGCTGAGCTGTAGAGAGGAGTTTTGGAAATGTCCACATAGAACGCCCAGCAGGGGCAGGGCAGGGGGAGGCGCAGGGGCAGGGCAGGGGGAGGCGCAGGGGCAGGGCACAGGGGCAGGCGCAGGGGCAGGGCAGGGGCAGGGCAGGGGGAGGCGCAGGGGCAGGGCAGGGGGGGGCGCAGGGGCAGGGGCAGGGCACAGGGGCAGGGCATAGGGGCAGGCACAGGGGCAGGGGCAGGGCACAGGCAGGCCAGGGGCAGGGCAGACACAGGGGCAGGGCAGGCACAGGGGCAGGAGCAGGGCAGGGGTAGGTGCAAGGCAGGAGCAGGGGTGGGGCGGGGGGTGGTGGGTGCAGGGCATGGGCAGGGGTAGGGGCAGGGGTAGGGGCAGGTACGGAGCGTTTGGCACAAGTCAGGGTCAGGGTCAGGGGCAGGGCAGGGGTCCGGACAGGGGCAGGGATAGGTGTGGGGCAGGGGCAGGGGCGGGGCAGGGGCAGGGCAGGGGCAGGCGCAGGGAAGGCTCTGAGGCAGGGCCGGGGGCAGTGGCAGATGTGGGCCCTTGGCCTCCCTGGCACCAGCTTCTAAAAGGAGGGTAGCTGGGACCCCAGACTACGGGAGGCCTCCCCGTTCGGAGTGAGAGGACTTGCTGCCAAATCCAAAATAAGTGATGATTTTGTTCAGAATAACTGGCAGCTGTATCCCACTTCACAAATGCAGATTATTTTCTAAACACCAGCTCAACGAACAGAAATGTTCTTCCACGGAATCTGAGTGCGTCCCCGTGGCTGTGCCCTTACCTATAATAATTTATGAACTACACAATAAAACATCTGCAACTATAAGCATTCTCTACAGAAGTGGAATTTAATTCTTGCACAGGACTTGTCATTTAAACTATTTTGATGAAGGTAGGAATAATTGCGGTGATTTCCTGGTCAGTCCACACTTAGAGGCCACTGCCACTGGCTGGGTACAAGAAGACAGTTTGTCTTCTGGAGCTGGGGTCCAAATAAAAATGAGGAAAAGTAAATTTATAAAATGGAGGCTACTAAGCAGGATATTTAGGACACTTGATTCTAATGTTCTATGTGATTGTTTTTATAATAACACAATTCAGTGCCATCATCAAATGATGTTCACCCGAATGTCGAGTGAATGTTGGTACCTCCCAGAGCTGATACTCAGAATCTTGACAGTGGAGGGTCACCTGTTTCATTAACAGGAATGTGGATTATTGCAAAATAACAGGCCACGCACTGATCTAGGTTTGAAGTCAAGAGAAGTGAATGACATGCAGTTTCTTTACAAAGTATGACAGATAAAACAGAATTAAAACTTAGCAGTTTAGGAGTTAGCAGACTGTGAAGTTTAATACTTTATGCACTAAAAATATAACTTTACATTTTATAAATGTTTAGAACAGTATCCCCTAAATAAGAAGCATATTCACTTTCTTAAATCCAAAGTCTTTGCTAAATTAAAATATAGCTAGTTTATAATCATATTTTACAGGATGTAAAAACGTACACTCCTTAAAAAGCAAACTATTTTACCATGTAATTCTAATTGCAAAATCACATCCTCATATTCACAGCACTGTTAACAGTATTTATTAAAATATGCAAGGGGGGAAAACAGGAAGGTTCAGGCTGATGGGGTGAAGAAGCGACACGGTCCCTGGAAGGTGGCCAGAAATGGGTGAGCTTTCGGGGGGCCTTCTTGTTTAGAGGGGGGGAGGATGAAGAGCCACAGGCTGGGGTCAGTCCTCAGGTGAGGGATTACGCCCACATAGGGGAGCTTAGCATTTAATACAGAAATAGACAGGATAACCTCGGCTTCCTGAGTTTTATGTGGAACTTTAGTATGGACTAGGGGAAAGTGACATCTAGTGTTAGCTGAAAATAATCCAAAGTCGACTATTCAAAACTACAGTCATGACAACATGCGGTAACCAGCTGGACAACAATGACAAGTACACACCAGTTCCAGGTCCATTTTCCATGAAATCCTGAGTGCATTTTTCCTCCAAAAGCATGTTCTTAACCTCCCTTGTTGTGTCCCACTCAACAAAAATACCTCTAGAATCTAATTAAAGAGTGAGTTTCTGAGGGATTCGGAATCAGATACAAAGTGACCTTCAGAACCCAAGCACACATTCCACAGGTGAGAAGCCAGAGCCAGAGAGGATGGCGGTTCCCAAGGTGGGGGTTCTCCGAGTTCCCTGGAACCCTAATCTCCCTCCTTCCCTCTCCATTTCCACAAGCACCTGCCTGTGCCTGCCCCATGCCCAGCAGCGCAGGAGCTAGGGGTGCACAGCAGAGCCTGAGAGCAGCTCCCCTTTGGGGTCCCTCGTGTGCCTGCTGTCCCATGCTACATGAGCTACCAGGAAAGACAGAAAATCACACTGCTTAGTAAGTCTATCCTGAATATACCCATTTAGTAAATAGGAGGCCTGCTGCGCAAACACATCCTCTCTCACCAAGAACTACGACGCCAGCCCCTCTGCCAACTCGCTCAGAGCCTCATGGGGTATCTTGGGAAGCAGATCTAAATTAAAACTGAAGCTTAAATGCCTTGTCTACAGTCATCATCCATAAAGATATCCAGAGACAAGAAGCTGTTGCTCCACATACACCATTCAGAAAACAAGGCAATTTTAACATCCCATATTGGAAAAAAAACAAAAAACAAAAAAAGGCACACTTTTCTTAATTGGACCTCATTCAACTATTTACTGGGGAACATGTCTCCATGTCTCCTGGTAAAATCAGGTAACTGCCTGCTTTATAATGCGTGAATTTTGCTTATGATGTCATAGACATCAGCAGAAATTCTACAGTTGAAATTAAAGATGAGTCAGCAAGGATCAGAAACATAACCAAAGCACAGAAGGAATGGGTAACCTTCTTAGGAGCTCAGATGCTTCATTCATCTCATGCAGCAATTCATATCTGTAAACAGATGATTAAGTGGTGCCCTTACCAAATGCAGCTTTAAAATGACCTAAGGTGTTCTCCCCCTTCAATGGGCAAACTCATCACATAAATGGGCATGTTCCTGGCTCATGCCAATAATTCTTCCAGCGCCCCAGACTGAAGAAGTGTTGTCACTTAAAAGCAGCAAATGTGCTGTAAACATCAACCAATAGTAGTCTTTGAAGCTAGAAGCAAGACACACTTAGCACATTGTATTGATGGTTGTTTGCCAGTGGGATTTTACCCCCCAAATCCAGGTATGGTCAGAGACAGAGCTCCATGAACTCACTTAACTTAGAAAAAAACATCGGGAACAGGCACTTGAAAGGCGAAACAAAATGGTTCTGCTACCGAACACGAGACCTTCAAACGTGGCCAAATTGCATGATTCAAACAAGCAGTCATGATAAAGAATGTGTATAGTTTTGACTGCAGATAGAAAAAATAAAACTAGAAATACAAGATTTAGAAAAGACTTTCCTCTTTTTCTAGTTAAAAGCACCAAGTTCTCTTAACGGAAATGATTAAACAATTACACAAGTTGAATAATATTATGCAGTTATGGTAAGAAAATAATTCTGCACAGTTGTCTCTGCCATTAAGCAAGGATGACATTGTATGCTAAGAACATTCATGTTTTCAAGACAAATCTGCCAACACCAATACTTAACAGATTCGTTTTAAATACATAAGAATCTGAGCTAACATGACCATGCACTGGTGTCTAAGGTAGGCTTAGCACACACCTAATTACTTATGACTGCAAAGTTAGGAGTCTTGCTCTTAAAATGCTCCACCTTATTGTAATACTAGGCCTCCAACGCCAAAAAAAAGTTTCTTTCAATACAATTCAGACAGGCTGTTTCAAATAATCAAGGTCCTTATTACAAAGAAAGCGCCAATCACATCTTGTAACAAACAGGTGGGCAGAGGCCACCCTTGACTGGAAAACATCCAATTTAGCACCTTAATTAACACTGAGCACAAAGGAGAGCATTTACTAGAATACGCGCAGTTGCTTTATTTGTTGATGTTATTGCCAATAACTCATCAAGTGGGTTAATTATGAAGTATGATGAATCCACTTCAAAGCTTCCGCTATAATTACAATGATTAAAAAGCAAGAATTGCTTTGCTCGAATGTCTCGAGAAAAATGAACAATCCCTAACCATGGGAGGGCATCATTTTAAAGCTGAAGGCAGTGACCAGACGGAAAGCCTGTGATTCCACAGCGCCTGCAGTTTTTACTGCAGTTTATTTCCAGGTAATCCCCGCATATTTTCTCGGGTTTGATTACCATGGGCAACAGTGGGATAGCTATTCATATTACAAAGTACTCAAGAAACAAACACCCACATTTTACATGAAATTTAATTTTCATATTTTGTAGTAAAAGCCCAGAAAGGTACGACTTGAATGAAGATGCATCTATCTCTATATAGAATTTTTTTTAACATCACACAATAGCTACGACCACAGTCCTAGTTTAGAATCATTATTATGACAATAGGAATTTGCAGCAGCCCTCAACCTGTGGCCTTCTGAACCCTCTCCCTGCTGTCCTATAAGGGAGGGCTAATTATTCCTGGTCGCTCCTGGGACTGGGAGCTCCTGGGGAAGGAACCCTAAAGGAGTGGTTGTCAATGCATTTTCACGAACAACCGCGCTCCTCGGCAGCCTCCTAGGGCTGGGGTGGCCACGTGCTCCCTTAAACTGTTTTCGCAACTCGGGGCTGTGCTGTGGGTGGCAACTTGAAGCTTTCCAAGAACTTTCCGTTTTTCTTTGAGCCAACATTTCTGTTTTCTGGCAATCAATAGTTATTTAAAAATAAGAAGGTGAGGAGGGAGTTATTTAGGGTAGGAACTAGAATAAACTTCAAAAAAGTAATCCGTATTACCCAGTTGGCGTCCCAGCGGCTCCCCGAATGGCCGAGAGCCCCCAGCACCTGCCGAGGCCGCGCCACGCACCTGGCCAAGCTCACTCTGGCCACCTCAGACCCGGCCTGGGCGCCCGAAGGCTGCAGGGGGGACGCTCCGGTCCGCGCCACCGCCTGGGCCCGAAAGAGCCGCTCCTGGGAAGGAAGGTGGGGCCAATCTCAAATCCCAAATTCTGGAAAGCGCTACTTCCCACGCAGTAAAGGGAAGCCCGGGCGCCTCAAAACCAAGCCTTGCAAGACTCTGGAAGAGCAAAGCCTGCAAGTTTCCAGTAAGACACTGGGGCTGGAGGGAGCAGAGCGGCCAGGGGGCGGGTGCCCACTGCGTCCCGGGGCTCCGGCGCCCACCCTCCGGCCAGCCGTCCCCGGAGACAGGGAAGGGGTCGCGGGGAGCGAGGGGGCGTGGAGGGAGGAGGGGCGGGGGGAGAAGGGCGCGAAGGAGAAGGAAGGGGGGCCGGGGGTGCAGGGGCCCTGAGGGGCCGCACTCACCCGCGCAGGCACCAGCAGGCAGCCCTGGCGTCCGCGGGGGGCGGCCGGGGGCGGGGGTCCCTCGGTGCTCATCGCCGCCCCTGCGGCTGGGTCCGCGCTCTGGGCCGGCCGAGCTCAACGCCAGGACCCCGCCCTGAGCCTCCCAGGACCCCGCCAGGCGCCGCGTCCGCGCCCCTCTGCCGGCTCCGGCTCAGGCTCCACCGGGGCGCAGGGCTGGGGAACCGGAGCTCCGCCCGCCGCCCGGGAGCACCGCCCACGCAGACCCGCCCCGGGTGAGGGAGGGGCCGGGCGCGCACCCGCGGGGAGGGCGGCGAGCGGGGATCAGCCGGAGTCCGGAGAGGGGCGCTCCCACGGGGCGGGAAACCGGCGCGCGACTCCGGGGGAAGTGCCAGGATGGGGGGACAGGGGCGCTCCCGCGGGGGTGGAGGGGGGACCATCGCGGGGCCGGCGGGGCAGGGGCCGGCGCACGAGGCTGGAGGCGGGGAGCGCGCGCTTCTACCCGGGCTGGGTCGCCGAGGTCCGCGGCGCGTAGTGGCGGCGGTGGGTGGGTGGATGGATGGGGGGCACCTCCGCTCCCTTGGGGCGCAGGCGGGCGCGCTCTGGACCGGCTTGACGACCCCTCCCCGCCGCCCCACTCCCTGGCCAAAGGTTCTCAGCTTCTAATCAGGGACATTTCTAGTCCACAGCCTTGAAGCCATGGGTTCTCCCCGGCCCTCTGAAGCCGCCACACCTGTGCCCAGCCGGCCGCATCCTCAGACCTTTCCCCACGGCGTCTCCCCAGCACTTGGAGAAGCAGCGCAGGGCCCCGAGGACGGCTGGCCCAGAGAAAAGATACCGAAGCTCCAACTTCCCCCAACCCCGCTCCCCTCTTCCTTCCACCCTCCCTTCCCGCCCCCAAAGCTCGGGGGCCCCATCCCGCCTCCGGTCCGCGGAGTCTCCCGAACCCTGCGGGGACCCGGCGCTCGGCGGTGCCCTCCTGGGGCGCACGGGGCTGGGGCGGCAGCGGGGAGACCCGGTGGGGAGGGGACCCCAGATCTCAGACGCCCTCGGAGACGGCGGTTCCCGCTGTTCATTCAGGTTTGTGCCAAAGGAGCCTCGCAGATGCAGTATTGGGTTTGGTAGACTCAAATCGTCTTGTTTGAATGTAAATGAAAGTAAGTTTAGGATAAATTCCAGTGCGGCGGGGGAGTGAGGGGGCAGGCGAGGCTACCCACATTTTTAAAAAGAAGCCAGCGCGTATCTTTCTCCCTTTCCAAATCCTCCGCCCCCTAGTCCTCCGGCCGAGGCACGAGCGCGCATCGCGGAGGCCAGGATGCCCGTTTCATTCCCTCTCCACGGCAAGGAAAAGCAGCGAAATCTGAGGTCTTCAGAGGTTAACCCTATCTCGGAGCAGAATGTGACGCATTGTAAACAAATAAATATTGAAAACTCGATGTTAAACACTTTACTTTTTCTGACTCCGTCTTGCTTGACCCCCGAGCAGACCTGGGTTTCGAACACACACGCCCTTCCCCGTTTCTCTATTCTCTGTATTCCTGTTTCGCCTGCACGGCAATCTGCCAGCACTTCTTAGCACTCAGTTTAACCAGAGGACGAGCTCTTGAATAGCAAAAAACAGGTCTTTTTATACCTGGCACAGTGCCTGTTACAAAATATGCTTCTTGGGTGAATTGGTAAAAAAATATTGTATTACTTTTTTTTGTAGCAAAACCTAGAATAAGAAAGAAAAAGTACAAGAGATTATTGTTTGCCTTTAAGTTGCATTTTTAAAAGAGCGTGCATATAAGCTCTGAGAAATTAAATGACTCCAAATACATAAAGATATTGTCTCATTACCTTGCAAAGGGACATTCTATTCCAGGGCCTGAAGAAGGAAAAACAGCGTGTTGCATGCATGAATGTTGACTTTGAGAGACAAGTTTTTGTTAAAATTTTATCATTAAATGAATAGACACATATATTTTTGTTTTTCAGACCAAAGGTAATTGTTAATTCATTTGTAAAATAATGTGGTTTTCGCTGACAATCTCTGGAATCCTTTCTATAATAAAATTTTGTGATTCCATGACTTCGTAGGCGCTCTGGGGCTGCTTTTGAAAGGCTAATTAATTCAAGTTTTAACTGCCTATCTGGTTTTATGCATCTGTGTTAGGACGGCACGTAAGAGTTACTTTGCTTTATTTTAAATACTAGGGTTCTACTGCGATAATAATAACAATAAAAAGTAAAACCCTGACTGTCCTGAAACTCTGCAAGGGAATGTCCCCCATGAGGTTACCAAAATTCAACTTTCTGGTTTTTGTGATGAGTATAGCTTTGATTCTGAGATGTGTCTAAAACCAGTTGCAGTTGGTGTCTCTTTATTAACTTTTAACTTTGAAATAATCCTGCATTTACAGAAACTTTGTAAATGTACAAAAAACTACAGTAACCCCTCATCCTCATGCATATGTTCCAAGACCCCCAATGCCTGCCTGATACTGTGGATAGTACTGAACTATGTATATATATGCATCAATTGCTGGCGGAATTGATGTATGTGGCCCAGACAAACTGGACGATGCCCTGGTCAAAAGGCAGGAGCAATGAGGTTGTATTTGAAGGTAAAAATACGACCTTGGGGCCAGGCACGGTGCTTCACACCTGTAACCCCAGCAATTCGGGAGGCTGAGGCAAGTAGATTGCTTTGAGCTCAGTTGTTTGAGACCAGCCTGGGCAACATGGTAAAATCCCATCTCTACAAAAAAATAAAAAAATTAGCCAGGCCTGGTGGCATGCACCTGTGGTCCCAACTACTAGGGAGGCTGAGGCTGGAGAATCCCTTGAACCCCGGAGGCGGAGGTTGCATTGAGCCGAGATCATGCCACTGCACTCCAGCCTGGGCAACAGAGTGAGACCTGGTCTTAATAATAATAATAATACAACCTTGGCCTTGTCATTTTTGTAGTAAACATATTCAGAATGGCCAGGTACGTCGTCTGTTACTAATGAGACTTTATATTCCAACCTTCCCCCTTCCAAGGCTTTGGGAGGAAGTAGTGGTTGAGCCCTTCCATAAGCATGGTGGTTACGCTTTCTGGTTATGTTGCCCGAACGCAAGCAGGTAACGTTTGTTTTTTGAGCAGAAGTGTTCCTCTCTGTGTGCACCACACCTGGCTTGGCCACGCATCCTACAGCATTGCACACGGCACAGGGTAAATCAGCCCATCAGTGTTTCATGCCCTGGGGCCTTCTTTGCACTTTCAAGAACGTCGGTTCTGTTGGGTATCTTCTTCCAGAGGAGCCTGGTCTCACTGCAATTGAAGACTGGCTTTGGATGGCATCCTTTCCCCTTAATCAACTTCAGCTCCGCCGGAAATAGGGCAGCAGCTTCCTCACTGGCAAACACAGCCTCTCCAGTTTTTTGTTTTTTGTTTTTTGTTTTTCATGACAAGCCCACTCCTAAATCAGTGTAGCTATGCCTCACTTGCCATGAACTGCTCAGTGTCACTCACTTCAGGGGACTGACTGCTGAAGTCTTTCCATGGGATCGTGCTTTCTGCGCTGACGTGCCCTCGGTGGGAACACCTTTCCGCTCATGTCTTCTACCTACAAATTCAGCGTCTTTTCCGTCTTAACTAAGCACTTATCATCACTGCGGCCATAACATTTGCAGTTTGAAATGTGACAGCAAAACTGGCATGAATTTCTTTTTTTATTTTTATTTTTATTATTATTTTTTATTTTATTTATTTATTTTGAGATGGAGTCTCACTCTTGTCGCCCAGGCTGGAGTGCAGTGGCGCGATCTCGGCTCACTGCAAGCTCCATCTCACTGGTTGAAACAATTCTCCTGCCTCAGCCTTCTGATTAGCTGTGATTACAGGTGCCCACTACCACGCCAGGCTGATTTTTTTGTATTTTTAGTAGAGATGGGGTTTCATCATGCTGGCCAGGCTGGTCTCAAACTCCAGACCTCAGGTGATCCCCCTGCCTTGGCCTCCCAAAGTGCTGGGATTACAGGCATGAGCCACCACGCGCAGCTGGGTTTCATTTTCTAATTAGCTTAAAATACTTTCTGGACTGACAGCCTTATGCGAACATCCTTTATATTGCTTGAATTGCTAACTGACCCTGTGCCCCCTCCAGGCATAGTCTTAGTTCTGCAACGAAGACCTGTTACCTTCCTGTTTCACACTTGGTTACCATTGTGTAACTAGTTTTTCTGCCCCAAGAAGTTTCATTCTTGCCACACTGAGAATCTTAGCAATTTCATCATACATTTTTTTCCTTTCCTTATTAAAGGGAGAACTTTCACTTTTTCACTTAAGGAAGCACGTTACGGCTTCTCTTTGCCCTAGTCTTTTTGGGGCCAATATTGAATAAAATAAGCAAGACTTGAACAGAAGCACTGTGCTACCTGGACAGTCAATTTATAACCCAGACAGCTAATAAGTGTCAGGATGTGTGGCGCACACAGTGAATTCACGGTACAGAGAAGGCGTGAGGATTCACCATGCCTCTCAGAACAGGGCACAACTTCACTCTTATTAACTGAGAGGGCAATTTACATCCTGAGAGGGACAATTTACATCCTGCATCGGCGTGAGGATTTGCCATGCTTCTCAGGGCACAACTTCACTCTTATGAACTGTTTATTTCAGGAAATTTTTATTTAATATTTTCAGACTGCAATTGACCACAGGCACCTGGGACCACAGAAAGTGAAACCGCACATAGCTGGGGCTGCTGTGCCCTTGATCTTTTACTCAAGTCCCAGGTAATACTCTGTTTCTCTCTATTTATATGCAGATTACTTTCCATGAAACCTGTTCAGAGTAATTTGCAGAAATAATGTGCCATTTCCAGTAAGTACTTAACAAATGTTTGTAAAAAATCAAAAGCACTGTCATGCATGCACAGAGTATACTCATCACTTCCATTCTGTCCTGGTACTGGAAGTCTTAGCCTAGCACTTAGGCAAAAGAAGGAAATAAAGGGCAACCACGCTGGAAAGGAGGAATTCAAATTGTCCTTGCTTGCAGAGGAGTTGGTATTACATATAGAAAACCCTAAAGACTCCTTCAAAAAGTTGTTAGAACTAATTAATAAGCACATTCAGTAAGGTTGCAGAACACAAAGTCAACACACAAATATCTGTGGAGTTTCTATACATGAATAGTGAGTAATCTGAAAAAGAAATCAAGAAAACAAGCCCATTTATAGTAGCTACAAAAAAACGATACTTAGGCATCAATTGAACCAAAGAAGTGAAAGATCTCTGTGCTGAAAACCATAAAACGTTGTTGAAAGGAATTGAAGAGGACTCAAATAAATGAAAAGATATCTTGTATTTGTGGATTGGAAAAATTAATATTGTTAAAAAGTCCATATGACCCAAAGTGATCTACAGGCTCAATGCAATTCCTATCAAAATACCAATGTCATTCTTCCCAGAGATAGAAAAAAAAAATTCTAAAATTCCTATGGAACCAAACAAAAGCCTAAGAGCCAAAGCAATCTTGCGGGAAACAAAAGCCCACGCTGAAATAAGAAATCAGCAGGACTTGTTTCCCAAGACAACAGGTCACATGACTCCACTAATAAGACCAGAGACAGTAGAGAAACCAGCTACAGCCAGCTAGAACCAAGATGGCAACAGAAATGACCTTTGGTCGTACTCACTGCTTATTATTTCTCTGATTATAACGCATTAGCATATGAAACACATGTCCACCAGCACCATGGCAGTTTACAGATGCCATGGCAATGCCCGGAAGTTACCCTGTAAGGGGCAGAAACCCCAGTTCCAGGAGCTCTCCACCCCTTTCTCTGAAAACTTATGAATAACTCACCACTTGTCTAACATATAATGAAGAAATCGCGCTAAGACAGCCAGCTAGCAGCAACCCTGGAAATACCCTTCCTGTAGTCTTGCCCTGCTCTGCCTGTGGAGTGGCTCCTTTTGCTCCTTTGTTTCCTTAATAAATTTGCTCTTGCTTTTCTCTGCCACCTCACTCTTGAGTTCTTTCCTGTGCTAAAGCAAGAACCCACTTGGCCTCCTAGGCTGAGCCCCAGTTTTGGAGATCACCCTGTGACAACACCACTTGACTTCAAAATATACCACAAAGCTGTAGTAACTAAAACAGCATGGTATTGGTATAAAAACAAACATGCAGACCAAAGAAACAGAATAGAAAGCCCAGAAATAAATCCACACATCTACGATCAAGTGATTTTTGACAAAGACACCAAGAACACATAGTGGGGAAAGGACCACCTTTATAAACGGTGCTGAGGAAACTGGATAGCCACATGCAAAAGAATAAAACTGGACCCTTATCTGTCACCACTTAAAATCAACTCGAAATGGATTAAATACTTGAATGTGAGATGCCCAAACTATGAAACGACTGGATTAAATATTTGAATGTGAGACCCCCAAACTATGAAACTACTAGAAGAAAACATAGGGTGAACAGTTCATGACCTTGGACTGAGCAAGGACTTTTTGGATTAGTCTTCCAAAGCATAATCAACAAAAACAGAAATAGACAAATGATATTCCAAAAACTAAGAAGCTTTTGCACAGCAGAAGAAACAATCAACAGAGTGAAGGAAAGACTGACTGAATGGAAGAAAATATGTGCAAATTCTACATCTGTCAAAGGCCTATTATCCAGGATATATAAGGAACTCAAACAATAGCAAAAATCTAAGTAATCTGATTAAAAAACGAGACAAAAACCTTATTAGATATGTCTCAAGAGAAGACATACAATTGGCCAACGGGTATATAAAAATGTGGTCAACATCAGTATCACTAATCATCAGGGAAATATGAATCAAATCATGATGATATATCACCTCACACCTGTTAGAATGGCTTTTATCAAAGAGACAAAAGATAATTGCTGGAGTGGGTGTGGTGAGAAGAGAACACTTGTCCGCTGTTGGCAAGGATGTAAAGCACTACTACCACTATGGAAAACAGCAGGGAAAATTGAAAAATAGAACCACCATATGATCCACCAATCCTACTACTGGATCTATATCCAAATGAAAGGAAATGTGTATGTTGAAGAAATATTTGAACTCCCATATTTATTGCAGCACTATTCACAATAGCTGAGACGCAGAGCTACCTAACTGTCCAACAGTGGATGAATGAATAAAGAAAATGTGGGTTGTATATGTGAACTCCAAAACTCCGAGGCAGGTCTCAGTTAAATTAGAAAGTAATATTTTGCCAAGGTTGAGGACGTGCACCTGTGACACAGCCTCAGGAGGTCCTCATGACATGTGCCCAAGGTGGTCAGAGCACAGTTTGATTTTAGACATTTTAGGGAGACATGAGACATCAATCAACATGTGTAAGATGAACGTTGGTTTGGCCTGAAAATGAGGGACAACTCTAAGCAAAGGCAGGAAGACTTAAAGCAGGGAAGGGGCTTCCAAGTCACAGGTGGATAAGAAGCAAATGGTTGCATTCTTGCATTCTTTTGAGTTTCTGATTAGCCTCTCCAAAGAAGGATATCAGATATGCATTTATCTCAGTGAGCAGAGGGGTGACTTTTTTTTTTTTTTTTTTTTTGAGACAGAGTCTCGCTCTGTCACCCAGGCTGGAGTGTAGTGGCACAATCTTGGCTCACTGCAAGCTCCACCTCCCAGGTTCATACCATTCTCCTGCCCCAGCCTCCCAAGTAGCTGGGACTACAGGAGCCTGCCACCACGCCCGGCTAATTTTTTGTATTTTTAGTAGAGATGGGGTTTCACCATGTTAGCCAGAATGGTCTCGATCTCCTGACCTCGTGATCCGCCCGCCTCGGCCTCCCAAAGTGCTGGGATTACAGGCATGAGCCACTGCGCCCAGCATAGAGGAGTGACTTTGAATAGAATGGGAGGCAAGTTGGCCCTAAGCAGTTCCCAGCTTGACTTTTCCCTTTAGCCTCTTGATTTTGGGGCCCCAAGATTTATTTTCCTTTCATATATACACAATGAGATCCTATTTAGCCATAAAAAAAGAAGTCCAATCATTTGCAACATGACCTGGGGGACATTATGTTAAGTGAAATAGGCCAGGCACAGAAAGACAATTATCACACGTTCTTACTCATACATGGAAGCTTAAAAAGTTAATTCGATGGAGGTAGCGAATAGAACAGTGGTTACCAGAGACTGGGGCAGGGAGGAAAAAGCAGGGAATGGGGAGAGCTTGGTTAACAGGTACAAAGTTATAATTACAAAGGAAGAAAATTCTGCTGGCCTATTGCATAGTAGGGTGACTACAGTCAACACTAAGGTATTGTGTCTCTCAAAATAGCTAGAAGAGAATGTTTTGAGTGTTCCTACCACGAAGAAATAGTGACGTTTGAGGTGATAGATACGCTTAGTACACTGATCACATTATGCAATGTGTACATGTACTGAAACATCACATCCTGCCCGATAAATATGTACAATTGTATGTCAATTAAAAATAAAAGCAAATTTAAAATCAGGAAATTTATCATTAATACCGTAAAGACAAACCACCTTCAAACTACACCAATTTTTCTAATAATATCTTTTCATAGCAATAATAAATACACGTACTTAACTAACGTTCCCTTTTTTCTACTTTCTTTTCGGGTTCAAGATCCAATTCGGGATCACGCTCTGCCTGTGGTTGTCTGTTCCTTTGATCTTCTTCAGTCTCCATCTTGATATTTTTGAAGAGTACAGGATTTCTTTCAATTTGGTTTGTTTGAACTTTCCTCATAACTGTATTCATTTGTACATTTTTTGACAGGAATATCACAGATGTGTCCTGGTATTCATAGTGCATCACACCAGAAGGCCTATTGTTAACCTGTCCCGATTCTGGTGATGCTAACTTGATCATTTGTTTAGTGAGCGTCTGCCAGACTTATTTACTGTAAAATGAAATAATAAATATTTGAACTTACGGATTAGTAAATAGTTAGCTGATAAATACATTAAGTGATTATAGCAAATACGTTTTGGGTTGTTTAATCCTGTACAACAAATCACCCTAAAATGCAATGGCTTAAAGCAGCTATCATGATTTACTGTCTCACACAGTTTCTGTGGATCATCAACTCAAGGTTGGCTAACCAAGGTGGTTCTGGTTCAGGGGGTCTGCGGAGATTGCAGCTGGGTATCAGCTGATACTGAAGTCATAGGAAGGCTGGACAGAGCCTCCAGGACTGGGTTTCACAGCAGCCTCACCAGGCTGGAAAGTGGGCATGGGAACCATTCTTGGGTCTCGGTGCTTCACCCCGTGGTACTCTCCACAGGGCTACCGAGTGTCCTTACAGAATGGCCACAGCTTCCCTTAGAGCAAGGAGTTAAAGAGGTGGGGCTTCTGTGCCTTGGCCTGGCCTCAGAAGGCACCTGCTATTACTGCCACCCACAGACACTGTGGGTCATGCTGGCTACCCAAGTCCCTGGGAGACACAAGTACATGGGCACCAGCAGGCACAGGTCTTCCCAGGTCCTATGAGGGGCTGGCCCGCTGTACAAGTCACAAGTGGACACTCGAGTAATCCTTTGGTGGTTCTTCCTTGGATCAGTTACTGTAATGATGGTTGTCAAATGATGATTTTATAATCTCATCTTTCAACATTCGTTCCTTGGCATTCTATACCAATGTTTCTTTCATTCATTCATTCACTGACATGGACATGTGGATTTCTTTTCTTCAATGGGGTATACTCCATTATTATATTCAGGCTCAAATTGTGCCAGATTTGGCCAATAAGATCCTTTTGGAGCCGAGGCCTGTGTCTCCTGACAAATTCTCTTCATTCTATGAGGACTTTCTCACTTTCTCTTCCAGGCTCATCTCATAATTTTCTACTCGATTCCCAGTCTTCTTTCCAAGGAGTCTTCTACCCAGCCTTCTTTCCAGGGAGCTCTGATTCTTTTTTGTGAAGAGTGGCATTTAGAAGTTGAAAGCTAGCTGCCGTATGGCCCATTGCTACTGAGCCACCTGACTTCTAGCTCCTCTTAGCAGATAGGGCCATGAATATATATGTATATTATATATATAATATATATTTTATATATACTATATATACGTGTTAGGGTTCTATAGAGGGACAGAATTAATAGGATAGATATAGATAAAGAGGAGTTTATTAGGTAGTAACTCACATGATCACAAGGCCCCACAATAGGCCGTCTGTAAGCTGAGGAGCAAGGGGAGCCAGTCTGAGTTCCAAAACTGAGGATCTTGGAGTCCAGTGTTCAAGGGCAGGAAGCATCCAGCATGAGAGAAAGATGGAGGCTGGGAGGTTAGGCCTGTCTCTCTTTTCACATTTTTCTGCCTGCTTGATATTCTAATCAAGCTGGCAGCTGATTAGATGGTGCCCACCCAGATTAAGGGAGGGCCTTTGCCTTTCCCAGTCCACTGACTCAAATGTTAATCTCCTTTGACAACACCCTCACAGACACACCCAGGATCAATACTTTGCATCCTTCAAGTTGACACTCGGTATTAACCATCACTATATACACACACACACACACACACACACACACACACACATATATATGTATATCTATATATACATATATGTATATATCATTGTTTATATTTAATATATACTTTTATTACATTTAATTTTATATGTAACCTATATTATTAAATATATTTATATTAATATATTAAGTATATGTTATATTTATATTAATATATAAGATATATATAAACAGGCATTTGTGTGTGTATGTGTTTATATATGAAAGATGGATATGCATGTATATCGAGTTCATACTTATTTCTTCATTTCCAGACCATGACTGCGGTTTGTTCCCGCCATCCCTTCCCCATAGCTTGATCTCTTTTTCTCGCAGTGGCTCCCATTATCCTCAAATTTATTTACTTCCTCACTGCAGCCTCCATATCTAACCAAGCCCTCAGAATGGTAAGCCCTCTGCAGGCCTCGGGTCTGCTGGCTCCAGACTCGGAAGCCCCTCTCAGCCCCAGCTCACCATACACAGTCAGCTCCAGCTAGGCCTGGCCTCCCCTCTGTGCTGGCCATGCCCTCCCTGCCACACAGCCCAATTGGTGGTTTGCGGACAAGGCGTGGATACCGCACCAGATTTTATCACCTCTGTCTCTGCTCCTCTGGAGGCTCAACATCTCTTTTCCAGCTTCATCAGAATGAGGGAGTGCTCCAGGCATGGCTTCCTTCCACTGTCTCTTCTGCATGGCTGCACCTGACCAGCTGAGCCCAGTGTTACCCCTCAGCCCTCCCTTGCTGGCTCCAACATTTGTGTGACCTGTAGTGGTGCCCCCTGCACTGGGGAACTGTGTCTGCTCTTCTGCCTTTGTCTTGAGCAGACCCATCGGTGGTGTTTAAATTCTGTGGGTTTTATCAGAACTCCAACTTGTGGCTTGATTTATAATCTCAAAAATGGTTTTGTTTTCTGTTTATTAATTTTATTATTTTCTTCCACTTTTTACAGGTTCGTAATTTTTTCAATTATTGGAAATGGTACTCAGAGCATTCATTCTGACTCTTTTACTTTTCTAAAATATCCTTTCAGTGCTATAATTTTCCTTTCAAGCTCAGTTTTTGTATTTTTTATAATGTTAACATTTTAATAGTTTTATATTTTTAGGTGACAAAATTCATATTAACATTCTTTATTCTTTTAACATTTTCAGTTCAAAAAGTATTATAATTTTCATTCTGATATGACAATTGAGTCAAATATGCCAGTCACATTTTTCCTATTAGCCTAAAGACTAGTGATTTTTATCTGCTTATCATATCATTAACTGAATTAGACAAAAAACAATCACTAGAAATACAGTTGTCAATTTTTATCATTAGGACATGATAAAAGACATGCCATGTTTTTGAAAACCCTAAATTAAAAGATCTGGTGACAGGTCTCATCACTAACTTGATGTCGGAAGTCATGAGGGTGAATGACATTTCCAGACACGGACCCTCTGCTGTGTGGCCCGATAGGCCCTCTAATTTCTACTGGAGACAATGTTATGCTAACGAGCATATTACTGTGGTTTGTTGCCCATATTTCTAACTGAAAGAAATGCTAAATATCAATTAGAATTTAACAACTAAAAGGTATATTTTGTTTTTTTCACACCAGTTGACAGTTGACAGATAGCCTGCATGCTTAACTGGACATTCGAAACTGTTAATTTATTTAGTTGAGTATTTGCATTTCATTTTATGTTAGAGAAGAATTTCTGGTTTGTCTAAAAACATCTTTACTTTGTCTTCATATTTGAAGGGTTTTTTTTCTGGGATTAGAATCTAAGTAGGTAGCGAGTTCCCTGGTTTTCCTGCAGCACTTTAAAGCTGTATCCGTTTCGCCTTCTGGTTCCCGAGTCTGTTGGGAAGGCAGCTCACAGTCGCATTGTAGCTTCCTGGAGATGTCAGCCTCGTTTGCTATTAGGAGGTGCTGAGGTGAGGTTTTCTTTGCTTTTATGCTCCTTGTCAATTGCTGACCCTCCTGAGCCTGCTTCCTGCTAGTGCTGGTCAGTTCTGAAACATCTGATGGGTATTTCTTCAAACACTGTTTCCGTCCCTCAGTCCCTCCTCCTCTCCTAGAATTTCATGCGCGTGTCTGTGGACTTCTCATCATGGGTGAATCCCTTTTGCTTTCCTCTGTGTTTGCATTTTTCTTCTCTGCACTTGGGTCTGAATATTAGCTTCCCGCTTGCCAATCCTTCCCTCTCGTGCTCAGTCTGGAATTAAACCTTTTGTATTAGAATTCTCCGGAGGGACAGAACTAACAGGATAGATGTAAATGTGAAAGAGAGCTTATTAAGGAGAAGTGACTCACACGATCACAGGGGAAAGCTCCACGATCACCGTCTGCACGTTGAGGTGCGAGGAAGCCAGCGGTGGATCAGTCTGAGTCCCAAAGCCTGAAAAGTAGGGAAGCCCCCGCTGTGGCCTTTAGTCCGTGACCAAAGGCCCGAGAGCCCCTGGCAGGTCACCAGTGTAAGTCCAAGAGTCCAAAAGCTGAAGAACTTGGAGTCTGACGTTGGAGGGCAGGAAGCATCCAGCAGGGGAGAAAGATGAGGCCGGAAGGCTCAGCAAGTTGTCTCCTCCCACCTTCTTCTGCCTGCTTTATATTCTAGCCACACTGCAGCCAATTAGACGGTGCCCACCCAGATTGAGGGTGGATCTGCCTCTCCCAGTCCACGGACTCAAATGTTCATCCCCTTTGGCAACACCCTCACAGACACACCCAGGATCAATACTTTACCAGCTATCTAGGCGTCCTTCAATGCAATCAAGTTGACACTCAATATTACCCATCACACCTTTACACTGAATTCTTTATTTTTATTATACAATTCTCAGATCTTCAAACTCCTTTTAGTTTCTACAATTTCTATTGTGTCATCTATTTTCAAAAATTTAATTCGGCTATTTTAAAGTTGATTTCTGACAATGCTTGTATCTGGGTCTGTTTATTTTGTCTTTTCATCTCATTGCACTTGGTTCTGTCTCCTGTCAGCCTTGGTATTTTTTTTTCTTTCAATTGAATGTTAAGCCTTGATTAATAAAATTAAGATTTAGGCAATGAGTTTCTACTAAGAACCTTCCTTTCCTTCTGGCAGAAGTTAGTGCAGAGCCAGGCCACTTCTGTTCCAGCAGACGCTGGAGTGATTTGAGGCCAGATTTCATTCTTTGAGAGTCACCTCCCCACCTACCGCCTGCTCTGACTCTTGGGGCATAGCCCGGGACCCGGGGTTGCACACCGTCCTGGTTCCCATGGCAAGACTGCGCTGTGTCCTGCTGACCTCTACCATGGCTCCGCTGATACCTTCTGCTTCACTTCAGGGGTTCTTGTCTGGAGCGTGAGGAATCGGAAAATGCCTTGAGGACAAAAGTGCTCCGAAAGTCACAGGGACTCATGTGTGGCCTTACTTCCCTGTGGCATCTGTCCCTCAAGCCCTGGCTGCCTTGGCAGCTCTGAGCACCTGTTGTTTTTCCCCAGGTCTGTGGGCAGAAAGCTCAGTTCTGGCTCCACATTGCTGATTGATGAGCGGATCCGCTGATCAGAGATGCAGATAACGGAAGGTGCATCTCTGAATTCCTTCCTTCTCCCCGGGGTGTGTACCCTGCAAAACATCTACTGGTGTTGGTTCCTTTCCCATGCTTTCACACCATAGAGTGTGTTGTATTCTGTAAGCTGTGCTAGTATTAAATTGTCTTGAGGCCTGAGGGAACCGTACTACAATACTACAGCCCAGTCAGTGCAAAGGCTTTTAACTCAGGGCTCAAGGGTGGGCTTTAGGGGGCTCATCAGTGAATTTCTAAGACGATAGGTAAAGATTTACATCACTTACTGCTTTGCACTTTTCCGGAGTTTTTTCCAATCATCTGATTTACACCTGCAGCATCTATTGACCGACGGCTCAGGGCCAGCTGGGGACAGCAAGCGGCCAGCACTGAGGCCAAGCTGTGTAGCAGGGAGGGAGTGGACTCTGCCAGCAGCCGGGTCTTGGGGAGGCCGGTCCTTCCCTGTGGAGCCTGCTGATGGGAAGTCAGCCCCGCAGACCCCTCAAGGGTCTCTATGACCCTGAGCCGAGGACCCGGCTGAGCCAGGTCTGGACTCCTGACCCCCAGAAACTGTGAGCTAATAAATGGGTGCTGTTCTAAGCCTCAGTGTGGCACAGCAATGGATTATGCATTGATACGGCTTGGCTGTGTCCCCACCCAAATCTCATCTTGAATTGTAGCTTCCGTAATTCCCACGTGTTTTGGGAGGGACCCAGTGGTAGATAGTTGAATCATGGGGTGGTTTCCCCCATACTGTTCTCGTGATAGTGAATAAATCTCACAAGATCTCATGGTTTTATGAGGGGTTTCCGCCTCTCGTGATAGTGAATAAATTTCACGAGATCTGATGGTTTTATGAGGGGTTTCCATCTCTCATGATAGTGAATAAATCTCACGAGATCTCATGGTTTTATGAGGGGTTTCCGCCTCTCGTGATAGTGAATAAATCTCATGAGATCTGATGGTTTTATGAGGGGTTTCCTCCATACTGTTCTCGTGATAGTGAATAAATCTCACGAGATCTGATGGTTTTATGAGGGATTTCCGCCTCTCGTGAAAGTGAATAAATCTCACGAGATCTGATGGTTTTATGAGGGGTTTCCCCCATACTGTTCTCGTGATAGTGCATAAATCTCATGAGATCCGATGGTGTTATGAGGGGTTTCCCTCATACCGTTCTCGTGATAGTGAATAAATCTCACGAGATCTGATGGTTTTATGAGGGTTTTCCGCCTCTTGTGATAGTGAATAAATCTCACGAGATCTCATGGTTTTATGAGGAGTTTCTGCCTCTCGTGATAGTGAATAAATCTCATGAGATCTGATGGTTTTATGAGGGGTTTCCACCTCTCATGATAGTGAATAAGTCTCATGAGATCTCATGGTTTTATGAGGGGTTTCCACCTCTCGTGATAGTGAATAAATCTCTCGTGATAGTGAATAAATCTCACGAGATCTGATGGTTTTATGAGGGGTTTCTGCCTCTCATGATAGTGAATAAGTCTCATGAGATCCGATGGTTTTATGAGGGGTTTCCACATTCACTTGGCTTTCATTCTCTCTTGCTGCCACATGGAAGACAGCGTGTCTTTCACCTTCCACCGTAATTGTGAGGTCTCTCAAGCCACATGGATCTGTCAGTCCATTAAACCTCTTTTATATGTATAAATTACCCAGTCTTGGGTATGGCTTTATCAGCAGCATGAAAAGAGATGAATATGTGCATCAAAGATCACTAATATAAAATGTTCTTAATTGAGAATCACACAGGAAAGCCCACGGGCCCGATTTAGCCTCTGGTTGTATTTATAGATCCCAACTTAGGACAAAGTGGGTGTTGAGTAAATATTTGATAATAAATACCCTAAATATAATGAAATATTCCTACCATATAATCCCAGCACTTCGGGAGGCTGAGGAAGGTGGATCACCTGAGGTCAGGATTTCAAGACCATCCTGGCCAACATAGCAAAACCCCGTCTCTACTAAAAATACAACAATTAGCTGGGCATGGTGGCGGGCACCTGTAATCCCAGCTACTTGGGAGGCTGAGGCAGGAGGATTGCTGGAACCTAGGAGGCAGAGGTTGCAGTGAGCTGAGATCACACCACTGCACTCCAGCCCGGGCAACAACAGCAAGACTCTGTCTCAAAAAAAAAAAAAAAAAAAAAAAAAAAAAAAAAAAAAAAATGGAGCTAGCTTATTAATGTTCTGGTGTCAAATCAATTGAACCATATGCTTGTCTTATTTATGAAGAAGAAATTGTGTCCTCAGCTGTGGTCTCCCTCCCTAAATCGGGTAAAAGATACGGCCAGTCCTTAAAAACAGCATACATGGGTGAATTAATCTAAAAAGTCAAACCTTTCTGAGACTCTTTCAATCTTGACCACGGTGTGTTTGGCAACAAATCTAATTTCCAAACTAAAATATTGGCTGTGCATCACCCCCATGGACTACTCTCCTTCCTGCCACGCAGACTGTGAAACTGTGGGTTAGAGCAAGCAGAGAGATGGAATTTTAGGACCTTGCGGACAGTCTTATTTGCTAAGATAAAAGTGTTAGTTTAATAAAAGACAAATAGAATTTCAGGACATTTGTTACAGTGAGGTTGTGTCGGGGTTATGTGCAGGGAACACACCCCGCTATTTGACGTGGGTGTGTTGACGTGCATAGAAGCTAAAGCATTTATCTTAGGAAGTGCTGGGAATATGGAGCTCTCTGGGGACACTAGAGGAAGGGTCCACAGCCAGGTTGCAGGATCAGAACAAGGACCAGCCTGAGAAGCATCTGTAGTCACCAGAGGGTTCTAAGTGTGGCTGGTGGCCCAGGCAACAGGGCCCCTGAGCTGGCGAAGCTGCCTCTTCGAGCTGTGAATGGCCAAGAACCAGGCCCTTCCAGGGTTGGGGACGCCCCTCTCCACTCTGCAAAGTCCTGGAGGTGCATAGCAGATGGGGACCCTTTAATGAGAGGTGAGACGGAGCCCGTGGGCTGTAACTCCCTGAGCTAGTAGGTATTAGCGCTAATTTTAATGTGATTCTAACTGAACTTTCTCATTCCCGAGTTCTTGGGAGTATATGCTGAATACGCAGAGTATACCCTGATTTTATTTTATTTTTTTGAGATGGAGTCTCACTCTGTTGCCCAGGCTGGAGTGCAGTGGTGTGATCTCGGCTCACTGCAACCTTGGCCTCCCAGGTTCCAGTGATTCTCTTGCCTCAGCCTCTGGAGTAGCTGGGATTACAGGCATGTGCCACCATGCCCGGCTAAATTTTGTATTTTTAGTAGAGATGGGGTTTCACCATGTTGCCAGGCTGGTCTCAAACTGCTGATCTCAAGTGATTCACCTGCCTTGGCCTCCCAAAGTGCTGGGATTACAGGCGTGAGCCACTGCACACAGCCCACTTTTTACATTTTTTAATGAAAGGACTGACTTTAAGCACCATTTTGCTGAGCAGACCTTGTCCTCTTTATCTTTGGTCTGTGCTAGCGGCTTTTCGTGTTTCTGCCTGTAGCATCTGTCTGGGCAGCGCACAGGGAATTTATTTATCAATTAGCGCAGTGTGGCACATGGCAGGGATATAGAATGCACAAATCAGAAGCAAACCCGTTCCCTGGGTCAGCACTTTCTCTAGGTGAGGGTGATTTGAAGAAACTGAGCTTTTACAATGCGGAAAATTCTAGAAATAATCGTGTTTGGGCACTTCCCAAGTCCCAGAGCCCTGCAGCGCGGCCTGGGAAATGTCTGCAGAGGCCCACGCAGGTCTGCACTGAAGGCACTTTTCCCCGGCTGAGACTGTAAATGCGGCTGCTTTCAGCCAGCTCCTACGCCGGCGGCTTCATTAAGACACTTTAGCGTTATCCTCTCAAATGGCCTAAAGAACGTTAATGAAGACAATGCATTGCTAAGCGTGAAATTAAGTCCTTATAAAAATTTGTTCAGAAAAGTAGTTTTCCTTACTTCAGAGAAAGAAGGGAAATATCTCTTTGAGTGTTGCCGGCAGCATTTGAATAGATAATGTAACCAGATTTGCACAACAAAAGTCACGTTTACGTCTTCATGTTTTCCAGTAATTTCTAACAGCCACGATTTGGTGATTGTACTCTGAAGAGATAATTGTCTGCAGTCTGGAAGCCCTGTGGAGTTGCCGGCAGTGTGATCGATGTGGTCAGGGAGGGCTTCCTTCAGAAGGAGGGGGCACTCTTCCCTCAATGCCAGCATCCGTGCCCAGGCCTCTGCCTCCAAATATCATCCTAACTGATACTTAAACTCGCATAAGACTTGAGAATTCCGAAACTATTATAGGTTATCCAGCTTTAAGTTTACTTTGATCTTTGTGATTCTACAAAGCAGAAAGGAATAATTATCACTTTTAAAAAGATAAGAAAGCTAAGATTCAGACATCCTAGGTAATTTGCCCCAATTGACTCAGCTTCTTAATGATTGGACTGGGACAAAAACCTATGTCCCCATTAGTATACAGTGGTCTTTCTCCTAAACCCAAACAGGTCTGGTACATCGTTTGCGAGTAGAGATAGCGGTCCACTTCCAAATGCTTGACTTTTCTCCTGGTGAGCTTTCAAGGATAATTTCCAACTTGATGAAAGAAAGCTGAACAGTCCATATTTGATGCGTTTGAATTTCCATTTTTGTATTTAACTTTTCTCAATCTCTCTTAGTCAAGATGATATACAAGTTGGGTCCATTGAACTTTGGACTGGACAATTCTTGGCACAGGATCAGATTAAGATACTTATTGCTCTGTGGATGGGTGGATGAAGGAAATGATCCTTGTTTTCACTTCTTTGTGTGCGTGTCTGGCTTTGATGAGAACCAAGAAATCATGAAATGAATATTCAGTCCGCAGCTATGAATTTTTTTTATCAGTTTGATACAGCGTATGGTAGAGGAAGGAATTGCTTGCTTGATTCTCAGAAATAGCAGTGTTTAGTTGATGTCTCAAAGGTGGAGAGTTTTATTGTCATGATATAAAATGGCAGTTGACTGGGCCTGTCCCCACCCCATGAAAATGCTGCCACTTTTCTAAGCGAAACGAACAGATAACGCATGATGGAGGAGAAACCAGAGTTCCTCTTGGGACAGCTGAATCCACGCGCAGGGCCCGATGTGGCTGGAGCTGAGGTGGCGCAGGGCCTGCGGCTTGTGGCCCTCCATGGATAGCTGCAAGTCAATGGCTGCACATGCCTGAAATTCAACTTACACTAACTTTACCCTGTTTTCAAATTCCAATGCAGGCATGAAGATCTAGAATAAAGTATTCCCCTTGGATAAATTAGGGTCCTAAATATTCAGTGCCCACATCTTTCATCCTTACTTCTTTCACTCTGCTGGGCCAGCCGGAGGATGCTGACCTCGGGTGGTGTCCGGTTCCTGTCTGGCTCCCTCCGACCAGGCTAAGGTGGCGCCCTGTTTAGTGTTCTCTCCAAAGAGAAGGATGGATGCACCGTTCTCCTCCCGTTCACTCCCGGGGTCCTACGTGGGGATAAGTCTTACGGGGGAATTGTCGTTCAGCCGTGTACACTTCCTGACACTCAGAGGTGGGGGTGGTGTAGGATGGCACAGGCAGCGGGATACACAGCAAGCTCATCAGGGTGTGTGTGCGAGAGCCACGGTACAGGGCTAGGCCGTGTGGGCCATCTGCCACCAGCTTGGGACTCAGGGCAGACCAACACTCTGGAACTCAAGGCTTCGGCGTCCAGACGCTAGGCTTCAATGGGGCCGAAGTTCCTCGTTTCTTCTCTGTGTGGGCGTCTACCTTTGCCTTTTCACTAAGGAGCCATAAATGTCAATCAACCACAGACTTCAAATTGTTCTCATGCTCAGGTCAAAGAGCAAACTCCACAGCACTGGCTGTTTCATCATCTGAAAAGGAACATTTTTATAAAAGGAACCTCAGGATCCTGGAGAATTCAACTCCTGCCTTGAACGGAAATAAAATGATGACTTCCAAAGAATTCCACATGATTTTTCAGGACTGATTTGTAAGCCAGGTGAGGACAGGAAAGAGCATCATAGCCCTAGGCTCATACCGCAGGACCAAGAAACAAGGAGACTCTTCGACTTACCCCAGCACGCGGTTCAAGCACGGTGCTCTCATGTGAGTGCAGCTGTTTCAGCTGAAAACCACCTTGCTTTTGTCAATAATTTGTGTAAAATTTGGGCAAATCAGGTAGAAAATAATAGGAGAGAGCAGATAACACCATAGCCTCAGCCTAGATGGTTCTCAGCAGGCCCTTCCCAGAGCTGGGGAACAGGCAGCTGGCTTGCCAAGCCCATCAGGCATATCCCAGAGCTGGGGAGCAGGCAGCCGGCTTCCTGGTGCCCATTGGGCATATCCTAGAGCTGGGGAGCAGGCAGCCGGCTTCCTGGTGCCCACTGGGCATATCGTAGAGCTGGGGAGCAGGCAGCCGGCTTCCTGGTGCCCACTGGGCATATCGTAGATCTGCTCTGGACTGCAGACCCCAGGCCACCTCCTTCACTTGTGGATCCCGAGATTGACCCACTTGACATCAACAGGGGGGAATCCTGCACCCAGGTCACTCCCTGCTGTGACGACATGGGCTTCCTCTGTGTCAGCTTTTCCTTATTTTTAGAATTATCCTGTTTTCCTGCTCTCATAGATATTGATATTTGCTCTATCAGCCTAACTTCTTCCATTTTGTTTCTTGTTGTGTTAAGGCCTGTGGATCTGCTTTCCTCATGCATTTTCATACATAGGTTTCTCCAGAACACTGCATTTCAAACCTTACCACACATTGGAATCACGGGGGTGCTTGTTACCCACAGATCCCGATCCCGGGGTCCTGCCTGCATTGGAATCACAGGGGTGCTTGTTGCCCACGGATCCCGGGGTCCTGCCTGCATTGGAATCACAGAGGTGCTTGTTGCCCACGGATCCCGGGGTCCTGCCTGCAGAGTTTTGGATCCCGTGGGTCAGGGTGGGATTTTCACAGAAGGCCTCAAGGCCTCAGCTGCCTCTGCTGCTGCTGCTCCTCTAGCGACTCCACTTTACAAAGCTCTGCTTCAGAAGGAAAGAACCAGCGGCCCCCTTGGGAGACAGCCCGTCCCTGTGAGGGTGTGGGGAATAGGTTCACAGCTCCATAGAGTGTCTCACGGGCTCCTCTATGTCTTACTGCTCAACCTTACACTAAAATAAGTAATTTACTTCAAGGAAGTTCTTACAATGAACATTTCCAGACTTTTGCAATTCGTACTTTCAGAAAATTTGACTTTATAAGTCATCTAAATCTTTCTTACCCTTACATTCTGAAATCTAAATTATTAGCAAAATTGGCTTTGAATGTGGATGTAAACGTTTTATAGGTCAACAACCTATGTGAGATTAGGTAGGCTGAACAATAATTAATCCCCAAACTAAGTAGGATCTGAGCAGTGCAGCCCTAGGTCCAAGTGCGGGGCTCTCAGACGTGCCAGCCCTCAGAACCGACCTTGATCAGACTCGCCCCCTCTCCGGCCCCCCTTCTGAGGTCCCTCCTTTTGACATTGTCCCTGCAACATGACCATGCTCCTGTGAGGCTGATGTGACTCTCCTTCCCAGTTCTGTGGCCCTGTACCCGGGCACTCTCAGGATGATGCATCTAGATGCTCTTTTTCTTAGACTGACCTTGTAGCTTGGCATTGACTTATGCTGAATATTTTTGGCATGCTTTTCTGTCCTGCTGTGCTACTGAGACGGGGACTAGACAGATACCACTGCAGAGAAGGTGGTAGAAATAAGGTCTTCTGAGTAGCAGTGAGGAGGTATCTGCAGCAATTGATCACTTCATAAAATGATGTCAGGAAGGGATGGAGAGCTTGGGAAAATGTGTTATTGTTTTCATTAGATTAGAGGTGGCCTGCATGCAGAGGCGGTGCGAGGCCGGGATGTTCTGGATACAGACTGTGAAAGCTGACCTCAATATTCCAGACATAGGCCAGGTTCAGTGACAAGAGATGTGGGGAGGAGCCTGAGAATGAATTACTGCAGCTTTGGCTGAAGGAGGAGAGCCCCTTGTCCGAGTCCCGATGTCCTGGGAGATGCCACGCCCTTAGAGGAACAGCCTGGCGTCCTCATTCCTGTTCGTGCTCCCAACCTGCAGGCTGCAGTCCAGCCCCCACTTCACCAAAACTGCGCTTCGGTCCTTTTCACACTAAACCGGACCCCAGGACACCAACCCCAGCAGGTGCTCTCGGATTCATCTGTCTCTTCCCAAGGCCATCCAATACCTTTGGCCTGGCTGTCCTTTTTTGAAACACATTTTCCCCGATTTCCGAGAGAACAGCAGGTTGTCCCCCTGGCTTCTGAGCACCCCCGGTGTCCCTCCCCAGATGGAAGATTTCTACCCAGCCCCTTTCCCTCCCAGGCTTCTCTTGACATCTTCTATCCCCCAGGCGTCATCTGCCGTGGATTCCCTGCAAGGTCGGGTTCACACCTGGTGCTCACATTTCTTTCCTGAGCCCCAGGCCTCCTGCCTGACCCCAGCCCTTGGCTGTCCCAAAGATTAG
This sequence comes from Hylobates moloch, assembly GCF_009828535.3. Classification (NCBI taxonomy): domain Eukaryota; kingdom Metazoa; phylum Chordata; class Mammalia; order Primates; family Hylobatidae; genus Hylobates; species Hylobates moloch. The sequence goes on along the minus strand of NW_026652288.1, from coordinate 609,801 downwards.
TCTATTCCAATCTGGACTCTACGCTTACCTGCCCACACCCCCTCTTCCCAGTTCAGCCAGCGGCAGCACCTCTCAAGGTGCCTTGCAGCCCGGATAGAGGCCTCATCACAGAGGAACGTGAAATGCAGAAACGTTAAAACCTCGTTATTCCTGTAATGAGTGCCTGATGCCTAATCCCTGATGCCTGGTGCCTGGTGCCTGAGGCCTGATGCCTGATGCCTTGTGCTTTGTGAAGTGCTTTATGCAGTGTTTTCACCCATTCCTGTCTTTAATTGTTTTGCCAAAAATTCCACTGACCAGTGCTATCACTGCCTTGTGGACTCTTCTTATTTTCTGCTGTTACAGGCTAAGACGGGGTGAGCTCTCCGATGCTTCTGAAGCCACAGCATTGTTTATTCCTATTAATCCCAATCACATGGAAAAAAATAAATCCGACAAATACCTTTCAGTGAAAAGACAATTTAACCAATTTTCCTCATTCTGTTATTGTGGGTTTTTTTTAATGTAAATGTGGGATTTTGCATTTGCCCTTATTTCATTCCCTTTCCTCTGCCTCGTGGCTCCGATCTGCCACCTGCTCATGACGGATGACTGCCATTTAATGTATTAACTAGGATTCTTGGCTTCGTGTGTACTGAAAACTGATAAATGTGCTGTCCATGTCTTAAAATGAAATTATTCACAGAAGTGAGGGAACAAGCTTTGCGGAACTCTCCAAAGGAACTTCAGAAATTATTTTAATTCCAAACAAGATTCTCTGGGGCAGTTGCTGAAACAAATATAAATCAATCAAATTGTATTATTGCTAAGGCAAAATGAAAAAAAGAAAAACATAGATGTTAGTACGGGGACATGTTAGTACGGGGACACGTGAAAAAGTGTAAATCAGTTCTTAGAGCTCTGTGACTTGAAACCATTTATGGATGTGAGATTACGTAGGTAAATATGTAACTAAGCAAGCAGAGCGGAAACATGTCAAAACTCTAAACACAAATTTCATCCCCACTGGTTCTGCAGCTACTTAATGCGATAACATTAGAACACCACGTGGAAGGGCAGGAGCTGAGGTCACCTGGTTTTCTGGTATCTGGGAAGAAAACACTGATACTGACCACTGGGCAGACTGGGACTGGAGAAGAAGCCGTGGGGAGAGTGGGGTTTCCAGCAGGAAAATCTCACACAGAGGCGAACTGGAATAGCTGACATGCAGACAATTGTAGGGCAGAATATTTTTAGAGATCATGGAGTTGAACCCTTCATTTCACAAACACAGAAACTGAATTGTGAAGATTTTGCTCCTTTGCCAGAGGCTGGTAGTGTGTGGAAGAGCAGACCTCAGTCTCAGACCCCAGGCTCTGCTCAGGGCCTTTCTGAGCTCTGCTGTGTTTCTATTCCACAAGGGTTCACTGACCGGTGAGTGAGAGAAAGCAACTGTGCAGTACGCTGTGTGCTGCCTGGTAGATGAGGCTGACTACGGGTCAGGCGCAGTGGCTCATGCCTGTAATCCCGGCACTCCGGGAAGCTTAGGTAGGAGGATCACTTGAAACTAGGAGTTTGAGACCAGCCTGCGCAACATAGTAAGATTTCATCTCTTAAAAATAGTTTAAAAAAATTAAAAATTAGCCAGGCATGGTGGTGCATGCCTGTAGTCCCAGCTACTCAGGAGGCGGGGAGGATCACTCGAACTCAGGAGATTGAGGCTGCAGTGAGCTATGATCATGGCACTGTACTCCAACCTGGGTGACAGAGAGAGACCCAGTCTCTTAAAAAAAAAAACAGAAGGCCAGCATGGTGCCTCACACCTGTAATCCCAGCACTTTGGGAGGCTGAAGTCAGAGGGTCACTTGAGGCCAGGAGTTCGAGGCCAGCGCTGGCAACATAGTGATATGTGGTCTCTAAAAAATTACATATAATAAAAAAAATAGATGGGCATGGTGGTGCACACCTATAGTCCCAGCTACTTGGGAGGCTGAGGCACAAGAATCACTTGAACCCGGGAGGCAGAGGTTGCAGTGAGGTGAGATCATGCCAGTATACTCCAGCCTGGGTAAGAGTGAGATCGTATGTACAAAAAAAAAAAAAAGCTTAATAATGAAGTCCCCAAATTGAGGCTTTTGTATTGTGGAGAAGAAGACATGCTTCCAGTAACTACAAGCAGAGTATGACAAATATTGTAAAAATTCTATAAAAGTAAAGAAATTAAATAAAGGATGCAGCTGTGACTTCCGGTTTGAGACATGGGGTTGAAGAGGGTGTTGGGCTGATGTGGGGGTCGCCGAACAGAAAGGAGGAGGAAGGGGCATTGCCCTGGGAAGGAAGAGCCCTGGTGGACACTCAGAAGCCCCCCTCCAGAGTCCTTGGGGACTCTCGGGAGACACAGGGGAACAGTTTGCAGCCGGAGAGCTTGACACCGAGACTTTATTCTCTTGCTAGTGGGCTGCACTAACCTAGAAATCTAGGCTTCCTTCTCCTGATCACAGGGAGGCTTTGGGATTCCCTGAGCAGGGTGTTGGGCCGGCTGTCTTCAGCATTCCCACACTGCAGACACTTCGTTTTGGCTAAGATGAAACTGTCTGAATTTTGGAAATTATGGACTCGCTGTGAACTTGATCGATGATCTAAGCTACAGCAGGAATTTCTGAGTGACCCATACTTTTTCCCTTTTGAAAGTAAACGAAAGTATTATATCTAAATCACCCTCACTAAAGATCCAGACATTGTCTATTAAAAGATGCCTCCTTTTTTTCCAGGTCACATGTGAGGGTTTGCTGCTAATGAGATTTCCTCTCACAGAGCTCAGGGTTGGAAGGCCCTTCTCCCGGTTGAAGTTCCTCCCTGCTTTGAGCCCGGCAATCTCTGTGAGGCAGGGGAGGCTGCCCCAAAGGGACAGTGAGGGAGATGGCCTGTCCAGAGGCTCCCAGTCTAGGCCCACCAGCTCCCAAGGGCAGCCCACTGGGGCAGGGACAGCTCTAGCAGTGGAGTCAGCGGCTGTGTAGGCAGGTAGCTGAGCACCTGAGCACTATGCCCTGCGGTGCATCTCAGGGTGTCTGCGGGGACCCTGGGCACTCGCTCCTCTGCCGGTCCTACAGGGGCCTCCATTCTCCACTGAGTCCAGGCTGGCTGGAGCCCATGGTCTTCCTCCACACCAGCCCGGAAGCACCTTCCAGAGGCCGGCCCTGTCCCTCCCCTCACTGGACGCCGGCGGCCTTTCCCCGTGGCTGCAGGCCTGTGCTCTGCTCACACCACATTTTCCTATGGGATGCTCTGTCCCTGCTCTCACCTGAGAAGCCCAGCTGGTGTCCTCCCCAAAGGCCTCCTCGTGTCAAAATCCTCTCAACCCACTGCTAAGCACAACCATGGGCTGGGTTGTGTGCACTGCCTCAGGACGGAGATACTGACTGTCATTAGGTTAAGATGAGGGCATTTAGGGTGGGCTCTAACCTAAGATCACTGGTGTCCTTACGACAAGCGGAATTTGGACACAGAGACAGACAGAGGGAAGACAGAGGAGGAGGCCCATGGACAAGCCAACAGCCGGCCTCAGAGCCTTGGAGTGAACCCACTCTGCAAGCCCCTGGATCCGGGACTTCCGGCCTCAAGAACTATAAGACAATTTGTTTTTAAATCCTGTTGTTTCAACCCAAGCATGAATGACACTTTGCTTCATCCGCCATGGGAAGCTCGCAGACTCCCTTTCCTACGCTCCCTGCCCCAAATGTCAGCCTTGAGGTCTATGCATGTGACTTTACATAAGGAACTCTTCTCTGCCCACAAGACAACAAGAAATACAATCTTGGGGGCAGCAGGTGGTCCCATGTGCTTCCCCCATGAGCCCCACTGCAGAGGGGCAGGGGTGGGAGGGCACAGATACAGGGAAGGGGTCTGAGGGCCGGGGTCCCTGCTGCGATTCCTGCCCTCCTCCCACACCCAGCCTCCTTCAAAGACAAACGAGCAAGTGGTGTGGCGAGGTCTCCTCTGAGGGGACTCAGGGAGAGTTGGGAGCTGGGTGGCGCCTCCCTGTTCTCATCCCCATCGACCCCACACTCAGCATTTCTAGACCAAAGCCCGACACAAGGAAAGGAGCCCATAATTAGCTGGAAATTCAGCTCCAGGCCTGCATTTGGCCCCCTGTAGATGTTTTAGCCTGGTGGATGAGATAGCGTCTACGGGAAAAACAGCCCAAGATCTATCTGGTGGCCACCGGTATCAGAAGCGCAGTGCACTGGAGCAGATCGCGTGCGTGGCCGCGATGACGGAGTGGGAGGAAGGCTCTGCCCTGGGATCCCGGCTCAGTTCCGCGTTGGGTGGCACATTCACCTTCCACACAAATGCAGGATTCTCTTCCTCAGGGCAGCGTCTAAACAGAGCATCCTTATCTGGGTCGGCACAAATGGAAGATGAACTGAACCACACACGGACTTCTGGCCCAAAACACTATGCGAGTGTCTGTGCGTTGGTCGTAAAAATAAAGCTATGGCTCTGAGCCCAGGTTCTTAGAACATCTGAGGATGATGGAGATAAAACAGAAAAGTGATCCGGTTGACATTTATGGGATTTGATTACTAATGTTGTCTCCAGAATACACATCAAATGACGATGGTGTTGACGAGAAAAAGAATGACAATGATCATTGAATTAGCCAACATTCTCTGCAAGCTTCCCATGTTCTAGGCACTTTACACAAACATTTCCTCTCAATGCTAACTTATGACGTATTGATATTATCCCCGTGTTATGAATTTAGCATACTGAGTTTTAGACTGTCCGAATAATTTGTCCAATGTCATTCAGTCGTGAAACCATAACCAATACATGAACACTAAGTTCCTTCCACCTCACATGCATGAACGCTAAGGTCCTTCCCCCTCACACCCGTGAACGCTAAGGTCCTTCCCCCTCACACCCGTGAACGCTAAGGTCCTTCCCCCTCACACCCGTGAACGCTAAGGTCCTTCCCCCTCACACCCGTGAACGCCAAAGTTCACCCTCTCACACTGGTGGGAACGCTAAGGTCCTTCCCCCTCACACCCGTGAATGCTAAGGTCCTTCCCCCTCACATCCAATACAATTGTTGATTATATATTTTACATTTTGGTACAAAGTCTTTGAAAGATGGTGTATGTTTGAAATTAAAGCACATTTCAGACTGGCGACATTTCACGAGCTTCACGTCTAAACGTCCGGCAGCCTAGCGTTGTTCAGAACAGCAGGGCGGGAGAAATGTGGAAGATGAATGTCCTGGGACTGAGAGTGAAGCTGCTGAGGGGCAGAGTTTTAACAGTTTTGGAAACATGGGTGCCAGGGCACACAATATGTGATAGATCTGGGAGGAGGGGCTGAGGGGATGAAGAGAAGAAATCCCAGTGACCATAGATAGCCTGTGGTTAATATTAATAGCAAGAAGAGTTTGACCCAAAATTACAGAAATTACAAGAAAACAGACATCCCGAAAGAAAGGCAGGCACCGGACAGGACTGACGACGAAACTAACCCATGGAAATTAATAGAGTGATGTTTCACATAGTAACGAAATATCATCAGGGAGATACGCAGTAACAGGCTGAACTGAAGAGGACAGATCTACTCCCTGTAACTGAAAGGTCCTGTTGAAAATAGCTGAACAAGCACAGGGGAGTGAGAATGGACACAGATGAAAACCATCACACCGGCTGGGCGCGGTGGCTCATGCCTGTAATCCCAGCACTTTGGGAGGCCCAGGCGGGTAAATCACTTGAGGTCAGGAGTTCAAAACTAGCCCGGCCAACATGGTGAAACCCCGTCTCTACTAAAAATACAAAAAAAATTAGCCAGGTGAGGTGGCGAACGCCTGTAATCCCAGTTACTCGGGAGGCTGAGGCAGGAGAATAGCTTGAACCCAGGAGGCGGAGGTTGCAGTGAGCCGAGATCGCACCATTGCGCTCCAGCCTGGGCAACAGAGCGAGACACCATCTTAAAAAAAAAAAAAAAAAAGCAGGAAGGCCAAGCCCGAGATTTCCCAAACTCAGCAACAACAGACGTGATGTTTTGAGAGGAAGGTTGAGAAACACAAAAGAGAGGAAGATGCACTATCTACCTAACGGATGTTCCTGGAGTTGAATACAGGAAGAATAGAGAAAAGTATCAATGAAAGAAATGTTTTCCGCTAAGAAGAAACCATGACCTTCTACACTGAAATGAGAGAATGCATGTTAAGTAGCATAAGCAGAAATGACCACACTGTGGAAAGATTTTAAGAAAGATCTGGGAGGGTTTAAAGCTATTAAAAATATAGTCCACCACTAGAACTATTTTTAGAAACATTAAACCAGTTCAAGAGCTAACATATGCAATGAAAGTATATACACTTAATTCATGATGTTAAAATAATAGAATGTTTAATTGAAAATCTCAAAGTTGGGGTATAAATGTTAAAATAAAGGGAAAAAAGAAATTCGCTGGAAGAAAATTAACTTTACATTTTTATATCTGTTGTTGAACAAGGAAGTGAAGCGTAAGAACACCTGGTAAATCTCCAAAGCGAAGACAGATAACCCTAAGCTGACCAAGACCAAGAGTGCACTGCCCTTAGGGTCCCAAGAGCAGACACCTTCCAGGTCCTGCAGGGTCTGAGGAGTGGGCAATGTTCCCGGCTCCCGCAGGGTCTCGGGGCGGACACCGTCCTCATTGATGCTCTGACCCTTCTAGGGAGTCCCAGGTGAGACTGAAGCTGGCGTGGCGGTACAGCGCCCTGATCCTTTCAAACAAGCCTCCGAAGCCCCACCCGCCTCCGCCTGCTCATGTTAAAGAACTAAAGACGCCCTCAGCCTCCCGGCGGAGCGAGCACAACTACCACAGCAGGGTAGTAAGTTTTCCGTATTACAGCGAACACCTGGAAATATCGCGATATCTGGACCTAGCAATGCCATGAAATTACCGCGAGAGGAAGAAAGCGCGTTTCGTGAGAACGGCAGATCTCACGAGAGAAGATCTGGCGCCCTCCGTGGATTCTGGCTAGGCCGGGTTCGGCGGTTGCTGTGAGGGCGGGCTTCCCAGCACCATGCCGTCCGCCTTCTCCGTCAGCTCTTTCCCCGTCAGCATCCCAGCCGTGCTCACGGTAACTCGCGGCCCGCGTAACCACCAGTTCGGGGGAGGACGGCGGAGAGGCGTGGGGTCGGCCCCACAGAGCGCCTCGCCTTTGGCCCAGAAGGCGCCGGCCGTGGGCGGGACCTTGCGGCGGAGCGCACGCGCTGGGCTGGGTCCTGGGACCTGTGGGAGTGGCTCGGGGCCGGCGGCGGGGCGCGCGCTGTGGGCGGGGTCCGGGGTCCTGTGGGAGTGGCTCGGGGCGGGGCGGTGGAGCGCGCCCTGGGCGGGGTCCTGGGGCCTGTGGGAGGGAGCCGGGGCCGGGGCCGGGCGTCGGGGCGCGAGCGCTAGTCGGGGTCCTGGGCCGTTGGGCGGGGCGGGGCGGGGCCTTGTGGAGGAGCGTGCGCAGTGAGCGGGGTCCTGCGCTATGTGGGCGGGGCTTGGGCTGGGCGGGCGTCCTGCACCGTGCGGGCGTGGCTGAGTTGTGTGGGCGGAGCGCAAGGGGCAGGGCTTTGTTCGTGTGGGAGGTGCACGCCGGCGAGTCCAGCGTCTTGCGGGCGGGGCTTCGGCCATGTGGGTGGATCCTGGCAGTGTGGCTGGGTGTGCGTGGTGGAGCCTGGTCGTGTGGGCGTGGCACGGAGGAACCCTGCCCCTGTGTGGGCGGGGCGTGCGCCGTGCCCGGTTCGCCTAACAGGTCCCAGAGGAGCCCGCGCCCCGCGTGGCCGCCAAGGGGTGACATGGGCACTTGATGGGGTCTGGGCAGAAAGCCGTGCTCCCCTCATCTTCCTGCCTCTGGTCTTCTGGTCGGTGCATTGATGGGAGCAGATGCGCTTGTGTCCTTATTTCATGGCGCGGCTCTGGAGAGGCCTCTGCGGTCCCCAGCAGAGAGCAGTGACACTTACAGGAGTCCTGGAGGGCAGTGCGGGGCTGCAGCTTGGAGGGCAGGGCTTGTCTCATGCAGGACGGTGCTCAAGGAGGGGATGGGGGGGGTGTTGAGGACTGCTGGGATTGGCGTCTGAGCATCAGGTGAGGATTGGGCAGCAGTGGATCTGAGCTTGGCTACTTCAGGTCCCTGAGCCAGACACTGTTCCCAGGTACGGCAGGGTCCCGGGGAGTCCAGGAGGCGGCGGAGTGCGGCACTGTCTGGAGGGTTCAGTGTATTGCAGAGAGGTTGGAGAAAATCAAGTCTTGCACGTGGCGATGGCTCAAGATTCCCCGAAGGCCTTCAGTGCTAAGGAGCCTGAAATGATGATTCATGTTTTACCTTTGGGGCTGAGCCAAGTGCATCTCTTTGAGCAATCGACTTAATTTCCTTGTCGTCAGTCACCAATTATCATCACCAATTATCATCATAAAGGATGGTAATTCCTTTATACTCAGCTTAAAAACATGATTCTGTTCCACAAACAAAAGGGGCACATCAGAGATGCCCTCGGTTCTGTGTGCTTGAACTTTGAATTCCATGAATTATAGTTGTACTGGGGGGAGAATCCTGTTTACATCCTTCTGGTTCCTTCTCCCTTTCCTGTCCCCGTGTTTCTCTGAGGCCTGGCAATGCTCTCTGGATACCTTGGTGAGTAGCCCAGGAGGACTCAGGAGTGAGAGGCCCCTGCCCCCTGCCCTGGGAGAAGGCTGTGGGTGGGCCGTGAACCCGGCCCTATGTGACAGGACAGTGAGTGTCTGCTGGTGTGTTCCTACAGCAGACGGACTGGACTGAGCCCTGGCTCATGGGGCTGGCCGCCTTCCACGCGCTCTGCCTGCTCCTCACCTGCTTGTCCTCCCGAAGCTACAGACTACAAATCGGGCACTTTCTGTGTCTAGGTGAGTAAAACAACACAAACTCCACAACTCAGATCACCGTGTGAAATGAAACTGCGTATGTTCTGTCTGTGTCTTCGAAATATATACATATTTTTACAAGACCTCTCAACCCTCTGTCTTGTGCCTGCTCCCAGGGCACTCCCATTTTCCACTCTTGGAAGCTATAAAGAAAAGTACTTTTTGGATGTTAGAGTTGAAAGGAATCTGTTGAGTTCCTGTTGCCTACCAGGGAGGTGCTGAGCACCAGCTGCACACAGGAGAGTTGGGTTTCCAGAAGTGCTGTCGTTTACACAAGATGCGTCCTTGGTGGCAGCTCTGCTCCTGCACTGCTTTGAATGGGAGGAAGATTGCAGCCTGGGAAAGAAAAGTTCTATGCATAGAATAAGGCATTGCCCAACTTAGTTTCAAGGATAAGGGCTACAGAACTTAGAGAAGTTAGGCAGTTGCACAGGATGACTGAGAAAGATTATTCAGAAAAGGTGAAATCATGGCATAGGGTGTGAAGAGTGAGTAAAATGTTAGTAAGAAAAGAGAGGGAGCAGGTGACGGCCCTGGGAGGGCAGCAGCCCGACATGCAGAGATGGATGGATGGAAGGTGTGGGTCAGAGGCAGAGAAACTGCCAGCCCTGCAGGACCTAAGCACTTCTGACGCTGAGCGTTACAAACACATGTGGGTAGAAGAGGTGAGGAGGGCCTGGAGGCCTGGCTCAGGCTCCTCTTGACTCTGGACATTGGGGAGACACTGAAGATTTTGCTTGGTAGTTAAAAATAATTAATTTTAGATAAGTTTAGTTAGCTGGCTGTGTGCAAAGCAGGAAATCTGAAGAAGAGCTGATCTTAGAAAGACTGGAGAAGTGATGAGGGTTTGCATCACAGCGGGGGCCTATGCAAGTGAGGCGCTCAAGGCAAGCTCTGTATTGAGGATGCCCTGAGGAGTGCCGGAGTGGACCAGGCAGACAGGGCTCCTTTGCCTCCGACAGCTTCCTGGGGGACACCAGCACCAGTGATTGATCACAGACCTGTGTTGTTATCAACAGTGACGAGTGTTGCAGTGGAAAAGCCAAAAACACAGTGAAACAGGAGGAGCAGCCTGATTTAAATCACACAGTCCCCTGGGAACCCAGGGGCAAAAGGTGCATAGGCAGGAGCCAGGCAGTGAGATGCTGGCAGAGGGTGGGAGCGAGTGCCCCATGCAGAGGCCCTGAGGCAGGCACCTCAAAGAAAGGTGACGGCTTCACCAGCTGAGCTCCTGGATCTGAACAGCTTTGTCAGCTGGAGAACTGCACAAGGGTTTGATGTTTTCTAGGATAAGGGGAAGGATGACTGCTTTCACACCGTGGTAATACTAGACACTGTGCTGCCTGCCCTTACATTTCCTGTGATTCATTTCTCAAACAAGCCTAAGAGTTGGCTTTTATTTGCCCATTTTTATAAATGAAGTAGACAGAGGTTCTCTGACTCCCTCAGCTACACAGCTTATAACCAGCACCATCAAGATTCAAGATTCAGACTCTGCTCCAGGGTGCATTTCAGGAATAGCTGAGGAGGAGCACCTGGTGACACCCTTCCTGCCCGCCTTCCTCCCGTGCCCACCGCCCTCCCCACCCTCCCCCTGTAACGTCAGCCCTCCACACCCTCCTCCCCGCACCCATGCCCGCCACCTCCTGTGTCAGCCTACCCTTCTCAGGTGCCCAGCTGTCCCTGCTTCTCCTGCCCCTCTCTGGCCCTCCTCCTCCTCCTCTCCTCACCCTCCTTCCCCCCCCATCCTCCCTCCCCCTCTGCTCTGGTTCTTTCCCTGTGCCTTCTTTTCCTCTGCTTTATTGAGTCCATTCCTGAAGGGAGGAAGTGGATTAAACTAGGGGCTCACCGTAGCCCCTAGTTTAATCTGCTTTCTGATGTGAATCAAGAAGAATGAAAGGATTTTTACAGTTTGATTTACCTTAGAAGTTAAAGCATCACATTTTTCTTAATTTGCCGAATTATATTTTATTTGATTTTATGGTAGCATGGGTCACTGTCTCATGGGTTTCAGTACCAGCATTACCCACGAATTAGCCAGAGACCCTGGGCCAGTCCCTAAAGTCTGTGTGCTCCTGGGAGCATGGAGGCCTCACCGTGCCCCCACCGGCTGCTGCCTTCCCTCCTGTGCCTTTGCCTCCAGCACCCCAAAGCTGTTCGCTCCCCTCCTGTGGTCATCTCAGTGGCAGTGTCCCAAGGGCAGCCCAGGAAGTGTGAGCGTGAAAAGCCCTTGGTTGTCAGTTGTGGGTCTCGTGGCTCTCAGCTCCTGCTGCCGTGTCCTGTGGGGCTGAACTGTGGCTGCTGTCCTTGGAGAAAGGTGTGAGGTCCAGCCATGCCTGGGTGAAGCCTGGGGCCTCCGGCGGCTCCTGCAGTAGCTCTGCAGGAGCTGACCTGGGCACGGGCTCTGAGTGAGACCATAGAGCACTGGTGAATTGGAGCACTGTTGGCTTTGGTTTTCTTTCTGCTAAATGGGTGAGTCCTACAACTTGACAATGTTAGGATGTTTACCTGACGTGTTTAAAATTAAAGTGACATTTCTATTCAGTATTCTGCTGTAAAGAATGTATAACTTTATAATGAGTAATAATGGGTCATCTAAATTCTAACATGACTTGTACCTTTTTTCAGTCATCTTAGTCTACTGCGCTGAATACATCAATGAGGTGGCTGCGATGAACTGGAGGTGAGCCCACCCCCGGGCCTGTGACCAGGTCCCTGCAGGGGTGTCCCTGGGAACGGCCCCACAGCCAGTGGGACTCGCAGAGGAGACAGTGAATCTTAACGTGGCAGCTGCACACACCCCGTGTCCGTGTGTCCAGGGTTGGTGGGCTCCAGGGCAACTCTGTAAATGCTTTACCAGCGCCAGAGTGGCCCTTTGAGCGTGGCACTGTGGGACAATGTTGGCTGAGGTCTTTGATGGCAGAGCCAGAGAAGTGGCCATGGGAATTTGAGCTGCAGAATAGAAACCACAGCATTTTAGAGAACGTGGTCCATGCTGGCCTCAGCCGTGCCCTCCCCCTTGGACTTGCAGGGTGGCTGCTCCATGGGGAGTCTGGACCTGAGTAGGGGGGCTTCTGGGTGGTCTGGGGCACTTCCTGCCTCACCCCCAGCCCCGCATCCTGATGTCAGGGGGCACTGCTGGCAGCCCTGGCCCTGCGTCCTGTGCCCCCTCCTCTACCCCTGGCTTCATCCCGGGAGACTTGGAACCCAGCACCTGCCCAGGGTGAACGACACACACAGCCTCTGTCAGGTTAGACCCACCTGGCCTCACTGACTGTTTTTGAGTGGCTTGTGAGCTAAAAATGGCTTTTACATTTTAAAATATAAAACAGAAAAAAAGTAAAACTGCCAGACTCTGAGCAGGAAGGAGCTGAGACTGTGGCCTCGTGGCCCATAAGCCCTGAACGCTGATCCTGGGCCCTCACCGAAAGGGGTTGCTGAGCACTCCCTGAAATCCTTTGTTAGACCCCGCCCGGTTTCCCGAACCCTCCCCTGACTCGGCCTCCTCCTGCCCTGCTGCCTGCCTGCTCAGCCTTTCCCTCCACGACGGTGTCCCTGCAGCCAGATGCACCGTCTCTCTCCTCCCTCCTCCCTGCCCTCTCCTTAGCCATAAGTGGCTCCCTGGGGACCCCACCTCTCCTCCCAGATGCAGGGCCTTCACATGGTTCAGTCCCAGGAGTGGTGCTCAGTCCCTGGTGACCCTGACCTTGTCCAGAGGCTGGCACAGTGTCGTCCTCCCTGAAGCCCTCCCACACCCAGCTCCAGGGTGCAGCACCTTTCTGGCCCCTCCCTTCCCTCTGGCCACAGCCTCCTGTCTTCGTGCTTCTCCGCGATCTCCTGGTTTCAAAAGTGCTGGGTTTCTTGCCTGTCCCACCTGTTGGACTGGGCACCAGGACATCTAACAAACGTCTCAAAATTCCCACATCAGGCCGACTGCTCTGCTCCCCCCTCTTTATAGGGGCGGCTTCTCCCTCCGGCTTCTTAGACCGGAGACGTAATAGGGCACTGTTCAGGAAGCTCCGTCCCTCCACCTTTAAGGTCAGCCACGAGCCCAGTGTGTTCCATGCCCTTCACCCCACCCTCGCCGACCTGCTGCTGACATGCGGCAGTCCCTAAGCCATCCCCCTACTGCTCAGCCTCTTGGGCATCCTGGGGAAGCGTGGGCCTCAGAGCCGAGCACTGCCCCTCAGAACGTTCCAGAGTGTCCCCAGGTCACCCAGAGTAAACACGGAGTCCTGCAGTGATGCCCTGCGGCCTCCTGCCGGCTCTGTCCCAGCCGCTCATGGCTGTGCCTACGACTCCACGAGGCCCCCTCACCCCCAACAGGCTTCACGTTTCTCTATAGCAGCACTCGCCACATGCTTGGACTTCTTACTTCTGGGCCTCCCGTGGTAGAGAGTGTAAGCGCCAGCAAGGCGGGAGCCCTGTGCTCATGAGGTGTTGACCCACTGCCCACCATTGCTAGCCGTGAGCGCCAGCAAGGTGGGAGCCCCATGTCCACAAGGCGTTGACCCACTGCTCACCATTGCTAGCTTTGTTGATGGCATTTCCTATGCTGGCTGCTGAGAGAGTCATCAATACCCACGTGCAGATCCTCTGCCCTCCCTGGCACTGTACCTTTGTGCAGGTGGAGATCTTCTGCCTTCCTCAGTCTCTTCTGCTAAAGAGGCACTGGCGCTGACAGCAGGAGGACTGCTATGAGAACCAAAGGGATGGAAGGGCCCGGCACCACTCCTTCCCAGTGCAGCTGTGGAGGGGACGCAGCTGCTGTCCCTTTGTCATTTACGGGGATTATTGATGTTGTTACTCTGTAGATTTTAAGGATTTCAAGTCATCAGTGTCTTCCAGCTGAGGTCAGATGTGCCGCTGACCCAGACGGGCTGCAGGGTGGCGTCTCTCTGCTGTGGGAGGCCTCGGGGTCTTCCCAGTGCTGCTGGGTGGTGTCTCCCCTGTCCTGTGACCCAGTGTGTTTTCTTCATAATGAGCATTCATTGCATTTGGGACAGTACAGTGGAGATGACGGCTGCTCCCAAGGGTGGGCCCAGTGAGGGGGTTGCTCCCACCTCAGTCCACATCGGCTCTCTCCAAAGTCTTAATAGTGTCACGAACTTTTTGGTTGTATTGCCTAGTAATATTTTGTTTTTGTTTTTTAAGCAGATTATTTTCAAAATACCAGTATTTCGATTCTAGAGGGATGTTCATTTCTATAGTATTTTCAGCCCCGCTGCTGGTGAATGCCATGATCATTGTGGTACGTAGATGACACTTTCAGTTGTCTTTCTTCATGTGTATGTTTTTCAAATCTAAACATGTCTCAAACAATTGTGTTTAGGTTATGTGGGTATGGAAGACTTTGAACGTGATGACTGACCTGAAGAATGCACAAGAGAGAAGAAAGGAGAAAAAAAGGAGAAGGAAAGAAGACTGAGGGGCAGCAGCTGCTTGGAGTTTGCGTCCTTCCCGTCCACCCTGGCTGCTCCCAGTGCTGCAGTGCACGTGGCGTGGGCATCCTTTCAGCTGACTCGTGGTTTGAAAAACCGTTGTTTTATGTAAATATCCACAGCGGTAGAGCACACACTGAAGTCGGCTTTTCCGCCAGCACTGAATGTATCCATCAGGACATGTGTCTTCAGGCGCCTGATCTTTGTAGTCAGGCTGTGGGAACGGTCTCTGCAGAGCTTCATAACTGGGAATTTGATTTGAAGAAGTCCATGTCATATGTGTAACTAGTACTAATTATAAATATAAAATACACAATATAAAATATGAAACTCAATAATAAACAGTGCCACCCTGTACATGGGCACCATGCCCTCCTCTTCGTGCTGTGTTTTCTAGCGCATACCACAGTTCACAGTAGAGGGTGTTTTCACCTTCCAGGACATGGGGCAAAGTTTGGAGATGCCTTCAGTTGTCAATGGAGGGGGTGGTGCTCCTGGCTTCTCCTGTGGAGCCCAGGGGTGATGCATAAAATCCTGTGTGCCTGGGTCGGCCATAGCACAATGACTTGACATGAAATGTCAGCAGTGCTGGGGCAGAGAGACTTTGGAAGGAAGCGTTTGGAAAATATGTTGTATCTCAGTTTGATGAACCAATTCACAAGAGGCTAGGCCCTCTCTAGCAACGTTAATGGGCTGCTTTCCTGAAAACAGAATGGAAGCCCTGAAGTCAGCACTCCATGGAGAAGCGTGTCTTTCCTAAGTATTGCGGTGTTCTGTTGACTTAGGTGCTTAGGAACACAATGCTCCCAGTTCTGTTAGGACAGGCATACTGTTAGGTTGCAATATCCACTTTATAAAATAGCTCCTGCCCAGTGGCTCTTGGTTCCTGTCAAATCTGGACCTGTAGTTTGAGAATGACAGTTGGTTAGAGACCCAGGTATTTAAAAATAGGTGTTCAATAAGGGAATACTCATTGTGCATTGTATCGGATAGCATGCCTAATTGTGCATTTCTGAAAGTTACCAATTCAAAATGTAATTGGCACAGTTATCTTTGAGTAGACAAGCCTGGGAAGAGAATGTTGAGGTGCAGAGCTCACCAGCCAAGTTCATGCCCCTCTCGGGCCTTTGTGGCTGAGAAGTGGGACAGAAAGATGATTAAGATAATGTCTCCTCCCCTGGCATTGTCCAGGGCAGTTGTGTAGATATTTGACTTCGCTGAGAGAAAAGAAACCAGGGAGTTTGTAAAGACTGTGCATTTTTAGTATAACATTTTCACCATCTGATACGGTTTGGCTCTGTGTCCCCACCCAAATCGGATCTCAAATTGTAATCCCCATGTGTCAAGGGAGGGACCTGTTGGGAGGTGATTGGATCGTGGGGGTGGTTTTCCCTATGCTGTTCTCATAATAGAGAGGGAGTTCTCACAAGATCTGCTGGTTTTAAAGACAGCAGTTTCCCCTGCTGTCACTGTCTCTCCTGCTGCCTTGTGAAGAAGGTGCTTGCTTCTCCCTCTGCCATGATTCTAAGTTTCCCGAGGCCTCCCCAGCCATGTGGAACTGAGTCATTTAAACTTCCTGTTTATAAAGTAATCCAGGTCTCAGGTAGTATCTTTATAGCAGTGTGAGAACAGACTAATAAACCATCTATATGTTATTTGGACTTAACATGGGGCCGTGTGATTGAATCTCAGTTTGCCTGTGATAAAGTAGTGTAACAGTATTGCTAACTTTGCATGAATTTGATGCTGATGACATGTCAGTGTGAAACCATGACGTGTGTTCTTTGGTTTTTACTCTGTGTGTGTGTGTGTTTTGGAACAGTTATATTTTGGTTTTGTAAAAACAACCTTCACTTTATTTTAACTGTGTAGTAAGTTTATATTCAGTGCCTTAAAGTGCATTGTTAACAATTGTCTTGATATGTTGTCCTCATGTTAGGGAAAGTCATAGAAGCCAAAATGATCAGCAGTTGAGTAATTTACAAAAGCACAGGTGCAATCCCACTTTAAAGCCCTGGGGGTTGCACAGAGCATGCAGGTTTCAGGCTCCATAAATGTGGATGACTCACTGGAGAGCTTCATCTGTTTAAGTGGAACAAATGTTTTTACTGATAAAGTACAGGAAAGGAGGTTTGTGATAAAAATTATTTTTCACATTCCAAACCTGTGACACCTTATGTTTATCAATTGCTATGCAATAAAATATCTTTAATAATATGTAGTATGTTTTTTTTTTTTCCAAAAAAATGGTATTTGTTTTGCATCTTACTGTAACTGGAAACAGGAGCACCTGGAACTTAGCTCCAACTTTGGCTGGCAGGTCCCTTTGCTGCAGCATCTGGTGCTGAGTTTTAACAAACAAACGCAATTGTGTCGTTGCCAGTAGAAGAAAGTCTACTTGTACAGATAATTTATATCAAATCAGAAAGCAGTATGCAGCCTGAATGGCTAGCTTCTGTGAGAAATAAAGTGGCAAGGAAATGTTAACATGTTCTGGCCCTTTACAAAATAAGAAGTGTTTAAAAAAAAAGGGCTGGGGGTGGAATTCAGGGTAAGGAGCTTCAGTGGTGCTAAGTTGAGTGGGATGCTTAATGACAGACGAGAATTGCCATCAAAGATACACCGGTCAGGCCCAAGCATCTTTTCTCTGGGAAAGAACTTCAGGCTTCCTTGTCTGGACTTCAGTGGAGCACCCTTCTTCTTTCACCACATTAGCCAGAACGTTTTCAGTGCAGCCTTCCCTCTACTGAAGCCACGAGAACCAGTGACTAGCCATGCTAATAGACGTCCTCATCTAAAGAGTAAAGAGAAGTTATCTGTGTCATGGTTTTATCAAAACCCTCTCATAATGAATGGTTATTATAAAATGCATTCTGATTTCAAGAATGTGAAGAGTCAGGGGTCCCTAGGACCACCCCAGGATGACGCCCTGGAGGGACTCCCGGACTCAAAGCAACTGTCACAGTCAGGGCTGCGGTTACCACTGTGAAAAGCTACAGATTAAGATCAGCACAGGGAATGGAGCCCAGGAGAGACCAGGCACATGTTCCCTGGCATCCTCTCCAGTGGTTCCCGGGGCTGCACACAATCCTCCCAGCAGCCATGGGACCACACGCAGGGCCTGCGTCCAACGGGGAAGCCTCCTGGACCTGCGTGCGGGTTTGTGGGTGTGTAGTCTTGGAGCCCTGGGCTCGCGTCCCATCAAGGCGCCACGTAGGGAGGAGGCAGTTATGAGCATCTAAGTCATGTGAGTGGTGCCGGGGCAGTGCTCCCTGGAAGACCATGGCACTATGGAGAAAGGCACAGCAGTGGGGGCCCTTTCACAGCTGATGGGCACTTGCATTTGAGGCAAATGAGAGGAAGAGGGAACCCTGCAGGGATTGGAGTCTCCCGGGCAGGGAAACAGCCACAGGGCAGGCCCTGAGCTGGGGCCCTGTGGCCTGTTGGGCAGAAGGACACCCGGCAAGCCCAGCAGGACATAAGTGCAGCGAGATGGTGGCGGGGCACCGCACAGGCCCCAGCCCTGCAGAGGCTCCAGCTCCTGAGCGGCATGGCCATCGTCCAGGGTCTGTCCAGGAGACGGGCCAGGCCCACCTGTGCTTTCAGCTCATAGCTTTCAGTTCGTGGCTCCGGCTGCCATGTGGAGAATGGACATGGAAGGTAGGAGGCACTGACAGGCTGGGCCAGAGGGAAGGTGGAGGGGGTGGTCAGGGCTCTGTGTTCACGATCTCGCCTTTGGTGAGGAGACAAGGCAGGGAGCTTCCCTGAGCCCCTCATCTGCGGAGGGAAGAGGATGGCTGTTTGTTTCCCTTTGGGGGATCAGGGAAGGGAGGGCTGGCAGGGAGGGGGATCGGGTGCTTGGTAGAAGGCAGGTGGGTCTGAGAGGTCGACTACACCAGCAAGTCGGTCCTGGGGAGTACGGGGCTGGGCCCCACATGCAGGGTTCTCAGAGGCAGGAAGGTAGCGAGCCAGGGCAGAGAAGAGGACCCAGCGGGTGGCGCTACCCAGTCCCAGGACGATGCGAAGATGTCTCCAAGCCCTGGTTGCTGCACAGGGAAGGCAGGACGGGGCGGCGAGGCCCACGCAGGCTGTGGGTGCCGCGCCTTGGTGGCAGCTTGTTCCGAATGGGGCTGGAACAGTTGACAGCAAGCATCCTCATTGGCCTGGTAAGCCTTCTAGCTCCTCTTCCTCCTATGTTCCAGTTTCACAGCGGCCTGTACAGTTAGATCTTTCCTCACTTTGGGGGAAGGTGTAGCTATTATAGTCTCCGAATCATGCTGTCATTAGAAATTGCACAAGACCTATGCCAGGGGAGGCGCTGACTGGCACAGACCCTGGCACAGGCCCTGAAAGGAACCTGAGGACAGAGAAGGAGCTCCCTGCAGCCTTCAGGCAGCCAAGCAGAGGCCTAAGTCCAAGCATGTGGCCATAGGGTCTGCTCTGTAAGCCTCAGGGCCACCGCCTTCTGCTCCAGTCCTGGGCCAAAGCAGCCTTCAGCAGCTCCTGCTCCATTTGAGTGAGCTGGATGTCAGCCTCCATGGGCCCTGTTGCGCATGGGATTGATGCTCCATCTGAGTGAGCTGGGCGTCTGCCTCTGTGGGTCCTGTTGTGTGTAGGGTTGATGCTCCATCTCAGTGAGCTGAGTGTCTGCATCTCGGGGTTCTGTAGTACACGGGGTTAATACTCCATCTGAGTGAGCTGGGCGTCCGCATCTCTGGGTTTTGTGTGCGAGGGATTAACACTCCCTCTGAGTGAGCTGGGTGACTGCCTCTGTGAGTCCTGTTGTGTGTGGGGTTGATGCTCCATCTGAGTGAGTGGGGCGTCTGCATCTCTGGGTTCTATTTTATGTGGGGTTAATTCTCTATCTGAGTGAGTGGGGCATCTCCATCTCTGGGTTCTGTTGTATGTGGGGTTGTTGCTCTGAGAGTGGTGCATCTGCATCTCTGGGTTCTATTTTATGTGGGGTTGATTCTCTATCGGAGTGAGTGGTGCATCTGCATCTCTGGGTTCTATCTTCTGTCGGGTTGATTCTCTGAGTGAGTGGGGCGTCTGCATCTCTGGGTTCTGTTGTATGTGGGGTTGATTCTCTATCTGAGTGAGTGGGGTGTCTGCATCTCTGGGTTCTAGTCTATGTGGGGTTGATTATCTGAGTGAGTGGGGTGTCTGCATCTCTGGGTCCTGTTGTATGTGGGGTTGATTCTCTATCTGAGTGAGTGGGGCATCTGCATCTCTGGGTCCTGTTGTATGTGGGGGTGATGCTCCATCTGACTGAGCTGGGCGTCTGCATCTCTGGGTTCTATTTTATGTGGGGTTGATTCTCTATCTGAGTGACTGGGGTGTCTGCATCTCTGGGTTCTGTTGTATGTGGGGGTGATGCTCCATCTGACTGAGCTGGGCATCTGCATCTCTGGGTTTATGGATCCCTAAGCCCAACTCACTCACAGCCTGGCTTGTGGGTTATGGATCCCTAAGCCCGGCTCACTCACAGCCTGTCCCTCCATGTGCTGCTCTTTCCTCTGCCTTACTCATGTTTGGTTGTTTCTTATATAACACTGGATGTCTTTGGAACAGGAGAAAATTGTTAAATGTCAATTTGCTGCCCCTTTTTTCTGTAAGTCTATCTTCTATAAAGTAATGTAGCCCCTTTTATCATGATGCTATTTCACTATATAACATTATTTTCAATGCCTGCATAGTAAACAAATTGTAGGGGTATAGGCTGAATTTACTTAACCATTTACTGATATTAGAGATGCAGAGTTTTTCTAATTGTTTTACTGACATCAGCAGCACAGAAATCTCCAACCTCACATGCCTACATTTCCACTATTGACTTGGAATAAATTCTTACAAGTGAAATTTAGTCAACATATATAACTTTTATGTGACGGTTGGTAAATGTTGCTAAATCAATTTTCAGAAAGCATATGCCAATATTGGTTGTACTTATTTCCTGAAATCCTTGTCTGCAGTAAGTAGCAACATAAAAAAAAAAAACTTTTCTGAAAGGCGAAAGTTTTATCTCACTGCTTTAACTTGCACTTCTGTGGTTACCTGTGAGGTTTAACACTTTTCAAATGATTGTTGGCATTTTGCATTTTTTTAGTGAATAATCTGTTCATATTCTTCTTTGTTGTGTAATATGGGCTTTAAAAAACCTATTTCTGATTTTATGTGTTAAAATTGGTAACACATATAGGGCAGAAATACGCGTTACTAGTCTGTAGTTTGGCTTTGGCTTGTGTTGAAAAGGTTTTAGAAAGTTGAGAAGATTTTTTGCTTTATGTATCATCAGGAACTGTGAAGAGCTGAGATTCCACCTCCTCCCAAGCTGACAAGTGACCCTCAGAGAAGAATCGTGAAGACCTCATAACAGTGAAGTTAGTTTAAATGAGTTACAACGACAAACACATTGCGCCATCCTTGTGATTGTACCTGTTACTTAGTTCACACTGATGGGTGGCTGGTGTTTAAATGCTTTCCAAGTTCATTTCATTTATTGTACAAATGCCTGTGAAATACCCAGACAGCATCTTTGCCTCCTTCTCTAGCCTCCAAACCAAATATCCTTTTGCTCAAGCATCCAGGTAAAAAAAGGGGGACCTTAGAAATTGTGAATTTGAAGCCAGAAGCCATGGTTTTCCTAGGAATGGATTTGCTTGCTAAGAACTGCGACACCTTTGTAAATAAAGTTACTCATGTTGGCTTTTTTGCTCTTTAAATTCTTCTCTGTATGTTACTGATGTGACAAATCAAATAATAAATTGCAGACAGCGTATATATTGACAATACAAGAAAGTCCATCCAAGAGTCTCTCAAAGCATACCTGGCACGTATTAGAAGCATGTAAGTTCTGAAAAGTACTGAGTGGACATTTGTGGGGCATTGACTCCCCTGCCACTGTCCTTTGTAACCAAGGAACTCAGGCTGGGCTGGGACAGGTTTGTGTCTCCCACCAACCCTAGGCCGCACACGGGGCTCATGTGTGAGTGAGAGGCTTCCCCGCTGCAATCACAGTCCTGAGCAGAACGACAGCCCAGAAGCAGCGCGGAGCCTGGGAGTGGAGGTGCAGCCTGGGTGGATGCAGGTTTCCCGGCTGCTTCAACGGCACACAGCGCTTTCTCGTTTCTTACCCTCCCGAGTCTTCACCACTGTCCTGGCAGGTTTACAACCCCCATCCTACAGGGCGTCACCTTTATGTCGACAGCACATTGAAATACGTATGCAATTAGTGGATTTTCCAGGGTGAGAGCAGCAAGCTGTTGTGGAATTCTGCACATTAATACGTGGTCATTGTAAAAATGTGTTCAGGAGAACTCTTGAGAGACACGGACATGTCTGACGATAGATTCCGAGTGAAGACACTTCCTGTGATGACCACAGAACATGATCAATTTTATAAGAGCCTCAGTTCTAACTGGACACGGTGATGATGGCCTTGAGTTTGAGTTTCCCTTCAGGAAAGGTATATAGGCATACTCGACATAGTTATTTATAAGATCGCTGTAAGGATCAAAAGATATGTGTTAGACAGGAAAGGGAACATCACACACTGGGGACTGTTGTGGGATGGCGGAAGGGGGAGGGATAGCATTAGGAGATATACCTAATGCTAAATGACGAGTTAATGGATGCAGCACACCAACACGGCACATGTATACATATGTAACAAACCTGCACATTGTGCACATGTACCCTAAAACTTAAAGTATAATAATAATAAAATTTAAAAAAAGATATGTGTTAGATTCCCTAAACTGCACGTCTGTTAATGGCTTTGGTGGGGCTGGCGATGCGGTGGTGCCGATCTGATCCCCAGAATGGCGTGGGGCATGCAGAATGCGTCCTGTGCTGCTCACTCCAGAACCAGAATAGAGAAAAGGAAACGTGACACGTAGCTGCCGCGTGAAAGAGAAGCCCGGCCCGACGTGTGGCCAGAGTCGTGGATCCTGCACAGGTCGGTCTCCTGAGCTGTGAAAGGGGAACGTCAGGATCTGGGGCTGCACACCTCCTTTGGCCCTGCAGAGCTTTCCCAGTTCATTCCCCGCTCTGTCTGAGGAAGGCATATTTTCCAGCAACCCTCCAGAGGGCACCACAGCACCATGCCAGAGGCCCCTGTTTGGCTGCTTGGGGAAAATCTCTGTCACTTATTCAGAAAGAGAAATCTAATATTTTTGATTGAGGAAAGTCACCTGGAGCTGAAGGGAATGAGCTGGGAAGCGCAGTGCTTCGGTCTCCTGTGTTCATTTGAACGAGGTTAACCACATCCTAAATCAGTTGTAAAGTCAGTTTTTATCGTCCAGAAACAAACCTAAACACATACACACGTGAACACACAGAGACACACGTGCACACATGTGAAAACACAGAGATGTGCACGTCACACCGCAACGTGCACAGTGCAGGTTTACATCTACACTCTCACGTGTGCATGTATGCTCACACTCATGCACATACCCACACGATACATGCAGCAGTGTACTCTTACATGTGCACACACGTGCACACATGTAGGGGCCTGGAGACAACATCGCTGATTTCGTTTTTCCGTTACATTAGAAAACACCCATGCTGCACCTGCACCCACATAGATCATGATGTGAATTAATAAGTGCATTCCATGTTTACGTGGTTCTAGTTTCAGGTATGCTTTTTTTTTTGAGACGAAGTCTCACTCTGTTTCCCTGGCTGGAGTGCAGTGGCATGATCTCGGCTGACTACAACCTCCACCTCCTGGGTTTCAGTGATTCTACTGCCTCAGCCTCCCGAGTAACTGGGATTACAGGCACCTGCCATCACGCCCAGCTAATTTTTTAGTATTTTTAGTAGAGTCTGGGTTTCACCATGTGGGCCAGGCTGGTCTCGAACTCCTGACCTCAGGTGATCCACCCGTCTCGGCCTCCCAAAGTGCTGGGATTACAAGCATGAGCCCCCGTGCCCGGCCCACGAATGCTTTTTAAAGAAGACCTAGCCAGTGAAGTAACAGGATGAGAATGGAGGGACTGAGAGGCTGCTCCGTGTGGGCTGCGCTGTGATCGCGATGAGCCTCACAGGACGCTGCAGGCCCGAGGAGCTCACGGCTTCTGGCTGCTGGACACTGGGAGGCTCAGACACACGAGGAGAAAAGATGAAGGGCCCCACCCTGGCCCTTGACACGCCGCTGGCCTCAGGAATCACTTTTAAGTAGAGAGTAGAAGTCGGAAGCTAAAAGGACACGTCCTCCTTCGCTTGACCTTATCTGTGGGCTCAGAAGACTCAGGCGGTTGGAAACATCCACGGGAAATGGGGGCGAGGCTGCACTCTACACCCAAGGCCCACTTGCACCATCCAGGGCCCAGCCTCGGCAGCTCCGGGTGCACTGCAGGGAGCGGGAGCACAGCAGATAGCGGGAGTTCAGCCGGTGCACAGCAGCTCTGTCCTTAGATAGAAGCTGGACTGGGAGACCTGCTCCTCATTCCCCTGCTCTCAACCGAGGCCCAGCCGGCGTCCCTGCGGCTTTTGCCTTATATCCCGGCCCTGCTTCCTGCTCAGCGGCTTCCACAGCTGCCTGCCTTTCCCCGCCGGCGGGGCTGAGGAGCAGGTAGGCTCCGCCTCCCATCACCAGCATTTCCTCCGTCCAGCACAAAGACCAAGACTTGTCCCTGGAAAGTGAGTGCAGCACGCGTGGGAACCGCCGCTCAGCAGCTCTTCTTCCGGCACGCACAGGGCCTTCTGGGATTTACAATGTTTTTCCCCCAAAATAAATAAAGAGATAACATGAAAAATAAAATGCTGACCAGTAAATGACGCTATGAAGGCAACCACTGTCTATACTCAAAAAACTTCATGCTGTTTCTATAGTATTACATTTTAAATGTATAGACTTAATCTTTTTAAGTCAGTTTTAGGTTTACAGAAAATTGAGTGGAGTTCCAATACTCCCCCCAGTCCCAATTTCTCCTGTTACTTACTTCTTGGCTTACTGCCCTGCATTTGCTAAAATCAGCAAACGTACACGGACACTCATCGTCCCCAGAGTAACCCGTCGCTTTCATTAGGCCTCCGTCTTGCTGTTGTACTTCCCGTGGGTTTGGACAAATGTGCAAATAAGAAAAGAAAGAGAGACAGAAAGAAAAAAGAAGGAAAGAAATAAGGAAAGAAAGAAAAGAAACAGAAACCCAAGGTCGCCCCCTGCAGGACCCTAAGCTGGGCTCAGCTGGAGTATTGGGTTCTACACATTTCTCCTCTGAACACGTTTACGACATGATGAATGTTTTTATTTCCAAGGTTAATTTTCAAGTTTACATTCCAAATTATATTTCACATTCTATAGACGTCAGTATTTTTCCAGTTTCTCCAATTTTCTGATGTCAATGAAAACTATCCAGAAGGGTGGCAAAGGCACCCAGTCTATGGGTCTGAGACTGACTGCAGGTGGGGAGAGGAGATGCCTGCGGAGGCACTGCCTGTGATCTGTGCAGGGTGCCCAGAAGTACGGACAGAGGGTGGCCTAATGACTTACGAGAAACTGAACAGGAATTGAGAAAAGGAATCCCAGCACATGGAGACTGCATCCCTCAGTTCCAGGAAATGCAGGGTGCAGAGGTTTGCTGTTGAGTTATCATCCCTGGGTACAAAGCTATGGATCCTGGAGCTGCCACATGCCCGGATGTGGCACAGGCTTCGGTACACGGGGGGAGTTGATTAATAAACAAAACTACAGGGATTAAGGATGATTTGGGTTTTTTTCCAAGATTCAGTTTGCAAATAAATAAATAAAAATAAGGTAAAGTTCGGTTTGGTTGTTTTTGTTACAATAACTGCACTAAGGAATAATGATAGCTAGCAATTCAAAGCTTATATCTCAATTGAAACGTAGACGATAACCCACACTCCATTTCAGAAAAAATAATATGTTTCCATCATAAAACATGGAGGTGTAGCAAGAATAACTAATGTTTTAAGTTAATAATAATTTCTTGGACATTTAAGTTAATAATAATTTCCTGGACATTTACAGAGATCTATACACTAATGATTCATTTTATCTAACTAGTTCCAGTCTGTGTGCTGAGAACACCTCTATTTCTAAACATATTCCTGTAGTTGGTTTCTGGAAGAGCCCATGGAAGTCACCTACATCCCCAAGGCAGCTCCTAGTGCTGTTGATGTGGTGCCCTGGCATGTGGTCACCCAGTCGCGATCTCTCCTGTGAGCCATTGGATCTAAGTTATGCAAGCCGTAGACCAGGAAGGTTTTCAGCAAGGTCTGTAGAGACCCAGGGGCCAGCAGGGAGGTGACCCAGATGCTCCCTGCAGCACCAGCCATGTGGTCCATAGAGGAGGCTGTTGAGAACCACAGAGAAAGGAAGATGAAACATGTGGGTTTATTAAACTTCTCTTGATAAAGTGAGAAGATTCAGTATATATTGAATGTAATTACAATAGGATAGAACAAGAAGAATTAGAGAGAGACTATATTTGCAAAACAATGAGTAAACAATTTGATTACAAAAGCGTGCTGTCTATCAAGCAGAATAAATACAAAACAAAGATACATCTGGACATACTGGAGTAAAACTGAGAATAATCAGTCTAAAGGTAAAATATGTAAGACGGAGAGAATACTTTGGCACTGTCTAATAAGAATGACAATGCGGTAGACTGCAGACCTCCAAAAGCGATACTAAAAGTTAAGAGAAGTTTGGAATAATCCCTTAAAATGATGATAGAAAATAATTGTCAACCTGGATGTGTGTGCCCTGTAAAATTATATTTCATGAATACGAACAAATTTAAAACATTACAGCTGAAGAAAATTGGGAGGGTTTACTACACACAGACTCCCTGAAGAAACTACTGAGAGATGTCCTCCTTCTTTTACCAGATGATAGTAAAAGAAGTAAGAAGTTATGGAAGAAAATTAATTGTTATTTGTTTAAATCTAAAACACATTGCAGAAAATTATGATTGTGACATTAATGATATTATAATAATAACATGCATTTGAGAGAGAGAGAGAAAGATAAACTACTGAACAGCAGGAACCAATAATTCAGGAGAACACAATTGAACACAATTTAAGTGTTCAAGCTCTTTATTCTTTACTTTTTAGGAGAAGACTACAGATATTGCTATGGGCTGGATTGTGTGCTCTCGGAATGTATACATCCATTCCTAGCCACCAGTGGGACTGTATTTGGAGGTGGCTCCAATAAGGAGATCATCAGGATAGAAGGTGGTCACTGGGCAGGGCGTGGTTCCATCAGGCTGGTGTCCTGATAAGAGGAGACGCCACTGAGCTCTGGACTTACAAGAACACAATGAGAAACCCTCACAGGAAACAAATTGGCTGCCTCCTTCCTGCCCTGATCTTCAGTGCCCAGCCGCCACAACTGTGAGAAAATAAATTTCTGGTGTTTAAGCCACTCAGTTTCTGGTGTTTGTTAGAGCAGTCTGAGTTAAGACAGATACTAATAAACTTCAGGCCTTGTTAAGTAACTATCAAAGAAATACGAATGTAGTATATAACCATCGAATTTGTAGAGAGAAGAAAACAGAAAAAGAAAACAATCCAAACTAAGATGAGAAAGAAAAAAACTTAAAAAATAAATACATATATAAATAAAATAACATGTTTTAAATAAAATTTAAAAATAAAAACATACACACAAAACCAAGTTCGTTATTTAAGTTTATTGTGACAAACTTGATTCTCAAACTAGACAAGAGAAACACAAGAAAGAAAGAACACATAGAAACTTCTATAAATACAGATGGAAAACTTGCCTATGTTAAGAAAATGAACCCAGCTGTGTATTGAAGAGAAAACATAACTCAGTTTACAATTGTGAAGAGTTCAATGGCTTCAGAAAAAAATTTTTGATAAAATTCAAAACTCATGAACTAAAAAACAAAATGAACTAATCAAGCAAAAACTATTGACAAAGTAGGAAAAAAGGAAAACTTTTGCAATTTAATAAAGGCTATTTAAACAATTAAGCAATCACAGCACTTTACCCTAGTGTGGAAAATCTAGAACATTTCCTGCTACAGACACTTAAGGCCCTCAGGTGCCTCTCACTTCCCAGCACTAAGGACACATGCATTGGGTTTTGTTATGGCTGCACCCCACTCTTGGTCCCAAATCTCTTTTACTTACTAGTACCTTGTGATGAACAACCTCAAGCCTCAGCTGATGAAAACAGCAGCTGTCACAGTGTTGCTCACAGATCAGTAACTTGGGCAGAGATCCCAGGAGACAGCTTGCCTTTGCTTCATACACTTCAGCTTGGGGGCAGCAGGAAGATTCACTTTACACATGGACTTGCCCTCGTGACTGGCTGGTTGGTGCTGATCAGCAGCAAGGGCTGTGGGTTGGGGCCATGGCAGGACAGGCCACACAGGCTTCCTCATGGCCTCTTGGGCTGCCTTACAACATGGTGGCTGGTTCCAAGAACAAATGTCTCAAGACAACAAGGTGCATCACTTTTTCATCCTATGTCATCCCACTCACAGAGGAAGTCACAAAGACTGCCTAGGACCCAGGACAGGGACATGGCACTCCATATCCTGGTAGGTGTGTCAAAGTCAGAGTCCCACTGTGAAGGAGTCAGTGTGATGAGGGCTTGTCTTGTGCTGTCTTTGGAAAATGCAATCAGCCACCGCTGATTTTTTCTGTGTGATTAATTATGTGGTTTTCTCCTGGGGGAGGAGTGTCCAGGTGTATCTTAATGGTTTGACAATGTTCTACTTGCCATAGACAACATGGTGTTCATTTTTTCTTAGGCTTTATAACTTTGATGTGTAATACATGTGTTCTTCTGTGAGACTCAAATATTTCCCTTAGAAAATCCCATCATCTGACAACCTCCTTTGCCTGCGCAGAGCTGTGGTGCATTTTCCATCACTCTTAGGTCCTCAGAATAAAACCCCATGCCTGCACCACGTGTGTAACAGCCTTTGTGATGTGGCCTCCATGGAGAGCCTCATTTTTAGGATGATAACTTACTCAGGGTGCTGCACCCGCACTGATCCTACAGAAGAAGTGTCTTTCCTCCTAGTGGCCCCAGCTGGCTTCCGCCTCTGCTCAGAACGTGCCTCTGGCTGAGGCTTAGGTTGATCTGCTTCTGCACGGGCATCACCTCCTCAGAGGGGACTTCCTGGGCCCCCATCTAAAGTGTCACCCACTCATTTCCACCCAGAAGCCCCACTTTATATTATGTTATAGAAGTTCTATCTAAACTCATTCTGCTCCCTGATGAACTCGCTCGCACTTCCTTAAACGCGCACTGGAAGGTGTGCATCCCAAGGGCAGAGCCTGTCCTCCCTGTGCCCCAGTGCTGGGAGCCATGTTTACATCAGAAACCTCCTGGGAAGTTGTTTTGAGTGAACCATTTCATCACAACAACCCTGTAATGTAAATGGTATTATCTCCATATTTTAGATGAAAAAAGAGATTTCCAGAAAAATGAAAAATTCTGCAATCCACAGTGATGTTGGTATGGGATCTGGAGCTGTCGTGGCCCAAAGCCAGAGTCCTTTTCTCCTTCCTGACTCAGTGCTATCAATCTCTGATGTCAGAAGGGCGAGCACCGAAGACAGAAAACAGCATCCTACACTCAGGGGCAAAGCGAGTTTGAGGAACACACGAGGAGATCTGGAAGCCCATGGTGTTGCCTCCTCACCAGGAGGCCACGGTGGTCCTGGCGGGTGCCCATGCTCTACTCTGTGTGCCAACTGAGCAGGAAGTGGACAGAGAAGCGAGGTTGGGTCACATGCTCTATGTAGAGCGTTTCTCCTTCTCATCATATGTTTACTTTATATACTTGGAGGGGATGGGTGGAGATTTCTTGCATGCATGGATTGTGCAGTGGTGAAGGTGAGGCACCTGTCACCTGAATAGCGAGCATCATACCCCACAGGCAATTCCCCAGCTCTCAGCTGCTCCCCGCCTCCCACCTTCTCCAGTGTCTGTGCGTCCGCTCTGCACATCCACGTTTGTTCCCACCTTCTCCGGTGCCTGTGAGTCCGCTCTGCACATCCACGTGTGTTCCCACCTTCTCCAGGGTCTGTGCGTCTCCTCTGCACATCCACGTTTGTTCCCACCTTCTCCAGTGTCTGTGTGTCCGCTCTGCACGTCCACATGTGTAAAGAACTTGACACTGCGACCCGGTCAGGAGACAGCGGCAGGTGTGTGAGGCATGAAGCCAGGAGGAGCTGGGGCTGCAGCACAGCAGAGAAATAATAAATTTGTGCTGGAAAAGGGTGCTTGAGAGGAGAATCTAAGAACCTCACGGAGAAACATGGTTTGGGTATGAGAAGGAATTTGCCCCACATTAAGAAGTAGATAGAGGCAAATGTTTTGTGAATCCTGGGAAATGGATGGGACTCCCCAGGCCCCAGGTGCCCCATGCTTCCCACAGTGGACCCCATGAGGACAGCCTCACCTCACTGTCAGGGTCTCCACCTCCAGTGGGTCAGCTCCCTGGCACCCAAATATGTGAGGCTACTACACGCCGGGCACTGTGGCTGGGGTTTCTGGAAGCTGTCAAGGTCATACAGATACGAAGTCCACAAGCTGGGAGCAGAGACTGGGTCCAGTGATAAAAGTTGACCACCCCTTCTGTGGCTCCCCATCCCTAGCTGAGAGTCCATGTGGAAGTGAACCAAGCTCCTAGACAATGTGGAATGTACCATTTAGGAGCTGAAGGAACGCATGAACACTTGTATTATCTCAGCCACGGGGAAGACTTGACAGAGCCACTAATTTACAGCAATCTTAACTGTGGCCTGCACCCAGTCTGTGAGAAAACTATGCATTCATACAAAATTGTATTTAAGGTCCAATATGTTTTTAATTTTTCAAAAGACATCACTTGGGGGTAGGCCCAGATTGGAGAAGCAGGAGATTTAGGAGCTGATGAAATGGAAGGTGTGGACGTGGTAGGACACTGCGGAAAGACAGCTGAGCCTGCAGGTCTCATTCTACGCACCTCAGGTCAGTTCTGCGGCCGTTCTGGGCTCCTGGGTCAAGGTGGACAGCTGAGCAGCTATTTCTCTCTGCTTCTTTCAAGTCCCCATTAAAATTATGATAATAAAATGGAAAGATGGAGACCAGCAGTCAAGTGAGTAGGGCTGGGGTCATGAACTTGAGCTCAACACAGGAAGCTTGAAGAGCATGGAAGCCACAGAGAGAGTCTCCCTCCCTGCAAAGGAACAGCGACTAGGTGAACGGCAAATTCTCACCAGTAACAGAGACAGGAAGCCTCCAGCTGCTCAGAAACCATGTCCATCAATTCAACTCTTGAGAATAAAGATTGAATAAGGACATTATCAGAAGAAAAGAAGAAATCTTACGAAAATAGAAACACTATCATAGAGCAAAATAAACAAAAGAAACAAAAGTTGTAAGAATTTGAAAGAAAGAAGAAAAAATGTGTTCTTAATCGCAGATGATATTTTCTACAGAGAAATCCCCAAATAAGATATAGATAGATGATAAATACTAGCAAGACAGTTGGGGAAGATCACTCGATATAAGATCAATGTACATCAATTTTGTTTTTATAACAAAATAAACAGCTAGAAATGCATTTTATAAAAGATGCCTTTTACAATATCGACCAAAATTGTAAGTTTCCAAGAAACCAATCTAAAATATGTGCAAGATTTTTATGAATAAAATTACAAAATTGTTTTAGAAGATGTAAAGATGGCTTAACGGAAACGTATGGCATATTGACAGGTAAGAAAAGCTGATGTCGCACATAAGAGGTTTCCAGATTGGTCTGCAGAGTCGAGCCCAGCCCAGAGTGACCTGAAAGTGACCCTGAGTGCAAAGGCCCTGGATCCGCCAAGAGACTCCTGAGGACAGGAGCGGCCCGTGCTCTGATGGACACCATGGCCGCTTACGGATTCTTGGCAATTCCTGCACTGCGGTCTGGGTGAAGTGAAGGGAAGCACTCATAGGTGGCCCCACAGGCCCAGTTGTTGCCCAGCGGGTGTGGGCTGTGGTGGGAAGGACAGGCTGCAGCCAGGGGACCAGGCCTTCACCGGGCACCGCAACAGCCCATTGTTCCTGGGATGAGTGTACCTCGGACCTCACAGCTCAGCAGCCATTAATTCCCACATGCCCAGGTGTGGCCCAGCTAGCTACAGGCCACAGTGGGAAGGATGGGCTGCAGTGGGGGGCCAGGCCTTCACCGGGCACTGCAACAGCCCATGGTTCCCGGGCTGAGTGTGCCTCGGACCTCACAGCTCACCAGCTGTTAATTCCCATGGCTCAAGGACTTGTGGATGCTGAAACCCTAAACCTTCTACAGGAGAAATGAAAGAACAGCTTTCTGACTTTGGTGCAAGGAGAAATGTTCTTAACAAGATCTAAAAATCCATTAACAATACAGGGAAAATGGGCAAAGTTGACTACATTAAAAATACGAATTTATCTTTCAAAGTTCTATTGTTCCACACCATTGTAGGAAGACTATAGTAAACAAGAATATATAGTTTCAAATAGCTGGAAGCATACTGAGTGTTCCCTACACAAAGACGTGGTCAGTGTTTGCATGGCTATGCTAATTACCCTGACCTGAGTGGCACACGGCATGCATCAAAGCATCACTGACTACACCGTAAAGATGCACAAGAATCATGTGCCAGTTACAACAAAATCTACATCTTCAAGGCATTTGAAAAGATAGAAGCTGGTAGAAGGTTGGCAGCACATAGATTAATAATTAGCAAAGATATTTATGTCCAGAGTATATGGAGAAGTTCTAAGAATCCACAAATAACTGAAAAACCAGGCAAGAGGGAACTGGGCAGAACCATGCAGAGCCCGTGCATGAGGAAGATGGAATAAGACACTGTGGATGAAAATGGACCCATATGCTCTAATTAGCAGCCCCTTGTTTGTTATTTAGTTCAGCTCCTCATTTTCTGTAAATCCCAAAGGCAGGGTCCTTTGCTGAGAGCAGGTTTGAAGGGAGAAGGACAAAAATGATGGTGGCTCTGAGATGCACTAGAGCTGTCTTCATGGGCCAAGCAGGACCGTCTCCTTCACATCGGACTGCGCCTCGAAGGTGATGGATCTGCCGCAGCCACAAGGAATAAGAAAACGCAGGTATCGATCTTTCTACCTCATTCGCCTCTAAACGCAGGCCTCTGAAGAGCAATCTCCTGTGCAGTTCCTCACTCAAAAACAAAACCAAGCCGAGCTGCAAGTTCACTCTGCCAGGCCCTCTTAGACACAGATCCGTGCGGAGTGGCCTGAGCCATCATGTGGTACTAATTTAGGTTATTGCAGCTCCATAATTGACCCTCACTTTACCAACAGTCAGTCTGACAACACCCCACCCCACTGAGTTGCTAAAATATTTTAGAATCCATTCCAGACAATTGCTTTTCCAGATTTCTGAGTAGCAACTGCTATTGATTTGATTGCACTCACCCGCGTAAACAGAATGTTTAGAATTCTTCATACGTTTCCCATTATTTAGTGTCACACGAACCATATAACAAAGGCTTCGAGCAGAAGAGATTTGGTACTAAGCGGTGTTTGCAGATGGTCCTCAGTCCATTCCACGATCAGTCTCAGGAGACACAGATCTGTGGGACTTGCCATCCAGGAGCCGTCATCATCTTAAACTCAGCGAGGTCTTGGTCACCCTCCTCGTCAGCCCCAAGCAGTGCCACGTGTGTGGCCAAACCCAAGCTGCTGGGTCAGGCATTTGGCAGCAGTCCTGGCCTTACCCGGCTGGTTGTTTGCATGGCCGGCTGGTAGACGGTCATAAATAAAGTTCTGAGCCTTCCCCTCAGGGGACAGAGAGCAAAGCCCATGGCCTGGGGCTGCAACAGGGATGCATGCAGACACACATCCTCCCTTCCAGCGGGGCTAGCACCACCTGAACTTCCAGCACCACCAGGTGCTGAGGCCACAGTGGGACAGAGCTGGTCCCCGTCGTGTGACATTGAGGCCACAGTGGGACAGAGCTGGTCCCTGTCTTGGGATGCCGAGATCACAGTGGGTCAGAGGCAGTTTCTGTCATGGGACATCAAGGCTGCAGTGGGACAGAGCTGGTCCCCGTCGTGTGACATTGAGGCCACAGTGGACAGAGCTGGTCCCCGTCGTGTGACATTGAGGCCACAGTGGACAGAGCTGAGGCCACAGTGGACAGAGCTGGTCCCCGTCGTGTGACATTGAGGCCACAGTGGACAGAGCTGGTCCCTGTTGTGAGACGTTGAGGCCACAGTGGACAGAGCTGGTCCCCGTCGTGTGACATTGAGGCCACAGTGGACAGAGCTGGTCCCCGTCGTGTGACATTGAGGCCACAGTGGACAGAGCTGGTCCCTGTTGTGAGACGTTGAGGCCACAGTGGACAGAGCTGGTCCCTGTCGTGTGACATTGAGGCCACAGTGGACAGAGCTGGTCCCCGTCGTGTGACATTGAGGCCACAGTGGACAGAGCTGGTCCCTGTTGTGAGACATTGAGGCTGCAGCAGGAAAGAGCTGGTGCCCGTCTTGGGACGTTGAGATCACAGTGGGGCAGAGCTGGTCCCCATCATGAGGCACCCCTGGGGCGAGCTCTGTCCCCTTTGGGGTACCGTGGGGGACAAGCAAGGAATGATGCAATCAAGATGCAGAGGCCAGCGAAGGCAGAGCGTGTCCTGAGCACACAGGGGTTCCAGGGCAGCTCCATTGCCCCATGACCTGGGCCACGTGTGAACACCTTCAACAGGCAAACGCAGCATCACTCTACTCCTAGTTTGCTTCTGTCCCTGGGTTTTAAATCTTAAAGCCTGGCACCAAATTCCAGCCAACCACTCAAATTAAACCATGAGAACTTTCTCAGCTGCCCCGACGCGGGGGCCTTCCCAGGCGAGTCCATCTCCAGACCCCCAGTGCCTGTGGCTGCCACCCTCTCTGCCCCCGCATCACCCCCACCTCTCCCATCCCTGCTGCGCTCAGAAGCCACTCTGGAAATGCAGGAGGATGCTGCCCCTTCCTCGCTGTGCTCTGCCTTAATTCTGAGAGAAATGCAGGGTGCAGAGGGCCAGGCATCCCACCCCAGGCCCCCTGATGGCATCCCTGCCCCCACTCGCAGGCCTGGCCGAGGGCTGGGATCTCCCCGTCATGCTTGTGTCTCTCCTACAGGGACACCATGTCTTCCCACAATTCCATTCCCCCGGACAGCCCAGGCACCCTGCAGAGGTTTTGCTTGAGTGAATAGACTCCAGCGTGGCTGTCGGGAGGGGCAGGCCAGGCAGCAGAGAGGGACTTGGACTGGAGCGTGTGGGAGAGAACTTCTCATCTTCAGATCCTGACACCACCGGATGGGAGTGGCAGGACTCAGCCTCCAGGCCAGACGTCTGCAGCTGTCCACGCCCAAGCTCCGGCTGATAGGGCCAGGGTGAATCCAGCACCCGGGGCCAGGCCCGCCAGGCGCTCAGCTACCTCCTGCTCACCCCTGGCTGCTGACTTGTCCTGAGGTCAGGGCTGCAGTGATACCCTAGCCCTTGTGTTTGGAGTTTTGGAGGTTTAGCCTCTGAGAGAGCTGCATTTCAGCCCCACGCAGATACCTGCTGGCTGCAGGGACCTGGACACGCGTGCGTTGCCATTCCCAGAGCGTGTATGGTGTGGATACAGGGGTCCCCTGGTCTGCACTGACCCCGTGTCTGTGGGTCCCTTGGTCCCATGTCTGTGAGTCCCCTGGGCGCATTGACCCCCTGTCTGTGGGTCAGCTCTTGCCTTTCTCCACTTTCTTCCTTCACCCCAAGGGTCAGAGCCTCAGGACACCCACTATCCAACTGGTCTGTGATTATGATTTTAAAAAAATATGCTGTGCTTTGATTAGAGTTTGATTTCATTTATTATTAACCCAACTATTTTTCACTCAGCCTCAGCTGACCCCTGTGTGGGCAGCGTTCACGGGCTGCCCCAGGAGGCCCTCCCTGGAGCGACGGCTGGCCCTGGTGCCCTGAAACACGGAATGGTGCCAGGGTCCACAGTTAGGCTCAGAAGAGCTGGTTCCACTGGCTGGAATGGCGGTGGGCTTCTCAGCCCGCCTGCTTTGGTGAAGGAAGTGGCCTGGTCGTGGTCCTCCTGGTTGCCTCCACCGCAGTCAGGAAGGACCGAGCCCTCCAGCGACTTGTCAGTGACCTCCATCCACTGCCCCCGCCTGAGGGCTGGGCTGGGCTGGGCCTGGACCCACCCTCAGGGCCTGTGGCGTGGTGGGCAGACGAGCTGCTTTGCACTGGGACATCTCAGGACAACGTCTTATACAGATGCCATCACTAATCACGGCCCTAACGAGACTGAGCTCTTGTCTAAGATTGGTATAGAAACCTCGGTGCCAGTGACTGACCCCGACCCAGGCCGGGAGCGGCTGACAACGCAGCCATGCAGTGAGGCCGGGCACACAGTGAGGCCGGGCACACAGTGAGGCCGGGCACGCAGCAGAGCCCGGGAACCTGGAAGGGCCGGTGGCTGCATGGCTGCCGTGATGGCACCAACCTCTGTGAGTTTTGATGGTGAGTTTTGATAGGCACCCTTCTTATCTCTAGAAATGGTCAAAAGTCTACCAACTATGAGTAATCTTGTCATTTAAAAAAGATTTTTTGGAAGAACTCAGTTCATGAAGACACATGCATCCCACTTGCCTCAATCTGGCTTCTGCTTCGAAACTATTAAAATTTCGTTCTCAAAGCCACTTTCAAAAGACACCTTATTGGCCCCTGCACAACCCACATCCTAAAACCCTTGTTCCTGGCCTGCACCCTCGTTCCTGGCCTGCACCCTCGTTCCTGGCCTGCTCTCTCCCCCTCCTCCCCATAGGGTGCTCCACGCTCCTTTGGTGACTGTCAAAACAGACCTGGTCATTCTGTAATAACAAACGGCCCCAGCTCTCAGTGGCATAAAACAGAAAACGGTTGTTTTGCTCATGCCAGGTGTGCCTGCAAGTTCCCGGGTTCCTCCAGCATCAGCCATCCCAGCCCCGTCCCAGACCTGCAGGGGAACTCCCTGCAGACATGCCCTATGACGGGGAGACAGGAGGGCAGGGCTGTCCCCCTCCCATGTGCTGGGGCTCATGGTCAATGGCACTGGCTGGGCTGGAGTACGTGGCTCACTAAGGCTGCTTCAGAGTCTCCACCTGGCCATGAACAGCAGAAAGACGTGTTTTGAATTTGACAATCTTTTCTTTTATTTTGAGACAGGGTTTCACTTCCGTCACCCAGGCTAGAGTGCAGTGGCACGATCTCGGCTCATTGCACCCTCTGCCTCCTGGGCTCAAGCAGTCCTCCCACCTCAGCCTCCCGAGTAACTGGGACCACAGGCATGCGCCACCACGCCTTCTATTTTTCGTTTTTCTGTATTTTTTATAGAGACAAGGTTTCGCCATGTTGCCCAGGCTGGTCTCAAACTCCTGAGCTCAAGAAATCCGCTGCCTGGGGCTTAACAATCTACGTCTTTATCTTGTCTCTGCACTTTCTCTTATGAATTTTGCAAAATATTTCACCTCTGTGAGTCTCTCCGTTTCAGTTGAATATAGGGATGTCTAATCCCCACTCACAGTGCTCCTGTGATAACGAGGCAGAATCATGGAAAACATATTTATTTGGGGTTTGGCATGTTGGCGTCACTTAACAAATAGTAGCCCGTGTCAGCAGGATCTTAACTATCCATTTAATGTATCTAGCCAGACGGTAATTTCCATCAAGGTAGGAACCAGATCATACAAAAAAAGTAATAAAAGAAGGATTGATACAATCGCTATTTCAAGATCTAGGGCTGCATCGTGACTTTTGTGTCCTCCCAGGGCATGTAGAATAGTGTCCAGTAAATAGTTATTAGAGAATTAAAGAAACCTCTGGTTTTTATCTCAGGTAGTTCTATCGAAACACGGCATCTGCAGGGTGATATGCTGCAAAAAAATAAGAGCTTTTCACTGAACCACAGCCTCAAAAGGGTCTTCTACCAAACAAAGTGACATGAACATTGGAAAAAAATAATTTTCTTTCCTCCAAGACAGATGTGGCTGGCACAAAGCCCATGTTTTGGGAATACAAAATGACAATGGTATTGATTGCCGTAACAAGCGTGTGGTTTCTGAGAGCTGAAGATGGAAACTGAAGGTACGTGTTACTTCAATTGCCTGCAGGTGTGCTGTACTTAATTCATTAAAGATGCATTTCAGAGTCATTTTGAAAAGATTACCTCATTGATGTGGGCCAGGCTTGCCAGGAATCATGAGCTGCACTGGACTAAACCCACTTCTCAGTGAAACTCCAAACACCACCTTCGAGTGTGTGCAGGTTTCCCCAGAACACTTGGGTGGACTGGAGTTTTGAGTAAGGACATCTATTAGCTAATCAGTAACCAACTACTTTGCTAAAACATCTTTGCCCTCAACTCTGTTCGGATTCCCTCTTTTTTTTTCCTTGTTGCCAAGTTCTTATTAGGAAAAAATACTACCATTATAGTTAGCACAGTTGCATGTATAAATGCATAAGCATTTTATTCCACTTGGCTCTAGTCTGAATACTTAAAGCCTAGTCTAAATACTTAAAGTTGAATTATGGTTTGGGATTTATAAGGGAGAAGCATACAGACAACCTGGAGAACTTTCCTTTTTTCAAACTTACCTCTTCAAAAGACAAATGTGAGCATCACCAGGCTGCAGAGAGAAAGCAACTGTTCTATGTGATGAGAAAGCTGTCTCCTTGAAACATTTTAGATGGGATTTTACCTCCACGCCTATGGGCCATGCTCAGATCTGTTCTACAAATAGAAATATCTTAATTAAAAAAAATCAGGTTGAAACACAAATGCAACTGGGATTCGAAGCACTTCAGATTGTCACCGTTGTTCGTGTCACGGCACGAACGTACTTCCATGATGTTCACAGCCTCCCTACCTAGAAGCCTCCTCAGCTTCCCGAGCCACAGTTTTCTCATTGTAAAGACTCCCCATTCCACCCGCTTCTCTGCCTCATAAGGAGTCTCTGATAGGATGATTCTTATGCCTTAGCAGGCGAGTGAGGCCGGCTGCTGCAAGATGCCAGTGTCACCATGTTTAGCAGGAGAGTGAGGCTGACTGCTGCAAGACGCCAACCCCAGGTGTCACCATGCTTAGCAGGAGAGTGAGGCCGGCTGCTGCAAGATGCCAACTCCAGGTGTCACCATGCTTAGCAGGCGAGTGAGGGCGGCTGCTGCAAGACGCCAGCCCCAGGTGTCACCATGCTTAGCAGGCGAGTGAGGCTGGCTGCTTGCTGGAAGACGCCAGCCCCAGGTGTCACCATGCTTAGCAGGCTAATGAGGCTAGCTGGTGGAAGACGCCAACCCCAGGTGTCATCACTGTAACACAGCCAGTGCCTTTCCTCTGGGTGGGTGGCTGTGGGACCTTGCCCCAGGCTCCATCTGTCCAGACCGTGCATCTTGCAGGGCTCATTCACTCTTATCCTGGAGGTGAAAACAGAGCGAGAAAGGGGAGGACCTTTGGGAACTTTTAGCCAGATGACAGGAAGTGTCACCTGTCATCTCTGCCTACATCTCCTGAGCCAGTGCTAGTAGGAGACCTCACTTCTGGGAAGGGGCTGGGAAGTGTCTCCAGTGAGCAAATGTGGCCGACAGAGAGAACGTGGATGTGGGGGAGCCCTAAGCCTTCTTCTCTGCCAAACGCACCACGATAGTAATCACGACTTCATAAACCTGACCCTGCTTTAGACATTCATGGTAAAATACGCACCACATGTGCAAACACTCGTCGGGCAAGCAAGTTGTTTTTTCTCTTGGAAAAATCATATTTGTAAAAAATATACATTACTATGTTCCAAAAACTCCCAGTTGTAATTATCTTTAAAACTACAAGGATCCTGATGTGATGCAAATTCAGTTTGTTTGGATGCATTTATCTCCATCCATTCATTCACACTGCAATCGCATACTGTAACCTCCATCCCTTCATTCACTCCACAATCGCATACTGTAACCTCCATCCCTTCATTCACTCTACAATCGCATACTGTAACCTCCATCCCTTCATTCACTCTACAATTGCATACTGTAACCTCCATCCCCTCATTCACACTATGATTGCATTATTGTATCCTTCATCCTTTCATTCACTCTACAATTGGCATATTTATCCTCCATACTTTCAGTCACTCTGTGATTGCCTACTGTAAGCTCCATCCCTTCAGTCACTCTGTGATTGCCTACTGTAAGCTCCATCCCTTCATTCACTCTGTGATTGCATACTCTATCTTCCATTCTTTCATTCACTCTACAGTCGCCTGCTGTATCCTCCATCCCTTCATTCACTCTACAATTCCATATTGCAGAGCTGCACAGCTCTGTGCACATATGAGCCTAAGAGGCAGACACAGCCTGTGTTGTGTGAGCTGGGTATCGAAGGTTGCAATCTAACAGAGAGAGAAAATAAAACAACCGGAATTGTATTTTCTGGGAAAGAAAGAGCTGGTATGACAAACTCAGAGGAAAAATGCCTGCTGGGTAAAAATCCCTCTGAGCTATTCCACCAATTTCATCAATGAAACTGCAGCAATGCTATCAGCACATTTCTGGTAAAGTACCTAAAATAACATACATGCCAATCATGCTTTAATTGTTGATAACAAGAGAACCAAGATGTGAGTGACCTGACCTCCCCAGATGAAACCCAACCAGTCCACTGAGTTCAAACTAGTCCCACTTCTGGGCATCCACAAATCACTGATTCCTGTTCTCTGAAATCAGATTTGGAAGTGACATGTACAAACTCACTTTATAGAAACCACACATAGAAGTAAATTCCACCGTCATCCTATGATGAAAGGGGACATGCAGGCTTCAATGTCTCCCAGGGGTGCTGCATAAATCTGGTTACTCAGCCTCCTCTGGCCTTGCTATCAGGACATGCCCCAGAGCCAGGGGGCTCAAGCACACTTGCTGGGGCAGCTTACATCAGCCTAAGTGTGCGATCCCCACCTCCAGGCAGAGCTGACGCAGAGGACTAAGGTGCAGGAGGGACACCTGTGTAGGCAGCGGCCCGCAGGTGAGGGCCCACAGCCCAGAGCCAGGGAAACCTGGATCTCTCCCCACCCCATGGTAGCCCCCTTCGGCCACCTCTGTGTTTACCTCCCGTCTGTCCTCAACATTCCTGGCAACGCTGAGGCCCTTTCCCATCCTCTCTCTTCTTCTGGGTCCTTTCCTCCCCAGGCCAGTCCCCCTTGTGTTCATTTTTACCTGGATACAAAGTGGAAGGTGGAGGGGAACTGGATTCTCGAATGGCGGGGCTGAGTGGGGTGGCTCCACCTCACCCTTTTAAAGGCTGTCTCTGCTCTAATGATTCCTGTTCCGTAAAACCTTTGATGACACATGCCTTGTTTTAAAACATCATCTGTGGCCGGGCACGGTGGCTCACGCTTGTAATCCCAGCACTTTGGGAGGCCGAGGCGGGCGGATCACGAGGTCAGGAGATCGAGACCACGGTGAAACCCTGTCTCTACTAAAAATACAAAAAATTAGCTGGGCGTGGTGGCGGGCGCCTGTAGTCCCAGCTACTCGGAGAGGCTGAGGCAGGAGAATGGCGTGAACCCAGGAGGCGGAGCTTGCAGTGAGCCGAGACTGCGCCACTGCACTCCAGCCTGGGTGACAGAGCGAGACTCCGTCTCAAAAAAAAAAAAAAAAAAAATCATCTGTGATTCCCAAATCTTCACCATGGAAGTTGGTGTCCACGCAAGACTGGCAGAAGGGGAAGAACGGATTTAATCCAGGGAAAGGGAAGAGAGCAAGTTGGCAGGATCATTCCTGCTGATGAAATGCGGAATCTGCTGGCCCCACAGCTCGGGGGCTCAGGGTCGCCTCTGCGTCTCAGGGCCTGTCCACAGGGCCCTGCGTGCTCTTTTTCTCAAAGAGGGTTCTGCAAACTGTGTGAGTTCCAGCCCCCAAACTTCTGTATCTGCCTCTGCAAAGTGGAATCTAAGAATCATATAAGTTGAGCTCTGGAATGCAACATTTCAAGTTCTATGGTTTCATTTTTATTACAACCTCTACATTATTGTTTGAAAGTCTCATCTTTTGCAGTGAGAATTAGTAGTTGATAGAATTCATGCAAGACACTGTTAGTCTTGTGGACACCCGTTCTCAAGGTGAATACCCTGGGCACCATTACGGAAGTGGGGGCTCCAGGGACCCAGGCATCACTCGCTGTTGGCTTAACCCTGTGCTGCCCCAAGGACGTGGTCAGGCTGAGGAGCCAGGCTGATCTCGGGGTTCTGAACCACGTCTGGAGCCAGAAGACCCGCGCGCCAGCCCCAGCTCCACCAGCCACGTGCACGTTGCTCATCCCACTTTCTCGGGAAAAATGAACAGTCAGACCCACAGAGCTGGGACAGAAATGGAGCGGAGAGCGTGGCAGTCACGGAAGGCCTCATACACCCTGGCTCTCACTTTCTATGCTCTTTCTTACGCCTCAGAAAGCGATTTTCCATTTCAGGGTCAACCCCTTCCTAGTTAGGGGCAAACTTTGAAAAAGTCAAGGAGACCAGACGCTGTTTATGACAAGGACTGTTTATGATGGGAGTGGAGATGAGAGCGTGGCCCACGGTGGAACCGGCTCATGATGTCCATTTACAGGTGCTCACGTGGTGCGTATCACGGAGCTGAATGACCATCACCTGGATGCAGCACAGAACGTCAAACTGGAGACTTCTGAGTTTATCACACATGGGGCACAGTAACAGCAGGTGGGAACTGAGGTTCTAACATGGCACAATCTGTTTCAATTCCTCACGTTAGAATTCATTTCGGGCAAGTCCTAGGTGAATTAGTCATAGCATCTGTATGAAGAAGTGCCTGTTTGCATTGAGAGGAGGGTGGCTGTCCTCTTGGCTCAGTGTGCGCTGTGGGGCCCCGTGGGGATGCTGCTTGGCAACGGTGCCTCCCTTGCACCTTCCCGCCAAGTTCCAGTGTCTCCTTCAAACCCAGCCAGAGCCCCCAACTTCCCCAACTGGCCTTTAAGGTCTTCCCAGTTAGATTTCCTTCTTTCTTTTCTTCATGTTCCTCACAGCCGCTCTTAAACCTCCTTACATTTCTCATCACAATCTTCATCAGGTCGGAGGTAGTGTTTCACATCCAGCCTTCCCAGCCAATCACCTGCTCAAAAGAGATAACAAAACCTGTTTCTTTCCTTGGGGTGCTTTGCAGTAATAGGCCTTCCATCCAAATGCATTGCACTGAACTAAATTTGCAATGGTGATTCGCAACTCCCTAGGAACTCTGAAAAGCATGCATGCAGTTTTCAGAATTCCTGAGGCTCAGCTCTTTCCTGAATTTTCCCTGTTCCTACACCTGTTGGTTAAGTCCCCTGCCTATGTTCCCTGACACCACCGTGTAAACCCGTGTAACGTAGTAGTAGAGAAGGCTCGTCAGCCAACTCGATGCTGTTTTCAGTGCAGACGCTGTCCTGGGAGAAGTCACAGCAGCCGTTTCCCTGTTGAGTCTCCAGTGCTTGGTGCAGATCCAGATTCAATGAAAGGGAGTGTCATGGAACAAAAGATCCATCTCTAGTCTGGCCGTGTGTGTGTGTGTGTGTGTGTGTGTGTGTGTGTATATGTGAATGTGTGTTGTACATGGGTGTGTGTGCACATGTGCATGTATGTATAAATGTGTACAAGTGTGTATGTGTGTGCATGTGTGTATATATATGTGTGTTCCCATGGGTGTGTGTATGGGTGTATGTGCACATGTGCATTTATGTATAAATGTGTACAATATTATATGTGTGTGCATGTGTGTATATATGTGTTCGTGTGGGTGCATATGTGTTTATATGGGTGCATGTGCACATGTGCATGTATGCATAAATGTGGAAAAGTGTGTATGTGTGTCCATGTGAGGGTATGTATGTGTGTTTATATGGGTGTGTGCACACATGCATGTATGTATAAAAGTGTACAAGTGTGCACATGTGTGTATTTATATATACACACGTTCATGTGGGTGTGTATATGTGAATATGGGTGTGTGTGCACATGTGCATGTATGTATAAATGTGTATAAGTATGTATGTGCATGTGTGTATATATCTGCATATATGAGTGTGTGTGTGCACATGTGCATGCCTGTATAAATGTGTACAAGTGTGTATATGTGTATGCCTGTATATATGTGTTCATGTCTGTGTATTGGTGTCTGTGAGCCTGTGTGCATATGTGTATATATGTGGTGGGTTGTGTGCCTATGTCTGCGCATATGTGAAATTTTCTTTGGGTAATTTTTGGAAGCACAACTTTAAGCTACGAATCTCTAAAATGTGCATAGAATCAGCCACAGAAATATAGCACATTAATATAGCAGCAGGCATTAAAACTTAATTTTAAAAGCTATTTGATTAGCTTAAGCTCTTTGAGCTAATTGCAATCCTGAGATTTTTTGGAGGCTTAGTTTGGGTGTTAAGATAAAACCACGTACTGAAAGTTTGTTTCACATGCTGACTAAACTAAAGACACCTGGAATTCTAAGAAATTGGCAATACTAATGTTCAGATGCATTTTCTTTGTCAAAACTGTCTCTCTCATCCTGTGAGGTCTGGGTTCACTGTTGTGATGAGGCCCAGCTACTAGCACCTCTAAATGTAGAGTAATTTATGTAATTTATTAGAATTTAAGAACCTCATCCAAAAATGTCTTTGAACCACCTAGTTCCAGCCAAGATTTCTGGGGTTTGGTCAATTACCCTCATTTACATCTCCTCTGGGGCGTTGAACACAAAGAACTGAGATGCCCTCACGGGTGCAGGTTAATGTGACTGTGCCTCACAGTTTTGTTTGTTTTCTAAGAGTTGCCATATTTTGCGAGCAGACCCTGAAAGGCTCAGTTCCACTGTTTTTCTGTGGCTTGGTGGCCGCCAGCTTCCCTGGCAGTCACAAGCACGGCTGTGGGTGCAGACGTGCAATCCTCAACAGCACCTTGGTGGCTCACTCGTTTGATCCTCTGTAGGTGAGACTGCCAATATTCTACAGTTTGTATTCTACAAAATCAGCAACTTTGGAATGATTCTATCTAATACAGCAGACATTAAAGATACAAGTCCGGTGTCTCCACGGGTGAGACAGTCACAGGGGATGCTGGAGAGAGGGCAGAGCTCTTGGGTTCTGCCTGGCATCCATTTGAGGACTGTGCACTCGCAATGTTAACTCACACAGTTGATGTTCTCATTAATTCAAGACCCTAGAACTGCCAGTCTGAGAGGAACAACCAGGGTTTCCCCATCAAGTTAATGTCTTAATTAACCTGTGCTTCTTTATTTTGAGCAAAAGTAGGGATTGTTTTCTCTAGAGACTAGAGGTTCCTAATTTTGTGCACACCTACTGACAGTTCGTCATATGTATACATACGCATATGTGTTCATGGGCCACATAACATTTCGGTAAAGAATGGGCTGCATAT
Organism: Hylobates moloch; assembly: GCF_009828535.3. Classification (NCBI taxonomy): domain Eukaryota; kingdom Metazoa; phylum Chordata; class Mammalia; order Primates; family Hylobatidae; genus Hylobates; species Hylobates moloch. The sequence goes on along the minus strand of NW_026652288.1, from coordinate 565,036 downwards.
ACTGAAAATCCCTGCTGCCCAGGGCAGTTGCAGCCATTGTAACCACGCTAAGGTCCCAATACAACACTTTCCTTATGTATGTGTGCTGACGCTGGTGTAAACAAACCTGCCACACTGCTAGTTGCATAAAAGTGTAGCACACACAACTATGTACAGTATGCTTAATAATAAATGACTGTGTCGCTCTTTTATGTCTCTATTATTCTACAGGGGTTCCCAATCCCCAGGCTGTAAACTAGTACCAGCCTGTGGCCTGTTAGGAACTGTGGCACAGCAGGAGGTGAATGGCAGGTGAGTGAGCATCACTGCCTGAGCTCTGCCTCCTGTCAGATCAGCAGCGGCACTGGAATCTCACAGGAGAATCCAGTGAGAGCCCTGTTGTGAACTGTGCATGAGAGGGATCTAGGTTGTGCACTCCTTATGAGAATCTAATGCCTGATGATCTGAGCTGGAACCGTTTCATCCAGAAACCATTCCCCCCAGCTCTGGTCCATGGAAAAACTATCTTCCACAAAAGCAGTCCCTGGTGCCAAGAAGGTTGGGGACTGCTGCTACACTATATTTTTAGCATTATTTTAGAATGTACCCCTTCTACTTATATAAAAAAAAACTGGTTAACAGTGAAACAGCCTTCGGCAGGCCCTTCGGGGAGGATTCCAGAAGAAGGCATTAGAGATGACAGCGCCATGTGTGTTACTGCCCCTGAGGACCTTCCAGGGAACAAGATGTGGAGGGTTAGGGTTAGGACAGTGATGCTGACGATCCTGACCCTGTGTAGGCCTAGGTTAATGTGTGTGTTTGCATCTTAGATTTTAACAAAAAAGGTTAAAAAAGTAAAAATAAAAATAAAAAAGCTTATAGAACAAGGATATAAAGAAAGAGAATATTTTTGTACATCTGTACAATGTGTTTGTGTTTTCAGCTAAATGTTACTACAAAGAGTCAAAAAGATTAAAAACTTAAAAGTTTATAAAGTAAAAAGTTATTTCATAAGGTTAAGCTAAGCTTAATTTATTATTCAGAAAAGAGAAATATTTGCGATGAACTGAGTGTTGCCTATGTGTACAGTGTATATAAAGTCAACAGCAGTGGACAGAAATGTCTGAGAGTCTAGGCCTTCACAGGCACTCACCACTCACTCACCAACACCCAGAGCAACAACTTCCATCCTGCAAGCTCCTTTCGTGGTAAGTGCCCTATACAGGTGAACCATGTTTATCTTTTATGCCATATTTTTACTGCACCTCCTCTACGTGTAGCTATGTTTAGATACACACTCTCCACAGTGTTACAGCTCCCTGCAGTTCCAGCACAGCCATCTGCTGTACAGGTTTGTAGCCTAGGAGAACGAGGCTACACCTTATGGCCGAGGTGCGTCATAGGCTGTAACTTCTAGGCTCTGTTCACATACACCCTACGATGTTTTTTGATGTTTGCACAATGACGAAATGGCCTAACAATGCATTTCTCAGAATGTATCCCCAGCGTTAAGCAATGCATGACTGTACACATAAAACCTATACAACCAGGAATCAAGTGGCCAAGGCTAGAAGCACATGTGTCCAGCCATGCGTAGAAGCAACACGGAGTTTCTACTGACACCGAAATTCACCGGAGTTTCGAGCTGGTCAAGAAGCTCCACCTTCCACGTTCCAGAAATGGTCCCCTGCGAAGATCACCTTCCTCGCAGGGCGTAGAGGAGACCCAGGGGTCCTCTTTCTACCCAGGCAGGCCAGGCTCAGACCCTCCAAATTCCCTGTTCTTGTCTCACAAGTAACTGACCACGGTGGACGAGACACCCACGCGACGGAGCCATCCAGTGCTCCGTACAGGGAGTAGCAAGCCCTGGCCTGCTTCTCCAGGCGTCTGCTAACCCCAGCCTAAGACCCCTTCCGCTGACCATCCCGCCCATCCTCCCCCGTAGGGCGTCTCTCTGGCTGTGGTCTTTCCTTCTCATATCAGAGAAGCACGTGTCTTCCTGAGTGGGAGACGCTTCGGGGTCTCCTGGCTGGAACCTCTCCCTGTTGAGAGAACCCTTCCTTACCTGAGTTCAGATGTGTTTTTTTAATTGGACACAGCACCACCTAGATATGTCCTATTTATCTGCAAGGCAAGTGCAAAAAAACCTGCTAAGATAATATGTGTGATACAATCTGCATATTGCAATGTTTTCGTTTTTTCCCATTTTATAGTAAATAACTTGGGCTTCATTTTCCGTTCTCTAAAATGAGGGCTGGGAGGAGTTAGGCAGCATGTCAGCCCTAGGTGGCGCCCGAGGATTTTCTTTTAACAAATGATCCCAAATGTTCTGGAATTCGCGGCTCTTCCCGCCCAAAGCGCCGCTGCGTCCAAGGGCGGTTACCACACCGCGTGCCAGGGCGCGTCTTCCCTCCCGCGGGCCTCGCAGCGGTCCGGGCGGGTGGCTGAGGGTGGCCTGTGTTCGTCTTTCCCAGCTTTGTGGAGGTGTAGCTGGGCATGTGGGCACACGGACGCCCTCCCTATCGCGCTGATGGGCCCGGGGACGGTCCCCGTGTCCCCGGAGCTGCCAGAGCCGCCGTGCGCGGCCGAGGGCTCTGCGGATTCACCCTGTTCCAGCCTGCGCCGACTCCCCTCGCTTCACGTGTGCTGTTTCCTCACAGGTCGGGCCGGACGCGGATACACCCGCCTCCCTAGGCCTGAGCGAGCCTGAGCCGCTGGGCGCGCCGAGTCCCCGCCGAGGAAACGTCCCATGTGGAGACACGAGGCTGCTGTGGACGCGCCTCCTCCGTCTTCCCCGGCGCGGCCCCACAGCACTGGCGCTGTGGACTCCGTGCGGCTCCTCCGCAGCGACAAAATGGAGTCATCAGGCTACGCTGCTGCGATGGAACCCGAGGCCGGACCCGCAGAGCCCGCGGCCTGTTGGCCCCGCTCCTCAGAGGGGCCGGTGAGGGGACTATCTCCCCGGGGTGGGCGGGAGCCAGGGTGACCGAGCATCGCAGCCGCGTGGACGGACCCGGGGTCAGGGCCCCGGCTGGACGGTGAATCCGGGCACCTGGAGCAACGCAGACCCCACGGGCCTGTGGGGTTGCTGGACCTTTTAACCGCGTCCCGGGCCGGGGGAGCCACATCCCAGCTCCGACTGCAGCGCCACCTGCGTCCCGGCCTTGGGGGCCACCGTTTCCCTCCTGGGATGGCGCCATCCCTCAGCCTCGGCTCCAACAGCCGGGGACGGCGGGGAAAGTGGCAGCCAGCAGCGTCCGGGGCCACCTGGGACGGGGCTTGTCACCTCGCATTCCAGAAAACACAAAGCCCTGTGCCCCGGGGGACTTTCTCTAAAAACACAGTTGGCCACGCCTCACTGAGTAATCCGTGCTTCTTCGTTTTCACAAGACGGATCATCCGTACACCAGCCAGATCTCACTCCAACCCTAAAAGTAACCGTAACTGGAAAAAATATCCCACAAAGCTGGATGTGAAAACTGGTATGAGCTGTGAAAACAAGCATAATTTTATTTGGCTTAATTGCGAAATACACTTATATGTATTGCGTAATATGCTCGATATTACACAAATATGCTTACTGAGTAGATAGCAGATGTCATATGCGAAGGCCAAATCAATGGGGAACATGAGGTATCATTGTCTATGTTAACTTTTTAAGCAAAATATATTCACCTCCAGCTAAAATTTTCATTTAAGAAAGTTAAAGATACCGTCAATAAGAGGATTATAAAGCTCTTTTGACTCATTAGTAATGAAAGGCAACCTCAATATATAAAAGGAATTTTAGCCATTGTGAAATAATATATATGTAAAGTTGTGATTTTTTAAATCAGCTTTCCTGCAATAGCATATTTAATGTGTCAATGATAGATATTTAAGGTAGCAGAATTAAAATATTAGTAATATGGACATAATCATGCTTAAAATCTTAATGTTTTAAGACAATTTTCATCAAAATAGGTAACCTCAGTACTTTGCAATTATAAACAATGAGGTGTATAGTATGTACTTTGTTATTATTGTAATAAATGTTAGCTAAAGGATAAACCTTACTTATCTTCCCACTTAATGTATTACTCGTGAATTGAACTTTCAAGCAAGGGTGGCAGAAAATAAAACAGAAGAGGCGAATGTTAGCTTCCTGCAATCCCATGTGTGTGGGAAATGTGCGTCTAGCGGCAGGCTGTGATTACTGCTTAATGAAGGCTGATATAAACCTCACCCCATGCCTGCTGGAAACAGATTCATTCACATGATGCTCCAGCCTGGGACCAAGGCACGCAGTGCACAAGCAGCAAGGTTGGGAAATGCTCCTGGAAGCAAAAGTCTAAAAACCTGGGCACGAAACGGATGGGATATTCAGGTTTGTCACACGCAACTGGATGGAATTAAAATTAGTGACGTGAATTGACATACTGAAAAATTCAGCGTGATGTGTAATGAGGAAGATGATGTCAGTAGGAAAACACAGAGACCTGAGCCAGTTGTAGGGATGAATGAGAAATAGGCCCCAGGGTAAGTCACCCGAGTCCCTGCGCTCCCAGCTGTGGACTTCTGCCCTTCCCCTCCCTTCTCCTGTCTCTTTCTCAGTCTCGGCCTTGGTCTGTCACCTGTAACAAGAACTCTCAGTCAACTTCCAATCAAAGGAACCTAAATCACAGTCACTGAAGCACGGACAAAGTGCCTGAGTCATACATTAAAGGAGTGGCAGGAATCTTGGCTAAGGGAGTCACTTCGAATTAATACAGAAATGCACATAAATATAAACACATAGCTGGGCACAGTGGCTCACACCTGTAATCCCAGTACTTTGGGAGGCCGAGGTGGGAAGATCAGTTGGGGTCAGGCGTTCAAGACCAGCCTGGCCAACGTGATGAAACCCTGTCTCTACTGAAAATACACACAAAAAAATTAGCTGGGCATGTTGGCACACGCCTGTAATCCCAGCTACTCCGGAGGCTGAGGCAGGAGAATTGCTTGAACCCAGGAAGCAGAGGTTGTAGTGAGCCAAGATCGCGCCACTGCACTCCAGTCTTGGCGACAGAGCGAGACTCTGTCTCAGAATAAATAAATACAGATAGATATCCCTGCAGATGGTCAGAGTGCCTGCTGCTATCCTTGGGGGCCAGGCTTAAGTCTCCCTGTGATATCTGCTGAGTCTCCCAGGCGCATGCGTGTGTCTGCTGCTTCCCCGCCCGGCTGCCGACCCTCAGGTGCTTTTCTGCACCGTGTGCTGTGAGAAGCTGGGCGCTGGGGGTCAGGACCAGACCCATCCATGTTCCTAGGCCTCCCTGGAGCACCCAGCACCCTGCATTGATGATAAGGAATACCTGCATCTGTACATTTCTATAACTTGATGATGTTCTTCTGTATCTGGCGATGTCATTAGCAGTTATCCCTTCAAAGGGGAACTCACTCAATTCAGTAATTACAGAGGAAGAAAACTGAGCCGAGACCATGATGGGACTGGTGGGTGAAGAGCCGACTGACAGCACTGTCTGTGAGCACCAGGCCTATAGGCCCCTCAGACACTCTGCTTGGCTTCATTCATTTATCCCATCAGCAAATGCTGACTGACATTTTATTTTTCTTACCTCTGTTTCTCTTACCACATAAGAGGTGGTAAAACAAACAAAGGTAAGAAAAATAAAAATGTTTTCCTCCCTTGGGAGCAGACCTTCTCTAAGAAGGAATTAAATAATAAAGACACACAAACACAATGAAGCAGGGTAGCTGTGGATTGTGACAGCTCTCTAAGAAATAAACCGGGGCCACGATGGAAGGGGGCGGGGATCCCTGAGATGAGATCAAGGACAAAAAGGAAGTTGTGGGACAACTAAGTGGAAAACAGTCCAGGCCAAAGGAAGCCAAGGGAGAGCAAGGTCCCCACCACAGCGGGGGGTTTCAGGGACCCTGGAGAGGGGGCATCACATGATCATGTAAGTTTCTTAGGAAATAGAAGGACATTGGATTATATAGCTCAAGAGAATTGGAGAAAACTTGGAGGGTTTCAGTAGGGACAGGACATGATTATATTTAATTCAAAAATGCCACCCTAGCTTGTATCAGGCACAGATTGCAGAGACCTAGTGCAGGACCAGAGGTGACAGATGGGGTGAGGTGCACCCGGTTATGTAGATGGTGATGTACGGTATTAAAATGTGTGTAGTAGAAAAGAAGAAAGGCCGATAATTAATTATCGTCATCTCAAGAAGTTAGAAAAATATCAACAAGTGAGCATCAAGAAGGAAAGAGTTGTAAAGATGAGAGTGGCAATTAACAAAATAGAAAACATCATAATATAGAAAACCTGAAGATGAGAATAGTCATTTGAAAACACTAATAAAATTGGCAAATCTCTACAAGGACTTGTAAAAAAAAATTTACTTCAGCACAAGGATGTCAAGAATAAAAGTGTGTCTAACATTATAGACTTCAGAGTAAACAAAATAAAATATTTAACAAATTATTAAAAAACATAACTTACTAAAATAGACTGAATATGTTTCCCCAGTAACTGTTAAAATAGAACTTACTGCCAAAAATCTTCCCCCCCAAAACTGCACTTTAGGACTTTAAATTACCTTTAGACAGTGTTTAGATTCATGTCAGTTTCAATAATGATTACTTAAAAAATAAAAAGTTAACAACAAGAAAGGGAAAATGTGAACTAAATCACTCAATCTAATAGGAGTCAGGATAGTAGAATATGAAACACTATTAGCAACTTAGATAAATATAAAACATAAAATAAGCCACTAAACATCAACTCAAATGTATCTCCCATCAAAATGAAAATAAATGGACAAAACATGTTAAATCAAAATCAAAATTGAATTGATTGTTAAATTGAAAATAAAAAAATACACATAGTCAAATCTACTTACAAAAAACTCATCGAAAACTTCAAAACAGACATTTTGAAAGTGTTACTTTAGATTTGGTTTTACAATGACTTAAAAGTTTGGGATTAGCTATACTTTGATATGTTGATGTAATTCATGTAAAACTTTTTTTCATTTTTTTCTCATAAAATTGGACAGGTCCATAAGACTATTGACCCTGCTAATATTTTAACTGCTGATTTAATTAATTTAGTGGCATAAACCTTCATATACTTAAGGGATTTCTTTTAGCCCTTTAATAATGAGCTCCATTAGGAGTACCTATGACTATAAATTGCCCTCTATATACTGCTTTAGCTGTATTCCCCAAACTTAATGTATATTATTTTCATTATTATTCATCTCTATTTTATAATTTTTACTTGATATTTCGTTTATTCAGAGTCAAATGTAGATTTAATTTATTTGATAAATGTATGCTGTTGTCTATTAAAATAACTTTTTTTATATATCTAACTTAATGGTACTGCTATCAAGGAAGTTTTACGTCTTACACTAACTTTTTGTAATGACATCAATTTGTTCTCTGGTCTGATACATGGTTGATAGTGGGATGTTTCACATGTGCTTGAAGAAAACATGCATTTCCCAGGTCTTTGATGTGAAACTGTATATCTGTTAGATCAAGATTGTTAATTTTGTTGCTCAATCATCTGTAGCAAAATATAAACACAACACACACACAAGTAAACAAAACATATTAAGACAAATTTATGATAATTTCAAAAAGGAAGAGTTTTAATATTGCAACTACGTTACTGTCATAAAAGTTAATATTAAACTAAAAATCAAAACCATATGACCTTCCTAATAGATATAATAAAAAGAGCATTTCAATAAATTAAACACTCATTTCTGATTTAAATAGTTAACTTTTAGGAAACCAAGAGAAGTAAACATTTTAGAAAACTGATGAAGGTTATTTACCAGAAAATAGAGCAAATATTATACTTAATTAGAAGAGAACCAAAGATGATGACAAAGAGCATTTTTGTTCAACATTGTTATTGAAGTCATAATGCATGTTGTAAACCAAGAAGATAAAAGCTATAAGAATTCAAAAGATAATCCCTGTTATTATTGACAGATGATATGTTTGTCCACTCAGTTTAACTGACAGAATATAATAAAGAAAATTATCACTTTGTATTGAACAAAATTAAATAAGAAAGGACTCATATACAATATCTATGGATAGAAACATGTGTTATCATAAAGATGTCATCTGTCCTCTAAAAAATTCTTTATATTCTGTGTAATTCCAGTAAAAATCTTTACAGGGTTTTATATTAACTTTGAAAATGTTATTCCAAAATTCATGTAAACAAGGCAATTTTGAAAAAAAAATCACATGATGGTGATTTTTTTTACTAGAAATCATGATATATTACAAAACTTTAGTGATTCCATGTTCTCTAAAAATAAGTAGCTTCTGGAATGTATAAGGAAAGGCTAGAAAAAAAATACAAAAAAGTAGAAAAAGAATTGAATGTGTTCGTAACTGGAGACATTTGGAAGCACCTAGAATCAATCCCAAAGGAACAGCAACATGGACAGTATTGCAATTCCTGGAATTTATTGTGAAACGAAATATTTATGAAATTTGACCAAAATTATCTCAATACTTAAGACTTTTCTATGTGCTGGTATATCTTTTGCTTCATGTAAATAATTAAAATTAAATTAATGAAATATCTGTTAGATTCCTGGTGGAGGACTGACAGATCTGGGAGCATCTTTTGGCAAACATGACTGTGCAAAGATCATTGTTGAATTTGCAGAAAGCATTGAGTACTTTGTGAAAGCTAATGCTTAAAATAGAAACTGTGAAGTAGCTACCCATTACTGTGAAGGACCAGTATTTAATATGCATTTAACCTTTTTTCAAAAATTATGTCAATATAATTAAAAGTATTAATATATTACTTTGCCCTTTTTGTTCTATATTGCTTATTAATTAAACAAGTAATTTAAAGACATAATTATACAAAGTCCAATGAAAGAAAATTTTCACTGGGTGCATTTCTTTTCTGACCATTGTTATTTGTTATATTTCCTACTAGGGAAAGTAACTTTTTGTGTGAAGGAGAAGTGTGTTAAAAATCATCTACTCTTAGTACCAAATAAATATCCTAAGCCACCAGTCCAAAGGCCTTGCAGTGTTATTTGATACAAATTTCAAATGACATAATAGGTTGTAAAAACTTTTTCAAAGCATAAATGGAAGGTAACCAACTTTTAAGGGAAGTTTACCTTTAAGGGGAGCAGAGAAGCAGGTTATTAGGTCTACAGAAAAATGATCATATAGATAGATAGATCGGGATGATAGATGGTAGCTGGTAGATATAGAGATAGATTATAGATACATGATAAATAGATAATATATACATGGAAAAACAATAGATAAATTAGATGACAGATGAATAGATAGGTTGATCAATTGCAGATGGTAGATAGATAATATATGATAAAGAGATAATAAATGGTGAATAGATTATAGAATAGATGACAGATGGTAGAGAGATGATAGATTATAGATCATAAGTAGATGATAGAATAGATGAGTGAGATAGATGATACACAGGTGATAGATGACAGATGACAGTTGAAAAATATATAATAGATGATTGACAGATGCCAGATGATAGGTGATAGAATTGGTATAATTGATAGATAAATATATAGATGATAGACAATGATAGATAGCTAGATCATAGATAAGTAGATCAAAGGTAAAATATATATTGCCTAGTTCCTAGAAGTTTAAAGTTTGTTACAAATTAAAGCATGAACAATTAATTACATTTAAAATATTTTTACTTTAAGGTATAAGATAATTAGTAAACATTTCATTTTATAAATCTCTATGTGTAAGTTCATATTTCACATTTTCTTCCTGAAAGTCCTCTTGGGAATGTTATGCTATAAATAATGGTGCACTCCTACTGTAGACTATTTTGCAGTAATTAAAAAAGGGTACTATAGATCTTTATTTTCTGATATGTGAAAGTGTTCACACTACACAAATTCCAACAGCTTTGAAATTATGTGATTTTTATACCTTGGGAGATTTGAATTATTTTAAATTCTGCATATAAATTAGAACTTTTCGAATATATTTTTATCTTACTATTTCACATTTGGTTAATTCAAATTCATGTATTATAATTGCGCTGTGGTTTCAAATCCTTTTGAGTCGTCTATTTTTATGCCCCAGTAACTCGGGCAGCTTGATGGCTTTTCTGGTGAGGTGAAGAATCGGAACGCCCCAGCAGAGGAGCTGTGGCTGTCCCGTGCGCCCGGGTCAGCTTTCTGTGTGTTTAATACGCGAACATCATCCCACTTTTTCCAGTGTGAACGTCGGTGCCCCCGCACCGTCTAGTTCCTGCGAATTTCCAATTCGGGGGTCTCTACCCTCAGGGCAACGTGGGCGTCAGGGTCTCTGTGGGATCTTTACATGCTGGTGTTTTTCAAGAGCTGCCCTGGGGCCGTTCTGACCGCACCTGCTGTGCCCTGCTCTGGTGACGCTGCCTGCTACGTTTCCTTCAGTGATGGAGAAGCTACCTCGCTGGAGTCCCAACAAGCCTGCCTGGAGACTTGTGTTCTAATTTCAAAAAGGAGCCAACCTACGCCGCCAAGCACAGTCACGGCCAGGCCTCTTCCTGCTCAGCAACAGTAAATCCCTGGGCACGCAGAGGAGGCACACAGCAAGGTTGAGTCACTCGGCACCGAGCAGCCTGATTTAAACAACACCCTTTACTCATCTTTTAATTGTTCATTTATTTAGGAAACAGTTATTGCGTGTCTCCTATATAGAAAAAATGGAAAGACAGTTATATAAAAAATTTAATCTCACGTTTAATTGGATTGATTGGAACGTCCAGAATCATGTTTTAAAAACAGTTGTGGTTGTGGGAATTACTTGCTTACGGCACTGACCACTCCGAGTGGCCTGTTTCAGAAAGTGTTTACTTGGGGGTCGGGATGCCCAGCAAGAAGGGTCCTGGCAGGTAATGGGCAGTAAGAGGCACTCAAGAGTGACCGGCCCCGCTGTGTACCCTGGCCCAGCATTTTGTAATTCGGTTTCTGTTTTGGATATTTGGACTTCATTCTTGTTGGTTGTGCCACACATCATTTTCTCCAAAATTACTTGTTAGGGAAAAACTATGCAAATGATCCGGCTATCATTACCAGGGCAATACTCAGTCTCACTCCATCAAATCGACTGAGACATTGTTGGAAATAAATGGAATAACTTACACACAGCCCTGCTTTGAGCAGGAGGGTACCCAGCATTCCACACGCGGTGCTCAGCTAGCCTGCGGGTGGCAGGTGACACCCCAGTACCTGTTCCTTGATGCCTACAGACATCACTTTCTCAGTCCTGTGTTTTCTTAAGCCTTCACAGGAAGTCTCAAATATAACAATGTTTGTTCAACCAGGAATTTAAAACTCAAGAATAAAGCCTTCATTATCTTAGTTAATAATTTGAGTAATGGTAATACTAGCATTTACATACTCCATGCTTACCTAGAAAATACGATAGTAATTTGCTTTATTTGTAATCATTAATAATCTATTTCTGAGCATGATCCAACCTTTTATATTAGAAAGTTGGTCAAGTATAATTAATACAAACAGGAGAATTTAAAACACAAGGGAATCACAAAAAGAAATTCCATCAGGAACGTATGTTATGTTTACTGTTGGTGTTGTGAATTTTCCTAGCACCCACTGGTGGGCTTGGCCTCCTGGTGGAGTTGGAAGGAACATGACCACCACCTGCGGCTGTTCTCTTCTCTTATTTTGGGTTGATGACAAAAGGAGTTGTGTTCTTTCATTCCAGCAAGATCAGGAGAGGTGGCTTCTGAGCAGCAGATGCTTCCATGCACACAGGATGGGGAGAAAGTGATGGAGATCGCAGCTTCACCTATGCAGAGTGAGTTCCCACTGTAAAAAGCTTTCGTGCTGGATTCCACATCCTCACTACAGGATCAGAGCCCATCAGGAGCTGTGTCCGGTGTTTCCCGAAAGGTTGCCTATCTTCCAGCGTGTTCTGAGACTGTCTCCTTGGTGGGTTGCTTTTCCTGGTGAGCCTCAGTTTTTTTACCTGCAGAATTAGAATTGTAATTACAATTGTGTTGAGGCAACACCGAAGTCCTATCCCACTTCCTATTTTATTAAAGTCCTTTGTTCATGCCTTTGCTGCAGGCTGCACAAAGAAATACGGGATCAAGGAAACGAAATGAAGGCTGCAGACTCCCCTCTGTGAGCAGCACGAGCTCTCCTCACGCACCTGCATCCAGCACCTCACTTAGCATTTCACTGATAACTGCGTGAGTCCTGCCTCTGAGTCAGGAGGTTTAACCCAGTATAGAATCGGCAAGGAAGAGACAGCACTCATGGACATGCTGCAGTGCTGTAGAAATCTGGACAGGGACGCAGGCGGCAGGAGGTCTGTATCTTCACTCGATTTAATCAGTGCTAATTGACTCCATGCAAGACAGTGTCCCACTTAATCTTACTATAGTTATATCTGAAAAGCAACAAAATTTTTGTGTGACATAATCAGATTTAAAACTGTCAAGTTGTAGAATCATTGGTGAGCAGTCAGTGTGCACCCCCAAGATGGGGCCACAGGGCTGAGCGTCCCCGAGGTCCCTCTGGAGATGGCTGTGATGGCAGCCCCTGGCCCAGGTGACACCGCTGGCTGGGCAGCCTCCCTCCTGAGGCTCAGGGCTGTGGAGGGGCAGAGGCACAAAGGCGCTGACCCAGCCTTGATGGGACCACTCGGAAGGCCCCAACACCCAGACGCCTGGTGCAGATCTCCAGCAAACCCCCTGGGCCTCCATCTCAGCCTCTCTCTGGGGGAAGCTGGTCTTCAACAAGTGGCATTTGTTTCATTGTGGGAGACAGTAGACACATATTTACAGAAACTCACAAACCTCTCTCAGCTTTACTCATAGAGGCCCATACGTGCTGCCCAGAAAGGCAACATACACATGTTTATGCACACACACACACAAGTGTGTCTTAGTGCCTTGGCCCTGGGGAGTATTAACAAAAATATAAGATACATACACTCATACATGCATGCACACACGTGTATATATTTATATACATTATCCAATTCTCATTGCTTACGAACTCACAGCTGCTGGTGGCTACCTCACCCTTGAATTCCGACAGGTGTTTCCAGAGCAGAAAAGTCTCACGAAGCCAGGCGAGGCCCCTCCGTAGAAGGCTGGCTGCTTGGCATCTCTGGATCTCACTCCAGCAGGGTGAGTCAACGCAAGCTTTAGGGTCAGCTGAATCTCTTGACAAGCATGCTGTTTCTGGGGTGCATTTGCTTGTTGATGCATTTGAAGAAAAGGGAGCTTATTCATGGTTCATTTGGCAAATACCAAGTCTTTTCTATGAACTGGAAAGTCTTCTTGGTGGTAGGGCCACATTTACGACCAAACCCAGGGAAGGCCCCACTGCATGGACCTCATTTCTAGTGGGAGAAGGAGAGACAGATGGTGAGAGCAAATTTAGTAATAATGAGAAATAATCTGTCAGGTGGTGTAAGGGTTGTGCAGAAAAATGAAGCAGTTTCTACCCCATATCTCTTCAGCTCTCTGCGGAGAGGCAGACGCCTCTGGGCAGACATCATGCCAGTCTCAGCTTTTGTTTTCAGTTCTCGTCTTTGCATCCATCCTCTTCCTTCAGTGATTTTTCGTTCTGCAGTTTCTAAGGGCTCATTCTGAGCATTGAGAAGTTGGAGGTTATCATTTCAGCATGTTTTTCTCTGAGCAGCCTGCGCTGTGCTGTGGAAACTGACCGTGAGTGAGCTCCTGAGGAGAGGCTGCTGACTGCAGTGAGGGCTGCATGGGACATGGAAGGGGCAGTGGTTACAGAACTGGTTGGAGGAGGGCCTCCCATCAGGGAGGCCGGCCACAGAAGCCCCTCTGAGTGAAGTTAATCTGGGAATGAAAACTCTGAAGTGGGGAAAAGCATTCCGGGCAGAAGAAATAGGAACAGAAAAGCTTTGAGGAGCAAAGGGCCGTATCACAGAGCAGATGGGCCGGCAAGGCCGTGGTGACAAGGGGAGGCGATGCCTGGGGCTGGGGCGGGGGGGGGGGGGGGGCAGGACCAGGTCGCACAGGGCCAGAGGCTCAGGCAGAGAAGGAAAAGCCCTCGTTTCCTTCCATGTTATATGGAGAAGTCTGAGTGGGGAAGTGATCAAATCTCAATTATGTTTTGAAGGATTATTCAGGCTTTTAGGTGAGCAGCATGGTCCAGGCTGGGGAAGGGAGCAGGGGGCAGTGAGGGGCTCTGGCTGCCTCTAGGGTCTGCGACCTGGCTGGGAGGCATGGCACAGAGGAAGGTGGATGGGTCTGACAGGCACCGGGAACGACGGGCTGTAGGCTGTGTGGAAAGAAAAATTCAAGGAGGAAAACGACATTATGACTTTGAGAAACTTGGCACATGGCAGTGTCATGAAGGGGAAGAGAGAATATTCCTGAGAATGGGAATCAAGGCTCTAAACTGTGAGCATGCATTGAACATACTTGGGTAGAACCCACCCTTTGTTTTGTCTTTTGAGACCTCACACTGGTAGGTGATGGACAGAGGGGCACGGTGCTGACCCCCAAGTGCCTTTCTGGCTGCTCCCTGCTAGCTTCTCCCTGCAGAGTCAGACGAGGTTACATTTGGGATTTCAAAGTCTAATCTCATTACTGCTGCACTGTGACCAGGTTCCCCTGGCAATGTGATTAGTCTTCCTAATCAACAGTAGACTTTCAGCATTTAACTAGTAAATAACTAAATTTGATTAATAGTCTACAGTGCTGGGAAAACTTAACGTCCCCTGTTCTCTCCACTTTTGTACAATTCCATTTGCTGTGCTATTTAGGATTTGTGAGGACAATATGTAAAGACACCAAATTAAATGAAAATAGAAATGAAACTGATTAAAAGTGTATCGTGGAATTTGATGTCTAAATCCTAGAACCCATCTTTTTATCTAGGGTTCTGGCCGACTGGAAGGACGTAAAGGCATGTACCTCTGCCATTGCAAAGTGGAGCTCCAGGCAAGCTGGCTGCATAAACAGCAGAGCCTCAGGGTCCAGGTCTCAGGACCTCAATCGCCCTGGCTTGTCCATTCAGTCACAGGTGAAAGGGCTGAGGCAGGCGGGTACAGCCCCAGCCTGTGGTCAGCACGTGGAGTACAGACACTGCAGCTCACCTGGCTGGCTGGTCCGGGGGCGCAAGGCCCTCCCTAGCTCAGAATCTTCCCACCAGGCACTCCTCATCACGAGGGGCTTTGCAGGGAGAAAAAGTGGCAGAAATGACCTAATAAAAATGTTCCCAATTACCCCGATTCGATCATTACACATCATAGACATGTATTGAAATATTGCATGTATCCTGCAAATATATAGCTATTATGCATCAATAAAAAATGAAAAAAAGATCCCTTCATGGAAACAGGAAAACAAACATGGAATTTTTTCCTTAAACTGATCAGTGAGGCCTCTCCGTTGTTTCAATCTCTAGTTATCAGTGGAACTTCAGCGTTCTGCAGGAAGAACTTCCTTGGCTGAAGAAACTTCTAGAAGCCACGTTGTGAACAGGTAGTTCTTTTCTCCTCTGCCTGCAGACTCAGTGCTCCAGGGCCCCAGCACCATCCTCCATTTGCTTTAGAGGGTGACACCCACACAACACCCACGCCACCCCAGCCCATGGCAGGTGACCTCAGTTGATTTTGGCAACACCTAGACACCATACCTTCTGCTGATGTCAGGAATGAGAATAATCTATCATTTAGGATCTCAGGAGTTGGAGAGTTCAGCTTTTAATGAAGCACAGAGCTGAAGCAGTCATCAGCAAGGCCTGAAGGGTTGGTCCTGGCCCCAGCGCCTGCAGCTGGTTGGAAAGCCGGTCTCACGTTGAATGCCCAACACGCCTCTGGGAACACCAGATCATCTTCCTTTACCTTGTGACAGCAGACATTTTCCCAGGAGCAGGTCATGTCATGGTTTAGGTTTGGCATCATGGAAATATGGGTGGGCTTTAAAGGTGGGTGTTGAATCAGTAAATGAAATCATCAGTAAAGACCCTCATGCGGGGTCTTGCACAGAAAGATTGGTCAACAACAGCAGTGACTTTCCTTTGCTTTCTGGCTTTTAAAATTTTTAATATGTGCTTTCTCTGTCCAAGGGGATGTCAATGCTAACAGTGACTGGAAAGCTGGTATTAGGCCTGCACAAAATGTGACCTCCAACTTGAAATCATGACTTAACACAAATTTGAAAATAAGTTATTTTATGGGGGATATTCCTGTCCTGGTATTTCACAATGCCTCTATTGAATTAATGTCATCTGACCTTTACAGATGAGCCCACTCATTTTCTGTTGCTGCATAAATAGCTCAAATACAACCCAAGATTTATTTCATTATGAAATATTGTTAAACTATCATAATGCATTTTCCTTGCAACATACTTCTAGTATAGTTTGTTTTTATCTGGAGCATTGAAAATAAGCAACGGTGAAGGTTAGGACTAGAAAATGACCTTTTATAGTGCCATAAATGCAACCCCCAGAACTAATAAAGAAAAAATTCAGGAGGGAACAGCACAAAAAGAAATACATATTTTATTTCCATGTTAGTCTCAAATATAACAGGCCTCAAAAATCCCTAACGGCTGATGCATACAGCTCTGGGTGAGTGACTCCAAAGTAAGATAATGAGTTGAGCTTGGCTGCCGCTCCATTAGGGAATGGATGAGTTGCAAGCTGCTGCCCCTCTTCCTCCCATGAAGTTTGAAGCCTCATCGGAAACCATCGGGTGAAACTGCCTGGAAGATGAAGCAATTCATCAAAGGCCAGGCTGTGGCCGTGTACCTACGTAATGCTAATCAAAATAAATTAGAATTGGAAACAGCGTTTCCGGTAACCCTGCAGAATGGTGAAGGTGTTTGGCTCCCAGCTATTTAGTGGCAGCATGAACATCTACGTAACCTTGCTGACTTACTGTGAGAGTCATTCTCCTGAAGAGGCAAATCAGCTTTGTGAGGTTCACTAGAGCTGAGGCAAATTGAGATTTGTTTGTATGTAATACTGTCCTTCATTTTGACATCATGGAACGGTCTTTAAGATCTTCCTGAACTTTGATGGCAAATAAGAGGCTTCAACTTTCAGGAATCTATGCCATCTTTCCATGGCACGGGAAGGGCTGCTTCCTGCATTGTGTCTGTTTAAGCTGTGGGAATCTAAATGTGTGTACACAGAGGGACCTGAGAAGGTGGCCGTGCTCGCCTGGGAACACGCCAGGGTGAGTTCACATCAATTGCCCTAATGTGCAATAAAACACAGGGACGGGCTCCAAGCAGGCCGAGAGGGGCTCGGCCACCCGGGGGGACAGACTGTTCGAGTCTGCGGTCCCAGCGCCGGATCCCAGCGGGCCTGGGCTCTGCCTGGACACCACCCTAGCGGAGCTCTGGCCACGTGGGGTGGGGCTGCCTGTTCTCAGGACCCGCTTTCCCTGCCTGGGTCTCCGATTAGGTGCTGTCTCCACTCGCCAGGACGCGGCCGCAGGACCGGGGCGAAGGCACAGCTCCGCTCTGGCTGGTCCCCAGGGCCAACCCCCGTGACGGTCTTTTGTTCTTAGTGCTCAAGACGTTTTTCTACAGTCCTCCTTGAGAGTGCAGAAGACATCCCACGCCCCCAGTACCTCCACGTGACCTGGGAACCGATTTTAGGAGACGTGTCACCCTGGAAGTCAGGCTCTGCCCCAGGGAGTGGCCCCATCGGGTGGAAAACCAGGGTTTCTTCGGTTCTCAGGGTCGGGATGACCGGGTTGCCTCAGGCAAAAGCAGGGTTTACTTTCTGGAAAGGAGAGTTGGAGACGAGGGGACAGCTGGACTCGGGGCCTCGGATGACATGGCCGGGCCCTCTCCCCTCTCCGCGGCACCGGCGCTGGGTCTGGTCCCTTGACATGAGCTTTCACCAGGGACACCTCCGCCTTCGAGTCGCCAAACCAGGGCTCCCGGGAGAGAGGGAGGCTCCCGACTGCGCGCGCCCCGGGGCGGAGGAGGCTCAGACTCGCCTGCGCGCCCCCGACCTTGGAGCGCCTCCAGGACCTGCGCCCAGAGCGCGCGGGCATCCGCGGCCCCCAAGCGGCCTCCGAGGGCCGGACCGGGAGACAGAGGCGCGCCCAGCCGGGGGCTGGGAAGGAAGCGGAGCAGGCCGACCTGAGAGCGCGGCTCCCCGTGCTCCGGGCATGGAAGCGTTTATGTGGCACCGACTGTATGCACGGTGGGGACTGAATCCCTGGGCAGCCTGCGGGAGGCGTCGATCCTGCCGCGTGAAGGTGGAAGCGGCCGCGGGAGGCGCAGGACCAGGCCCGGGGCAGGCGGTTGGCTCCGGAGCGCGTGTTCTCACCGCTGAGTTTAGGATCACCATGTCATCTCTCACCCAAATCAGCAAACTCTGGGAGCACAATGGACCCTAATTATAATGACAGCCGAGCCGCAAGCCTGGACGGGGCAGCTGTGGCCTCGCTCCGCCCCAGTCCCGCCTTCCCGCGGGATCCAGGCAGCCTGGCGTGGCCCCCCGCAACGCGCAGCAGGGACACGGTGACCCCAGAGCTCGGCTGCTCGCAGGGTCCGCACGTGAAGAACTCGGGGCTCCTCTGAGCTGCAACCCCAGATGTCTAGCGATGACGTCAGCCGCCCAGCCACATGCCACTAATTTAGAAAAGTCATTCAGCCACAGTTTTGATTTTCTCTGAGTCAGGATGGAAAATGAAATGAACTACTAATTTTTTGATGTTTTTCTCTTATAAATATGAATGCTGGAATCTGGTGATGACCAAGGATTTTAAGATAAATGAGCAATTCATTTTTAAGCTGAAGGGAGCTATTTATTCTAAAATAAGTTTCTGTTTCTTTTCCCCCCTCCCCAGATTCTTTGTAATTTCACAGTTGAATGATTACCTTTTTCCTGAACCATTTATACCCTCGCTGGTCTCGCTATGGCCATTAACCCTGGCTAAAATGTCACCGGTGGACTCCCTCCGCCCCCCTCCTCGTGGTAAGGGAGGAGAGACGGCTGTGCCGACTCTGAAGCCAACTCCTGGGCACTTCTGGGCGATCGCCCTCCCCGCAGAGCGCCTCCCCCTGCGGGCTGCAGACACCGCCTTTCCCTGCCACGTTATGCCTGTCCAAGCAGGAGCTGAAGGGCTGTGGTGAGAGGCTCACACTCCGGCGACATTCCCACCTTGGAACACCTTTCTGAAATTCTGCAGTACCCTGAGCATGCTAATTTTTCATGGTTTTGTCCTTGTTTTTCTAGTTTTCAGGGAGAGGGAAGCTTGCTGAAGCCATGGGCACATCCCTGCTGCAGGCCCCTCTTCCTGCATTCCCACAGTCACCCTCCCGGGAGCCTTTGCACCCAGACCCCACCCTGCCCAGAGAGGACTCTCAGGCACAGGGTCTGGCGGGGGGAGGTCCCCATTGCCTGACTCTGCTGCCAGTCATTCAAATGTGTCCAGAAAAGGGTAGGATGTTTAACTGGAGTGCAGGTTCCCAGGGCTAGCAAGTTACTGCAACTTCATAGGTGCATCTAGCCTTGAAATTTGAGGGAGGGTTCCTAAGCAAAACAAAATAGAAGCAAAACTCTGCCCTGCATGAAAAAGGGGACCCTGGGAAATAGAAGGAAACGTAAAACACAAAACATTTAAATATAAACCTTTATAATACTTAAAACTACTTTTAATTTGTGCCATTTTAGATACATAATGTATAAGTTATCTCTTATTGGATACGTATTGTTTAGTAATGTAGTGTGGTGCTAAATAGTGTTGATTTAAGATCAAAACTAAGATTATATTAATTAGTGAAAGCAAGAATGACAGGCAGCGGTTTTGAGAGAAGCTCTGGATGAAGACTGCCTGTCGTCCCCGCCTCTCCTCACTCCACTCTGCTGCGTTGCTTTGCCTGGCCAGCTTGGTCTCAGGGGCAGACAGGAGTGGACGCCACCTTTCCCTCCTGGCACTTGGTCCTCCTTGCTCTTTTGAGCAAAGCCTCTGACCCTTTTTCTCTCCTCCACCTCACCTGATTTCCCTCTTTTCCGCTTTCCTTTCTTCCTTTCTTTCCCTCTGCCTCCATCAGCCATTCCATAGTGTTTACTATGTGGCTTTCCACAAGTTATATAAAATATGCATTGTCATCTTGTCCACGTGTATTTTTATTTTGAGTTTTTCATAAATAGTAGCATTTTACAAATTTCATTCAGTTCTTTGCATTGATTCCTCCACACTGTGGTTTTAACATTGCTCAGATACAAGTGTTTTAAAATCCCTCACTGTGCACCTGGATCTATCCTGTTCTCCTTAAGACACAGGGCAGGTGAGCCCCAAAGCAGAGCTTAGCCCACTGGGTTATTGGCTTTGCCCAGGACAGAATTCAAGGGCAAGCCAGAGGTGGAAGAAAACCGCTGTATTGAACAAGCAGTGTTGCAGCTCTGTGACGGCTTCCGCAGAGCAGGGCTACCCTGGAGGCGGAGAGCAGCAGCTGGGGCAGTTCCGCAGTCACACCTAGACTGACTTTTAATTGCATGCAGATTAAGGAGCGGTTTATGCAGAAATTTCTAGGGAAGGGGTAGTAACATTTGTGTCACTGGTTCATTGCCATGGAAAGTGGCGGTAACACCTGGATGTTGCCATGGCAATGGTAAACTGACATGGCCAACTGGAGGGCGTGTCTGATGGAAAACTGCTTCCTCCCTGGCCCTGTTTCAGCTAGTCCTCAGTCTGGTCTGGTGTCCAGCCCCTGCCTCTGGAGTTGAGTTCTGCCTCCTACTTCACTGTTGCTTCTATTAATCTTTGCTTGATACATATAGAGACCCTGTTATTAGGTACAGACAGTTTAGAATCATTACATCTTCTGGGGTTGATGCTTTGTCACTCTCAAATGTCTCTCACCCTCTGCTCTCGACATTGACAGAGTTTAGTCGCCATTCTCCTAGGAATTGCCTGGCGTGGACTTCCTCCATCCCTTTGCTTTCGGCATTTTAGGTGTGTCATTCAGTAGAATATCATTGGAGTTTTAAAACATTTATCCAATCTGATAGCCTTTGTATTTTATTTGACAAATTTAGCACATTTATACTTATTGAAATTTTTGCTGCCTTTAAACTTAAATCAACCACCTCAATGTTTCTATCCATTCAATTTGCCATGGTTTCCCTTTCTAACCTGTCTGCCTTCTTTGATCTTATCAAAGAAGTACTTAGATGTTGTTTTTCAATTTCCCACTCTCAAAGTTAACTGGTTATAAATCTTAGTCTAATACTGAAATAATATGGTTATCCTCGAGGTTACAAAGCACTTCCCTGAGTTATTTAAGTCTAACAGAATTTAGTGTGCTTAACACCCTCTGGACAAAGCCAGGAGCTGAGGACACGCCCCTCCATTGTCCCTCCTGCTTTGTATTACTGCTGTTGGCCATTTTTATTCCATACAGGTTACATCCCCCAGACAATTTGTTTTGATACAGACAATACTCTTTTGTTTTGATCCTCATATTAATGATTTGTGGTTGCTCTTTTCTACCTGCATCTCCAAACTACTAATAAAGCATCATTTCTTCCCTCCTGGAAAATCCCCTGTGTTGTTTTGCTCCTAATGAACTCTCAACTTTTGTTTGAAAAATAACCTATTTCTGCCTCCTTCACTTATTTAAACTTTTTATTATGAAAAATGTGGAACTTTCTCTAAAGCCAAGAAAATATAATGTTATATAATAAATTATATAATGTATTTATATATTATAAATATAATATATAATATAATAAATTCATTTATGCTGCCCTCCTTGCTTCAATAATTATGTACGTACAGGGGTTTATCTGTACCCCACTTCCTTTCTTACGTTTTCTTGGATCAAAATCCCAGACATTTGTCATTTTATCGTTAAATATTTCAACATGTCCTCTAAGAGGTAAGAATTATAAAGAGTGTAATCTAATAGTATTATCATGCCCTTAAAATTTATATATATATACATATGAGTGTGTACATATATATATATAAAATAATAATAATAATTATTTTTTGAGGCAGAGTCTCCCTCTGTCACCCAGGCTGGAGTGCAGTGGTGCCATCTCAGCTCACTGCCCTCCTGGGTTCAAGTGACTCTCATGTCACAGCCTCCCAAGTAGCTGGGATTACAGGCATGCCCCATGTATTTTTAGTAGATATGGGGTTTCACCGTGTTGGCCAGGCTGGTCTCAAACTCTTCACCTCAAGGAGTCCACCCTCCTCAGCCTCCCAAAGTGCTGTAATCACAGGCATGAGCCACTGTGCCCAGCCCCTTAAAATTTATTTTTAAAAATATCTTATATTCTGAAATATTGTCACTGTCCAAAGTTCCCTAATTTTCTCATAATTTTATTTTTAACAATTTTGTTGTCTAATCAGAATCCAAATAGGATCCATTGTTGCAAATTGCTGATACAATTCTTAAGCATCTTTTGATCCATGGCACTATCTTAATCTCTTTTCTTTCCCTTGCAGTTAACTTGTCCAGAAAATGTGGTTATTTGCCCTGTAGCACTTCCTAGTATAGAGTCATTCTGATGCCTTTTCACATATTTTTGTTTCCTGAATTTTCTATAAAGCAATAGATATGAGGGCATAATCCTATTCAGGTTTGATTTTGATTTTCAGCAAGGACATTGCATACATGGTATTGTTTACTTCCCTCTGAAGGCACATGATGTGTCGTTATGATTAATGCAGGCAGGTTAAAGTGCCTTGTTTGCTTTTTTGTTTATTTTGTTTCTTTATCATTGCATTTTTTGTTTTCCTAATATCACTAAAGTAATAGAGATGGTCCAAAAGCCAAATGGACTATCCTATTTTGAAAGTTCGTTTTTCATGTTTGAACTTACTTTTTCATTCTTTATGTGTTTTGAATATTATCCATATGTGTACCATTTGTCAGTAAGAAGTTAAAATACTATTGTCAGTTTGTCATTTGTCTTTTACTTTGCTTAGTGTTTTTGGTATAAAAATATTCTATTTATTAACATTAACATTTAATTTATTAAAATTAACATTTTTATTAAAATTTTCATATTGCTTTGGGACTTTAATTTTAATTTTTACTTAGGAAAAATTTTCCAGTCAAAGGCTAAATTAGTCAAGCATGTTTTACTCAATAACTTATGTGATTTTATTATTTTAATACTTAGATATCTGATTCCTTTGGACTTTATCCTTATGACTTCGTGTGAATGCATGTGGTTTTCTGAAACAGCTAACAGGTTCTCCTTGTGTCCCTGGAAGGAGCGCGTCCCCTACTGCTGATCTACAATGGTTCCCACAGCCCATGTGGTATGCACTCGCTAGATTTCTGGATTTTCCCTTTCTGTTGATCAATCTATGGGGCAACTCTACGCTGTTTACTGACAGACTCTGTGACACATTTTGATACCCGCTAGAGCAGCCCTGCAATTCTCTTCTTTTGCAGGAGACCCCTGGCTATTCTTGCATATGTGTCCTTGAAAACCCTTCATATTCAACTTTTCCTGATCGTGTTGGGGGAGTTCTGATGGTACTTTTCTTGGGATCACATTATGTATAAATTTCCTTAGAGAGAAATTCCATCTGTACGATATTGAGCACTTTTAGCCAAAAAATATAAAAATATGGTGGCATGCCTTTCCATTTCTTTCATTCTATTTTTGAGTTTTTCTGAGCATTTCCTATAGGCTTTGTATATTTCTTCACTTAAAGCCTGCTTTTTTATTTTTTTCTGTCTTAAATGAAGGCTCTCCTCAATTACCTCTTAACCAATTTTTGTTTGTACATATAAGAGTTATTGGATAACATACAATTGTATATCCTGATACTTTACTAAGTTATCTCATTGTTTGTACAGGTTGAATATTCCTAATTCACAAATCCAAAACATTCCAGAATCTGAAACTTTTTGATCACAAACATGACACTAAAAGAAAATGGTCATTGAAACATTTTGGATTTTGGATTTTTTGGTTAGGGCTGATAAATATAATGCAAATATTCCAAAATCTGAAAAAAATCCAAAATCCAAAATACTTCTGGTCCCAAGCATGTTGTATAAGGGATGCTCAACCTGTAGTAGCTATTATATTACTGGGGGCAGTGGGGGTGGGGTTGCCGGTTATATAATCATGTCATTGCACACTGAGATAGTTTTTTCTTTTCCTCTCTCAAATTTGTTTGAATTTGAACTAAATTATTTTGTCTTTTTTGTCTTACTGCATTGACTAATTCCTTCCATATAATAATAAATAATAGTAAAACCAATGGTTATCTGGTTTTCTGCAGTTTCGCAAGAAAGGAAATGTTTCCACATGAAATAAAACTCAAGATGAGGGCTGTGCTGTATTGATGGTTCTTAATTTTAAACTCTAAAAGCTATTGAGGCTTGAAAGATACTTTGTATATGTGATTTATATTAGTTACCATACTGTATTTTACTAGTTTATATTAGTTACTAGAAATAGAAATATTTAACATATTTATGTAATTTAAAATTTAAAAACAATAAACCCATTAAACGAACATAAGTAATATTTTGTGTAAATGTAACTTTATTTACCAAAACATAGTGGGAAAGTGTGGAATTATTTTACAGTTTGGCAAATCTCTTTAAAGTTTGAATAGAAAACAATTGGATTTCCAAGGCTTTTTCAGCCAATATGGACATTCTTCCTTAATCCAACAGGGACGCGAGATGAGTGGAAGTTAGTTGCAATGTGGAGTCTAAGCCCGCATCCCTGAGCATTGCGCATCCTCATCAGGTAGAACTCACTGGCCTACCTTGCATTTCCAGTGGATCTGTATCCAGGCCTGATTTTGTGATGTCAGGAATTGGCGTCTTGGAACATCTTGGTCTCACTAAATTACGCTGATCTTCCCAATGTTGACACATTTAATTTTGCAATGTCAAAATATGGAATGTGTTCTCATCATCACTGGTGTCACTCCAAAGTCTTGGAGGACTTGGAAGTTTTCTTTTCTTTTTTTTTTTTTTTTTTTTTTTGAGACGGAGTCTTGCTCTGTCGCCCAGGCTGGAGTGCAGTGGCGCGATCTTGGCTCACTGCAAGCTTCGCCTCCTGGGTTCACGCCATTCTCCTGCCTCAGCCTCTCCGAGTAGCTGGGACTACAGGCGCCTGCCACCACGCCCGGCTAATTTTTTGTATTTTTAGTAGAGACGGGGTTTCACTGTGGTCTCGATCTGTTGACCTCGTGATCTGCCCGCCTCAGCCTCCCAAAGTGCTGGGATTACAGGCTTGAGCCACCGTGCCCGGCCCAACTTGGAAGTTTTCAATCTCACTGTGATAGATGCAGATTTTCTAAAATTATTTTTCTGTTGCTTGAAATTTGGAATTTTACTATGGGCAGCAAACACTGTCAGTCATTTTTGGTAAATTGACAGGCTCACGTTATTTAGTCTCCCAAGACCCCGCGTGTGAGTCCTTCTTAGAGTGGGATGTGTTCACGGCCAGCAGCGGCCTCCGTGTATGCCTAAGCAACAGCACGGGAGCTTCGTCGTTCCAGCAGCGTTCACTTCAGTGTGTAGCCGAAGGCCTTCATGTACACTTCTCATTCTGATACACAGAATATTTTTTAAAATTGTACTTGAGATTTGAGACATAATATAGTTAATAATACTTATTGCCCCAAGGAATCGTTAAGTGAAGCTGACAAAAGCTTTGCGTGTTGTGAACCTGACACAGGTGTGAACACAGTGAGGACTGAGGTCCTCCTGCCACCGCCTGGATTGAGCCGAGGCACCAGCAGTTTCATTCACCTCATTTTCATTGGATGGAACCAAGGCACCAGCAGGCTTATTCACCTCATTTTGGTCGGTTTCACCACCTGTGCAAATGTTAACACGGGGGAGAAAAAACAGCATCTAAGTATCATCATGAAAATTGTTCTGGCCTCATGTATCCCCTCAAAGTGTCTCCGAGGCCTCAAGGGCCTGCAGATCACACTTTGAGGACTGTTATGTTTCATGTGATTGTGTTAAAGATGTGTTGTCCTTTTAATGTGTTGTTAGATTCTGTTTGCAAATATTTTATTTAATTTTTTTGCATCTTTACTGGATGACGGCAATTTGTTGTGTTTCATTCTTTGTCTGCCTTTGGAAAGATCATTTGCAGGTTTTCCTTCTTTCTTCTGTGCTCCAGAATAATTCAGGTAGCACTGGAATCATCGGATTTATAAAATTTGGTAGAATTCCCCTGTTAGACTCTCTGGGTTTCTGCTTTCAACAGGAGAGCCCTTACTTAATTTTATTTCCTTTAAGGCTATTGGTTTAAACTTTCTGACTTTACTGTGGTCAATTCCTGTTCGTTTTTACATTTTATTTGAAGAAAGTTGCATAAAGTCTTGGGATTTTAAAATTCTCTTATTGAAAGAGAAGAGAAAGAAAATGACTTTCTCTTGTCATTTCTAATTTAATTTATTTTTTCCTATTGTTCTTCATTAATTTGGCTACTAGATTTACCTGTTTTGTTGGTTTATTAAAAAAACACGTTTGGATTTGTCTGTTCTGCTCTTTGTTTTTTTTTGTCCTAATTTATTTGATTCTTCTTTTAACTTTATTCATTTCTGACTTGCTTTATTTTGCTCATTCTGTTGTATACTTCATTTGAAATTTTGATATCTTCCAATTTGCTTTTTATTTAAAAATATTTTCAGAGTAAACTTTTATCTGAAAGATAAATGCTTTGTGTTGTATTTTTATTATTTTTTCAAAATACTGTGAAATTTTATTTTCTATCTTTCTTTAGTGGCCAAGGTTGCTTAATATAATTTTATATGCATCTCAGCTCTATTTTTATTTCTAGATTTTTATTTTGCATTCTGCCCTGAGAATCATGTCTTATTAATTAAAACATTCTATTCTTTGAGTTTTTGAGGCTTTCTTTGGGGTCAGAAATTTACAAATGCTCCATGTGCATTTGGAGCAATGATGTCTTTCTTTGATTAGAAACCTTTAGATTTGATTAGAACCTGAGTTCCATGGATCCCACCCAAACCATCTTGCAGATCATTGTGCTGAGGACACGTGCGCCCTTACAAAGCTTTGGCTGCTTGGCCCATCTCAGGCTGAGAGAGACCTGCCTGTTATCCGTGTTCCTGTCCACCTCCCCTTGTATCTCCAGTGGTTTCTGGCATATCATAGGCTTTGCTGGGTCACTGGGTTATAAGTATTAAGAGCTGAATCCTGTGGAATTATAACATAACCTTCTTGGCCTCTTTTAATGCTTATTACTCAAAATTCTTCCTCAGCAGAGATCAAAATACTGAGGCCTAACTCTTTTTTCTTTTGCCTGCTATGGTTGAACCTTTTCTTTAGTTTCTACCTTCTTGAATATTTTGTTTTAAGTATGTTTCCTATATACAAACTAATGCATTTTACTATGCAGCCAACCTAAAAATCCTAAAAGGTACTTTAAGCCCACTTACATTACATTATTGTTATTATTATTTTTTACCTGCGTTTTGTCATGTTGTTTTATACTTTTATGTAAACAAGGCTTTCATAACATTTTTCACTGTGCCCTGTCTCTGTGTCTCTGTCTTTCTCTCTTTGCCCTCCCCACCTTCACTTTAAGCATATTTAAGGTACAGTATGTTTGTTTGTGTTTTGGTTGTATCTTCAGCTTTATGCTAATACTACTCTGTGACACCTCCTGAGCCCCCTCTCCCCTTGAGGCCCCCTGAGCCCCACTCTCTTGCCTGAGACCCCTGAGCCCCCTCTCCTGCATGAGGCCCCCTGAGCCCCCTCTCCT
>NW_026652288.1:531474-537292 GCF_009828535.3 Hylobates moloch | reverse complement strand
TCCTGCATGAGGCCCCCTGAGCCCCCTCTCCTGCATGAGGCCCCCTGGCCCTCTCTGTGTTGAATGCTGGCTGTGGCGCTCACTGTGAAGGAGGATGTGTTGGACAGCGCCTGTGTGTGTCTCTCTTCCACCTTCCCGCCATTGAACTTGAGGCAACAGTCTTCCACCCTAATTCAGCATCTCTAAATAAATTGACAAGATCTCTCTCATTTTTCATGTTCTCTTCAATTCTTTCCTTCCAGTTTAAATTATTTTTTCTATATTTTGGAAACATATTTACTGCCTATAAAACTTTCTTTCACATTTGCTTGCTTTTATTGCTTTTGAAGCTGCCCTTACACCATCTTCTGGCTTCATCCTCTGTTAAGGAGTTAAATCTCAGTCTCGCTTCCTGCAATTATAAACTGGAAAGACTTTCTTTCCCTGGTTTTTCATTTTTTGGCATATAATTAATTTGATATTCCTGGTTGTGACTATGTTATCTTTATTCTGATTGCTGACTAGGACTTTCAGGATTCTTGGACGTGTGGCTTTATGTCTTTTGTCAGTTTTCAAAATGTTTCAGGCATCACCTTTTCAGTGATTGCTCTTCCTCCGCAATGCTCTCCCCTCCTTTGGAGCCCTGGTTATGAGTGCAGCAGACCCAGCACCTTGTCTGAAGTGTGGCCTGTGTGTCTGGTTCTTGTAGTTTTTCTCCTGTGTTCTCTCTGTGCTTTTTCTACATATTATCTTTTAAACCTTGTACTTCGTGAATTACCTCTTTTGTTTACTTAGTTCTTAATTTCAGTGATTGAACTTTTTAAAATTCTAGAATGTTCAATAGAATTTTTTCATTGCTTCCAATTATCTTCTGAAATGTCCACTGTATCATTTCTTGCACATATTAATCACAATGATTTTGAAGTTCATGCGTGCTTACTGATAGCTGCACCTGCTTCAGGGGTCCTCTGCCTGAGGAAAGCTGCCTTGTTAGACAGCACCTCTCTAGGATGAAGATACTGCCACTGTTTCCATGGTGCCAGACAAAGCCGCCCCACATATAAATATGTGTGGCCTGGATTAATTTATCTATTATTTGCTGTATATTTTATCTCTGGAAGACGCGAGGCTGATAGCTGAGGATAAACGAGTTAACAAGGCCTATTCCTGCCTCTGAGGGACTCTGGAGGAGTCACTGGCTGGCAGCCGTGTGCACTGCAGGGTCCCGGGCAGGGTCACATAGCAGCTTCATTTCTGTAGAAGAAGGAGCTTTATCCAAGCTCTGGAGGAAGGCAGAGGGGATCTCCTTGTGGGACATTCAGACTTGAGTCTGGTATTTTTGTGCTTTCTGTTGGATAATGCATAATGTGTATCAATGTTTCCTTATTGTGAGAAAACCTACTCCTCGTGTCTAGAAGGTGCTCAGACTGTGGTATGGGGCCAGGTCCTGGGTTCGCCTGGAGTTGTCTTTCCTGATTTCTTGGTGAATGATCCGGGCAGGAGAAGCGTGGCATATCTGGAAGCTGCCAGCCTCTCCAGGCTGGGGTATTCCTGGCCCTAGGGGAGGCATGATGGGGCCTGGCATTTCCCTGGAGAAATCAGGCACCCAAATCCACTGATGCTCACGAGAGCAGTTGTTACTCTTTACCATGTGCACGGCGCTGGTGTGTAGTGCAGGGCCAGACCCAGCCAGACCCTGGGGCATAGGGCCCGCTGTCCACCCAAGGACCCCAGCAAGACAGGAGCTGAGGTCCCAGCTGCATCCTCAGACAGCCCCGCCTGACTCAACTCCCAGCCAGCCTCACGTCTGAAGAATGCAGCCTCTGCATCTGCACAGGTTTTAAAGGAGGCCTGTTTTAGACTCATTTCGCCTTCTGTAGATGTGTCTGCAGCTCGTTCCATAATTAAACTCTGAAAGCTCCTCATTCCCGGGAACATGACTGCCTTCAAAGGATGCAGCTGCATCATTCTCAGTGTCTTGCAAAGAAAATACACAGATGAGAAAGTGCAACACGGGAGCTCAGTGCTCTAGGTTCTGGCGCTCTCCAAGTTGGTGACGCTCAGCTCAAGAGGCCCTTCGGGCAGCACAGAATTCCTCTTCCGGAGACCCCGGCTGGAGTCTGACACTCGCCGATGGGACCGTCCTGGGCCCGATATGTCCCTTGACTCATTAGCAGCCCAGTTTGGGCAATTCAAGTTTATTTGTTTTGAGTGGGTAAATTGCTGCTGTGGGTACATGGTTATTCCCATTAGCAATTCTGTAAGCCACAGAGATTTTCTGCCCAATTGATCAATAGCCAACAGAGTCAGAACCATGGAACTGCCACAGTAAATGAAGCTTCTCCGGGCTGTAGCTTTGTGTCTGTGAGCCACTGGACACTGATATCTGCATTAATGTGCAGAGCTGGTATCTAACACTCCTTCCAGTGAACCAGAACATGCATTTTAAAATAGAACAGTAATTTTGAGATAAGGAAATGTCCGTTAGATAGGCAAGGTCTTTACAATGTGATCACATGGACACAGCAGCTGCCTTAGACATACCCCGCCCAGTCAGAGTCAGCGCACCCCTCTTCAGCTCACGTGGGCTGCCCGACAGACACGGGTCACGTCTCAGGTGAGGATGGTTGAGAGGGCGCCAGCTCCTCAGGCTTTGCCCGCTGGTGTCAAATGAGGAGGGGTACATGGCACCGGTGGTGGCCTCCAGCCCCTGTTCTGAAAGAGCTGGTTTTGCACCCTGAAGCTCAGCTCGCAGCCCAGCGCCTCCCCAGGGACAGTCTCCGGTTTTACTGCACCTTGGTTCCAATTTTAAATTTGTCCTTAACTTTATGCCTTTTTCAGTTGGGGCCTCTCTACCATTTCAAAGACAAAATGGGAGCAGGGAGTTGCAATACAGAAACATCCAGAATCCTAAAAAGGAGTGGATGAGGCTGTTCCTTAACCCGTCAAAGCTAATGGCAGGATGGCCAGGATGGAGCATGCAGCTGGCCTGAACGCAAAGCCAGCCCTGGCTCTGCTGGCCTCAGAGCAGCTTTGCTAGGCCCTGCACCAACCACCAAGCCAAAACACACCCCTGCCCAGGGCCAAACCTGAACACAGTGTAGCTGTCATAAACATGCCTCAGGCCCCACGTCCCTCCATTTTCAATCCCATAAGCTGGCTCGTGGACACCTCCCCACAGCAGTATTTTGGAATAACACTACAGAAGCAGTTTTCTCAAATGAGTTTTAAAATATTCAGGAAAGAAACAAAGAAGACAAAACAAAACATCGCCCAGAAAGGAATTGACTGACCTTTCCTTGCGTTGGTAACCTTTCCAGTAATTGGGCAAGAATTCCACATTTTGCCGATGTTTTTTATAAAGTCATTTTCAAACAAACCTGCATGTATTCCAAATGTAAACACAAAACAGGATGAATCTTGAGGAGTCAGAGAGGGGAAGGAGGAACGTTTCTTTCTTAAGGGCTTTTCTGAGGCAGGTTCCCAACCTTATGCTTTGATAGCTGATTTCTTTCCCTAATCAGCACCTTCTGTGTCAGATTCAGGCAAGAGTTGAAATCCGTGGGATTTGTGGAAAAGCATACATTTAGGAAGTGCATTTGGCTGCGTCCTGTTATGTTAAAGAATAGCGCCTCCACCTTCCTCACAACACTGACCTCAGCCTCCTGGGTCTATCCAGTGACCGTGAGACACAGGCTGGGTGCCTGCAGCCTCCCTGCACAGGAGCCACAGAGCAGGGAGCCACGGCAGGGATGCAGAGGAGACCCTGAATTCCCCTTCCTTTCATAGAACTAAGAGCACTGTAAAGACCCACAAGATCACAATTACAAATTCCACCCACAATTTAAGGGAGAAACTCCACTTCTAAATATTATGTAAATGTAGTATCTTCCATGTAGAAGTGACTCCTTTAAACCTTTAATTAAATACAGAGTTTCTAATAGCTTTCATGAGAGCAGAGCATGATGTGCTTGAGGAAGCACAGACCTTGGAAGTCCGATTGCTATTATTTCCAGAACCATATATTTTGGGTTTTCGGCACAGGGGAAAGACTATTTCTAAAACAAATGATAAAATACAATTTAAAAGTGAGCAAAAGGTCCTCTCCTCTGCTTGGGACCTGTGGCCACCACCCCACCTCACGCTGGTGTGACCCACTGAACCTTAGTCTCCTCCCATGGTGGGTGAGCTCGGCCTTTCTGGGGATGGACAAGGGCGTGGGAAGATGCACCAGGCCCTGATCCCTGTGGCTGTGGCCTCTGCTCTTCCCACCTGGAGCATCCTCTGGTCACCAAGAATCCCACCTCACCCAGCTCCAGACGGCCTGACCAACCAACCCCTCACGCTCAGGGCCTCCAGAGCCTTCCAGACACTCGTTTCTCAGCTCTTGACAGATTCCGGCATTTTTCCCTCCACTTTCAAATTGTGTATAAATTGCAATTGTGGAATGCACAGTCATCAGGCTTCTTCTCCAGGGTCCACATGCCTCCACTGAAGGGCAGCTTCCTAGTAAGCATTTCCACAATCTGTGGGATCCTGTTGGACAACAGTGCTCAGGAAATCATCCTTAAATGACAGACGTTGAAACCTCCATGCAGAGAGTCCTGAAGAATTCAAGAAGGCAGGGTGGCAGCTGGGAAAGGCAAATCCTGAAGCATTGTGGATTTCCAAGGTGACACGAGAACTAGTCCTGCTTAAAACAAACTCTGTAGCTCAAATTCTTATTCTGTCCAATTTAAATCCCTGGGCACATGACAGAAATACAGGATAGCATCTTAAAATTAAAACAATTATGAAAAGAAGGTTGTAAATTAATATTCCATTGGACTCTCCTGAAAAGTGATGGTTTTTCTTATTCTTTTAGACAAAATGGGAGAAAACGTCCATGTTAGAGTCAGCGTTCAGAATTTGTTGATATTTGTGCTAATGTCAGAAAAAGTGATACAATATGTTACAATTAGTGCAACACGTGTTTATATTTTTAAGGTAAAATACTTTTTCTTATGGTAAAAATAACTTATGTTCAATTATAGAAAATAAAAAAGAATAAAAGTAAGTTAAACTAAAATAAAATTCCCCATTATTCCCATCACCCAGAAATAATGGGTAACATTTTGCCAATCTGTATGCATTACCATTTTCGAAACAAGGATACTGTTATAGTCACTCTTTTGTAATCTTGTTTTCAACATTTATGCAAGTCAGCATTTTTCTGCATTGGTTACATTAGATGAGATTCTGTCTAGGCGGACTTGGAGACAGACCAGGGGTGCCCCTGGGGTGGGACACGCAGCCCTGGGTCCCTCAGCAGGGGATATGGCCAGGTCAGCTCCATGTGAGCCAAGAGACAGGCTCTCCCTTGTCTGGCCTCCATATGAGCAGGCCCAGCCCATGCCCAGCGCAGCCTTCCCATCGCCTGCAGAAGGCTCCGGAGAGCGGTGCCTGGGTGTGACCAGCTGCCAGCGAGAGGTGGCAAAGACCTGTGTTTTATGCTGCACGTTTAAGGATCTATTGAACAGCAGGAGAAACACAGGCAGCCTCTACCTGCTCCCCAGGCCCGTGCCCCTGCTGGCCCAGGGTGCCTCCCTCGCTGCCACCAGCCAAGCGCCCAGGTGTGTGTGTGGGGCTTTGGGGGCTCACCTGCAGCATGGAAGCCACACACAGGTGAGCAGGTGGAGGGTGGGCAGCCAGGCCTCCAGCCGCAAGCCTTGGATTCCATCCTCCTTCTTTTCCTTCTAAATCCACCAGGCTTCCCTGCACACGCCCGTCCAGTCGGTCAGGTGACTCAAAACACCCAACCTTCAGGCCCCACGCACCTGCCTCATCAGATAGCAGCACC
>NW_026652288.1:527584-531097 GCF_009828535.3 Hylobates moloch | reverse complement strand
TGTGTTGTTTGTGTGTGGTGTGTGTGGTGGCTGTGTGGTGTGTTCGGTGCATGTAGGATACCTGCGTGTGTGTACAGTTTAGGATCTGTGTGCACACACAAGTGCGTGTGGCTATTTTGTACAGGTGTGGTGTGTGCAGACATAGACCTCCCTAGGCTCCGGGCAGGGCAGGGCAGGGCAGTCCCGAGGAGGACGGGTCTGAGGACTCCACCCTCTAGGTGGGTTCTGGTCTCTGTTCTCAGCCTGGGACCCCCCGCCACTCCCGACCCCTCTGCATCCCCCGCTGTGCTCAGTGGGCCCTGAGCTGTTGCTGCATTTGTCCGGCTGCATTGTGAGCCTTTCAGGTGCAATGTGGAAGAAGGAGTGCGCTTGATTTTATTGCATTTTATTTAAATGATTATGGTCGGTTCAGCATCCGAATGGTTGGATTCAGTTGTTTTCTAAATGTTTTATTTTTCAATGTGTTGATGAGCTATTCTGTAAACTGCTTACTTCTTCAACATAGGGTGCATGTTGTACATCCTGAGTGCATCTGAATGAAAGTGAGCAGGTACGATGTTGATTCATTCCCATGTTGCTTATCTCCAGCTGAAAGACGTCTGTGGCTGTAATCCCTGGGAAGCGTGGAGACCTCAGTTGGAGCAGTGGCCTCTGGGACAGGCCCACAGGGAGTGTGGACGGAACAAGGCTGACAGAAGACCACGTGCCAGCCAGGAAAAGAAGACAGTTCAGTTCAATCTCTGAGCTGCAGGGGAGGCGGCCAGCCCTCTGCTTTCCCTTCCCTTCCACGTGAGTGGGCTGCCAACTTCCTCAAACACCAAAGGCAAGAAAGAACCTTTAAAGATGTTTGCGAGGCAAAATAATTGGATTTAATATCAATAAAAATTTAAGATCACAGAAATGAATGCTGTGAGCAAATATGGTGATGTGGTTTGGCTGTGTCCCCACCCAAGTTTCACCTTGCTTTGTAGTTCCCATAATCCCCATGTATTGTGGGAGGGACCTGGTGGGAGATAATTGAATCACGGGGGCGGCCTCAGCCACGCTTTCCCATGGCAATGAATAAGACTCATGAGGTCTGACGGTTTTATAAAGGGTGGTTCCCCTGCACGCACTCTCTTGCCTGCCCCATGTAAGATGTGCCTTTGCTCCTCCTTGCCTTCCCTCGTGATTGTCAGGTCTCCTCAGCCATGTGGAACTGTGAGTCCATTAAACCTTTTTCCTTGATAAATTACCCAGTCTCAGGTATGTCTTTATTAGCAGCATGGGAACAGACTAATACATACGGTCTCTCTCTCTGCATATATAGGCTGAAACAAGGAACTTCGTTTTTATAAATTGTTAGAGATTTCAAAAAATGTATTTCATTTTCAAACACCTCACAGAGGGGAGGGAATCATGACTCAGGCTGGTTCAGGAGCAGTCTCTGAAGGAAAACATTTTCTTCCTGTACCTGTCTGGGAGGAAGCCGTGCAGCCCCTCCTACCTGGATGACAGGTTGGTGCAGACTTGGGGTCAGGGGTGCCACAGCCAGGCCGCATTGCTCACATCCGAACTGGGTGGCAGCTTTGCAGAGTCACGCTGAACCATGAGTGCACTGGGGGCGGCTCTGGTTTTGAAGTTTATGATTGAATTTGAGGTTAATTTTGGGTCACTGGGCACACTGCCTTACCTATATTGCATTAAAACACAGGTTTCCAACTTGCTCTTGAAGTCAGCAGATGAATCAGCTCAGTGATTCACTGTCTCCTTATCTTGTAAATTTTGTTATATCCTGAAAGAATCATCCTTGAACATTGATGGAAACTCTTTGAAGTTCCAATACATTGTGTTTTTCAAAATAAGGTCATCATTTTTATCTAATGCCTGACCTATGAAAAATCTCTGCTTCAAAACCCATGACGATCCTCCAGCCATGTGGCCAAGCTGTTTACCAGCATTTCCTGCATGTGCCTCCTGGGTCCTGGGTGAGCTGCGGGTTAGGAGTGGGAGCCCTGGGATCCGGAAGGGATGGCTGTGTGACCCACAAAAGGATTTGTGTCCTGGCCTTTGCTGTTCTTTGAACTACAGCGATGGTGCTGGACCATGCCCTGCACAGACGCCTTGTGGACTGTGTCAGATTAGCCTGCTGTACCGGTGGTCCCCTTTCTCCTGTGCACCTGTGTTTTGGCTCGTGAAGCCCACTTTGGCTTAGGATGTAAAAAGCCTTGGCAGAATTCGTTCAATATCAGAAGTCAAATGAACACTCACTTGGCCCCTTCCACTCGCAGAGTGATCTGAGGCGACCCCAGGCCTGTGTCGGAGCCGGCTTCTAGGTCTAACAGTCTGCCTCTCTGTCTGGGTTCAGCAGTTTCGAAATAGAACTCCCGTAGCCAAGTAGCCCATGGACAATTTCTGCAGGGTGGCATAGGACACGCTTCGTTTTAGCTGGGAATGTTCGGTTGTCAGTAACAGAATACTCGACAGTTTTGGCAGAGGCAGGAACTCGGCTGCTCCCTCAGCACTGCAGGGTCGGGGCTTCCACTCTGCCTCTTCTCTAGGTGGCTGCTTCGTTACTTCCCGGAAAACCAGTCCCCTGGGGACCCGTAGCCCACGTGGGCTCCCGGTGTAGATGCGCCCAGACCTGCGTCCCAACCTCAAGCCCTGGAGGAAGAAGCCTGGGAAGCAGGCAGGTGCCCCACTTAGAATCCAGACTCTAATTCGGACTGTCTGGATAGGAACGCCCACCAGAGCCTTGGCTTTCGGTCTTGAATGGTCCTCTTAGTGTGCGGGCCCGGGGGATGGGTGTGTGGCGGGCACTGTGGGCCGTCGCAGTCACTGATGAGCCAGCATCTGAGCCACCGCCCGCAGGACCCCGGCCCGTGCAGATATTTGGCCATCATTGGGAAACTGAGTTAAGGAAAATCCTGAAGAATACCCATCAGTGGTTGCCCTCCGTGATGTATGCGTTGTCTAGAAACACACGTGGGGGTCTTGGTGTGAGGAGGAAGAGAAAGTTCTTAGATGCTGTGAACCTCAGTTTTATGGCCAGTTTGACTGGGCCACAGGGATCCCAGCGTGATCAGGCCTTACTCTGGGTGCCTCTGGCTGTGATTCTGGACGAGGTTAATGTTTAAATCAGCAGACGGAGTAAAGCAGTTTGCCCTTCCCAGCACGGGGGCCTCCTCCCATCAGGCCGAAGCCCACATGGAACAAGAAGCCTGCCCTTGCCCCAGAGAGAGAGAATTCCTCCCGCCTGGGGGCCCTTGGACCAGAGCCACACAGGGCTCTCCCGGCCCCCGGCTGCCCCCTCGTCCTGTAATCCGGGACTCACTGGCCTTGCCAATCAAGAGTCCACGCCTTATAGCAAATCTCCCTCGGCGTCTGTCCTCACGTTCTGTTGCTTCTGTTTCTTGGGAGAACCTTGACTAATGCAGACTCTGTGCACTGGAGGAGAAGAAAGCGCCACAGGCAGAAGATGCCATCCGGATCCACGAGCCCAGTGCTGCAGGCCTCTGATTGGACCAGATCACC
>NW_026652288.1:490973-527574 GCF_009828535.3 Hylobates moloch | reverse complement strand
GCAGGCCTCTTCTCGGACTGGATTGCCATGCCCAGTGCTGCAGGCCCCTGATTGGACCAGACCCATATGCCCAGTGCCTCAGGCCTCTGATTGGTCTGGATTACCAAGTCCAGTGCCACAGGCATCTGATTGGACAGCTTATCACGCACTTGCAACACAGATGCGCACTGAGCACCCACCATGCTCAGGGCCTGCTTCTCATGGGGTTTATTATTAAAGAACCCTAAGAAGCTCTTGACATCCACAAGAAAATTCTCCACGAAGTCCTTCGACCACAAGTTGTGGCAAAGAGAGTATTCCCTGGACTGGCGGGGCGGCGTGCTGTGTGGGGCTGTCTGGGACTGTCTGGGACAATGGCTCTGGCAGCGGCCTCTGTGGCCGGCAGGTTGTGCCACGAGACACGTTGGTCTTGTGAGAGGCTGCCCGTCTGGGACCTGAGTGGCCTCTGGACAGTCCCCAGGAGCACCTGGAGAGTCAGACCGGGCCTCACCTCTTCCCTCCCCTTTCGAAGTCTGGGGGCAGAGTGGAGCCCCGCTGTTCAGCATGGGAAGCGTGAGTGTTGAAAGATCAGAACCTTTATGTCAGTTTTACACAAATAGTTTTTCCATCAGGGAAAATGACAAAGGACACCACTGCAAGTGTGGCAGTGACAGAATTAAAAATGCCTACTCTGAAAGGCAGGAGCCTGCAGTTGCAGAATCACCGTGATGCCCCTAGGCGGGGTCAACAGTTCTAGCTCTTAGAAGTTTGCCGCCTGCAAATTCCTAAATCCCCTGCGTAAGAGAGGGACTCGCTGAGCCTGAAGAGCGAAGTTACATGTTAATACCTCCATAGGCCTCCTGACCAACAAAAAAGGACTGAAAGTGGAAAAGCGAATCCTGTGTTTGAAGACCTTCGTACATTCAAGTTGTCTTTTCCTTCGTTTCATTTTCTTTCATTTTAACTTTCACAAAAGTCGCTATTTATTACTTATGCACATAAATATCTCTACTCGACTCAAGCTGGCAACCTATGGAGATTTAGGGTATTCACAACCCCCGGCAAACAGCAGCGCTCAGCGGAGCAGCTGTCTGTGAATGGAGCTGATGTCTGGGAGTGCTGCACTCAGATGAGCCAATGGGAGACTCTATCATCTTGAACCTTCACTGTGTTAACTGTGAAGTGCCTGAATCTGGGGGGACTGTGCCCTCACAGCCACCAGGTAAGGGGGCCCCTCTTCCCTCTCCTCTGGGTGAAGAGGTCCCAGCTGACACAAGTCACCCCTGGTAAGAGGCAGAGTCCAGAGCAGGACCTGGGTAGACTCCAAAGCCAGCACTCCCTACTCCACACATGGATTCCTCTCAAGTAAATCACCAGCAGGCGAGGTGCACACAGCGTCTAGGGAGATAGGACACCCTGTCGTCACCTCCTTCAGCCAGGAGGCCCCACACGGAGTGCCACTGCTTCCACTGTCTGATGCCACAGGGCAGACGTCGCATGCTGGTTAAGGAAGGAGAAACTGTGGAGCATTTTCCATCTTCTTGGAAATCACTTTGACACTTTTGCCTCATCCTCACTCAGTACCCGCCGAGTATACCAGCAACAGTGTAAAATAAACACAGCTTAAAGAAGTAGGAACCCTTTATTCCTGGGACTTAAAAGCTTGGCTATCCACAGTAAGTCAATGACCAGTGCCCATGGCGTGAACAGCTCTGACACCAGGGTTGACAACAGGAGTGTTCGCATTTCTGGGGCCTCAAGAAATGGGGAGGTTCTCCCAAATACACTGACAGGTGTATTGTTGCCCTATTTTAGAATTATTACCCTGAGATCAGCAAATTGAAGTAAGTCGGTTGATCTCACGCCACAGCACCTGTGCTTTTCCAGCAGGAGAGGGATGGAGTCCAGTGCAGGAGTCCCCGCCACAGAGAAAACCACTGTGATGGGACGTCTATTTGGGAATTAGGACCCAACGGCAGATGGGATAGGGTGGGAAGTCTACATCTTTTTTATTTGGATGCTTTGATGGATTAAAGTTCCAAAACAAGTGTGTATCCGGCAGAGGGCAGTCCGGGCTGTGGTTCTGCTCTGTGAGGCTGGGAGTCCAGGCAGGTCCTGTGTCCGCTGGTTCACTTTTACTGGGTGGTTCACTTTTACAGCCTGAAGCCCCTTGGCAGGACATCTGCACAGAGGCCTGCAAGTGACTCCAGGGCGCTGATGATGCCCACAGGGCGAGAGCCAGAGAAAATCCCGTTGACTCTGCTAACCAGGGCACCCATGGCCACCTGTGCGGTTTTATCCTGCAAAGAACAAACCAGTTTGCAAACCATGCTTTGAGGCCAGAGGCATGGCGGTACTCACCAGTGTCTCCTGAAGGCTGGAGCCTCCGAGGGTTGATTCAAAAACTGTATTTTCTTATAAAATGTAGTAACATTTGAACCTTAACAAAGGGCTGGGGAATAAGCTTATCTAGCCTCTGATGTAATTTTGTAACTGAGTGGGTTGAAGGCTGAGGAACAAAGGCGTCTGGCGCCAGCACCCCTCCTGATCTCTGTCCTCCCGGGGCTTGCCTGGGTTGGGAGTCTCTCCAGCAAAACCAGGCTGCAGAAATGAGATTCTAGTTAAACAAGGCCCACTGTTGCTTTAAGATGAAATGTCAAAGTTTTAAAAAATGTATTAACTTGCTCTTTTGGCCAAGAGATAAATAGATGTACTTCCTTCTACTCCAGAGGCATTGAGTTGACAGAGAAGTAAGAGCTTGAATCATCAACATGGTGTGAGTGACCACATCCCTCACTCTGAGCCCCACTCCACAGCAGATGACTCTGAATCACCCCGGCTAACGGCGTGCCCAGCATCCTGATGCTCTGATTAGTCCTGAATCAGCTGAGGGCGGGCGGTGCAGTGGCTGGGCTGTCTCAGAGGGCATCACGGGCTGGGTGGACGAGGCTGACCCAGAAGAGGGCGACAAGCATTTGACAGGGAGTGGCAGGCTACTGTCTGCCTCTTCTGCAGTTTGCGACACTTAGGGTCATGAGTGTTTTTCCTCATACTAAGGAAGGAGACCACTACTACTCCTTCTGCCCTCCTTCCCTCACCTTGCCTAGTTCACAAAACAGGAAGAGAGAAAAAGCAAAAAGTTGGAAAAAAGCAAAAGTAAGATAAATAGCCAGACAACCTTGGCACCACCACCTGGCCCTAGGAGTTAAAAATAGTAATAATAATAACATCGACCCCGACCTAAACTACTTGTGTTATCTGTAAATTCCAGACGCTATATGAAAAAAGCATTGTAAAACTTTCTGTTCTGTTAGCTGATGCATGCAGCCCCCAGTCACGTTTCCCACACTTGCTTAATGTACCACGACCCTTTCACGCGGACCCCTTAAAGTTGTGAGCCTTTAAAAAGGCCAAGAATAAGACGTGAGTCTGCTGATGCTCCCGGCCAAATAAAAACCTCCTCCTTCTTTAATCCGGTGTTTGAGGAGTTTTGTCTGTGGCTTGTCCTGCTACAATACAGTGGCCCGAAAGGCAAGGAAACTCCCGCAAGCGTTCAGAAAGGCTGCGGGTTTTTCAGGTAACATTTCTGCAGCCGCTGATGTCTGACCCAAAGAGCTCTGAATGCCAGAGAGATGTGTAGTTTTAATCCCAAAGCCCTGAATGTTCTGATTTCCTCATTAAGACTGACTTAACATGAGCAATTTAGTCAGCTAACTTATCAACTGAATAAAATAACCGGTGTTTCCCACTTATTTTCTTCTGTGGTCATTTGAAAACAGCCATGGTGAGGACAGAGCTCATGCAGCCTTGATGGTGGTATGTCCCCAGCTCCACGCATGCACCAAACCTTTAATTCATTTCAGCACAAATAAGTTAATGAATATGCATACATTAATAAATTAACTGGCATTGTTTTAGTCCTATTGAACTTTTAAACTCACCA
Organism: Hylobates moloch; assembly: GCF_009828535.3. NCBI lineage: Eukaryota > Metazoa > Chordata > Mammalia > Primates > Hylobatidae > Hylobates > Hylobates moloch. The sequence goes on along the minus strand of NW_026652288.1, from coordinate 523,652 downwards.
ATTTATCCAACTTCTCTGCACTGAGTTTTTATTCAAGTGAACTATTCCAGTCTTGTGACTCCTGATATAATAATAGTAACAACTAATATTTATTAGAACTTTAGTTTACCAAGCACTCCACATTTTATGTTTACATTTTGTCTTTACAAACCCCCGTGAGACAGGCATTCTCACTACTTGCAGTGTTGATTGGCATGCAGAGGCTCAGGGGTTTATTCTCACTACTTGCAGTGTTGATTGGCATGCAGAGGCTCAGGGGTTTAAGTGGTTTCACTGAAGCAATGTGATCCAGTAGGGTGTTGCTTTCCTATTCTTCCTAACACTGCTGTGTTCAGATACAGGCAGCCGAGTGAGAATAGATCATTTCATGTGTGTGTATAGACGTAACCTACACTCACAGGCGGAAAGCTGTGCAGGCTGAGAAGTGAAGCCCTTGGCTGAACGACCAACAACAGCGTTCTAGGACCCCCTTGTCCTTGCTCCGCAGGCTACACCCCTCACATCTCCTCAGAACCAGAAAGAAAACTCTGCAGTTGCTCCTCCCTTTGACAGTCAGCCACGGTTCTCTTCAATGTGCTCCTGGGGACTTGGGTCAATGTTCTCCCGTCAAATCTTAGGCCCAAGGTTGTTGTGCCCCCCACCCCCCGCAGATCTGTCACAACACACAACTGCCCCAGATGTATTTGGTCACCCTGTCTGTGTCCTATCTGCCATCCGTGCCTCTGGCCAGGCTTCTTGCGAGGTCTTGACTCAAGCTGTCGCTCTCACGTCGTTTGCCTGTGGCTGGACACACTGTTCATAGGAGCCCAGCTGGCAAAGCAAGAATACCCGAGACTGTGATGATAAGCTACTTATTCCTGCATCCTCGGCCGGTGAGAAGCTGAAGAGAAATGAAAGCTCTACCTGTGAAGAGGCAGCATTGCAGAAGGGAGGAGGTGGAGATTCCGTCCTCAGCACCCAGGGCCCCGTCTGGATCTGGTTTTACAGCTCCAGGGAAACGTTTTGCACAAAATCTCACTGGGAGCATTATCAGGGCTGCAGCACTTCAGTGTTTCCTGACCTGAGTCCTTTTAATGTTAGCTATGATGCTGAGAAGGATGAAATTGATGTTACTAACATCTGGTAGAAGACAAAAACCAGAGGGATTTCCACCCAGGCAGAGCCCCTGCACAGGCCTCCCCTCTTTGTGGCCTGAGGTCCGACAGGCCTCTGGAGCAAGCCAGGGGATGGAATTCTCAGTTTTCTTGCATTTGATTATTTTCCTATTTTGATGTCTTTGAAAAATGGCTCAGCCTTGTGGTGCATGCGTTTTCTGATTGCTTTTGTCTTTGTTTTATTCTGAGTCAGGGACGGTGGCCACTGTGGGCTCCTCATCCAGGACGCAAGGGCCCTCGGGGCCTCAGTCCATCCATGCTGCAGCACGTGGCGATTCTCATGCAGAGGATGATCTCAGGGATCGGCTTGAGCTGGCAGAGAATTAAATTATATGGTTTATAAGAGTCCTGCCTCAGGGTCAGCGACACCAGGCCTGTCTCTGCTGCTAGCAAGGCCGACTTTCTTATGTGCTCTCATCGGGTAAAGGCCTTGCCCTCGTGATGAAGACCCCGGTCCGGCTCCACTTGAGACAGATTTCAGCTACGTTGCCTGGGAGTCTCTGGTGCTTCTTCAAGGTTCTACTGAAGACAATGACGTCATCCAAGTACCTTGCAGTGCCTAAGTATCTCTTGCCTCAGGAGCTCTGAGACCCCCTATTATCTATTTTCGAATCGGCCAAGGACCCCCGGCCAGGCAGGGGATGCTCTGCCCATCCTCGTCAGCCCTCGTGTCTTGTGATCCTCCCCCAGCCTCCTGGCAAGCATGCTCTGCCCATCCTCGTCAGCCCTCGTGTCTTTTGATCCTCCCCCAGCCTCCTGGCAAGCATCCCCGTGCTTTCCGTGGGTGAGCATGGCTGAGCTCAGTCTCGCTTACTACAACCACAGGCACGAGGCCTGGGAACTAAGAGGGCTCCTCTTTGCTCACTGGCCTTTCCTGTAAGTCCCTGGTCACTAACCTCTGGCAAGACAATCCTTGTGTTTTTTGGAGATGGACTTGAGTGATAACAATGTAAGCGGTGGCTCCTCCTGGGGGGCCCGTCCATTTTCTACCATGAGGAGGGCATTGCCCCTGCCAGGCTGCTGCTGTCCTCTCGTATGTCTGCCAGGCCTGTAGGTCCTGGCTGAGCGCTGTTCCTAAGCCCTGGATGGCGGTGTGGATCTCTGTCCTTGTCAGGGTAATTTCCTCTTCTGTTTCCAGCATGTTGAGTAAATTCCTTTCTCATCATTAGGTGCCCTAGAGAGGACAGATGCATGGCTGTGGAGTCTCGTTCTGTGATATGTCATGTATGGGCTCGGGCACGCAGAGGCTGCAGGAGGTGGACACGAATGGTCTTTCTATTGCTCTGAGTCGCATGTGTGGGCCACCCAAGGGTTCTGTGGAGGAGAATCCAGCTGCCCACCTGGCTGAGTCTAGCCCTGGGCTGGCGATGGCCGAACCCCAGTTCCATTCCTGGACCTTCCCTAGGCTGCTGGCCACTGTCGCTGGGCTGATCCATTCTGTCTTCTCCTGGGCAAAGCCATGGCTGTGCTGTGCTGGTGCTGGCTCTTCAGGCAGCTCTTCAGCTCCGTGGCTCCCGGCCCAGCCCAGGCCTAACACAGGCCTGACCCTAGTGTTCATGCACTTAGCTTTGTGTCTATTGCTGGTTTTTCTTTTCTTTCAAAACTTACTTCGCAGAAGGAATTCGGCCTAAGCAGCTGAGCTTCCGTGGTGGCCTCTCCTGCTCAAAGCCGTGGTTTGCTCCCACGGACCTGGCCTGCCAGTTTCCATTCCCTCTTTCCCTTGTTTCATCTTTTCTGCAGTAGGTCCTCTAGTTTCAACCACAGGTGTTTACAGTGTTGCAGTTTTAATTTGTCGTTGTTGCATTTAGTTGACCTGACGCATGTTCAAAACTGCACCATGCTGGTTCCTACCCGTCTCTGATGTCACCAAAGGCTGCCCAGAGGCCTGCAGCACATTAATGATGGTCTTAGTATTACACAGCTGTCTGACCAGTACCACAAATCCAGAGTCCAAGCAGCTCATGTTTGCCTTCTCCTTGTCTCTGTGGGTCCAGCGCCCTGGGCTCAGCAGGGCCTCCTGCTCCTGCTCCTGTGGGGTGGGCTGGGCCTTCCCACCCGGGCCTGGGGAGGAGCCTCTCGCAGGTGCTGACAGGGCCCTGGCCTTTTCTTATTCCCTCTGATGCCAGCCAGCCTCTGCAGCCCTGGTGGCGTCTCCCTGGGGTGCCCGGGTGCAGGTGTCCTCTGCCGGGCCGTGGGCGTCTCATTCTGTGTCGGGACCTCTCTGCGATGTGAACCTTGGGCTTTTTTTTTTTTTTTTCCAGACGTTAACGGAGTCCACCGCATGTTTCCATGGTAATGGCTCCATTTCATGGTTTACTGGAGGGTTCCAACCCTCAAGGCCTCCTGTGTATTGACTGGGTTATCGCCTGGGGGTTTTATTGCTTTGTCTTTTACATTTAGTTTTACTGTTCCTGGAAATGAATTTGTTTGTGCTGTGAGTCAGAAATCCCGTCACATATTTCCACGTGGATATCCAGGGCCCCTGCCGTTCGTGGGAGGGCCGCACCTTCTGCTCGCTCTGCTGCCCACCCGTGTGCCCATCTCCGCGGGTTTCTCTCTGCACGGCTTGTTCTGTCCCGCGTGTCCATCCTTGAGACAGTTTTTCTCTGGCTTAATGATTGTAGCTGTACAGTGAGTCTACAGTTATTTCAAGTTTATTTAGACAAGATTTTCTTAACCTTGTAAATTATTCTAGGGTTTTTTTTTATTATTATTATTATTATTAAACCCATAGGACTGTTTGGTGAAAACTGACATAGTTAAAATGATTGAGTCTTTCAGTTCAATTAGGTCTTTATTTTCTGTAATATTTTCTAGACTTCTCCATTCAAGTCTCATGCATTTTTTTGTTAGGAGTGTTGCTAAGATTTAACTTTTCTAACCCACTGTAAAAGTGTTACTGGGAGTCCTTGCTCCCAGAGCTCCCAAGATGGTGGTGGGCTGCTTTCAAAATGGCGGCGGCCCACTTCCAAGATGGTGGCAAGCCTACTGTTCTCGGACCTGGGGTTCTTGGCCTCACGGATTCCAAGGAATGGAATCTTGGGCCATGCGGTGAGTGTTATAGCTTTATTAGAAGCCGTGGGTCACGGAAGAGAACCGTGGAACCCAGTGATTAGTGTTCAGCTCAATTAGGACGAACCCAGGCACTTAGCCATGCAGGAACAATGGCAAGCCTTTAGCCCGATTGGTCGGGAGTGGCAATGGGTGCCTCACTGGATCAGGAGCACAGTGGACACCCTGCCGGATCTGGAGAAATGGAAGTCAGCAGCGGGTCTGCGATGGCAGCAAACAGCAGTGGTGGAGAGCGAGCGAAAGCTCAGCTCCAGCGGTAACAAACACGGACCAGAAGAGTGCAGTTGCAAGATTTAATAGAGTGAAATAGAGTGAAAACAGAGCTCCCATACAAAGGGAGGGGACCCAGAGAGGGTAGTCGTTGCCAGCTCGAGTGCCTGGGTTTATATCCCAATCACTGTCATTCCCGCTGTGCTCTCAGGCAGTAGATGATTGGCTATTTCTTTACCTCCTGTTTTTGCCTAATTAGCATTTTAGTGAGCTCTCTGGTCAGGTGTGAGCTAAGTTGCAAGCCTGGTGTTTAAAGGTGGATGTGGTCACCTTCCCAGCTAGGCTTAGGGATTCTTAGTCGGCCTAGGAAATCCAGCTAGTCCTGTCTCTCAAAAGTATCTTTTACATTTTATTTTCTAATTGTTTATTGCTTGTATGTTAAAATAAAGTGAATATTTATGTTGATCTTTATTCAGCATCTTGTTAAATTCAGTTATTGACTCTAAAAATTCACTTTCATGCTTTATTGTATACTTTATATATACAATCATGTGATCTGTGCATAAAGGTGGGTTTTTATATTTCTCTCCAATTCTTACACATTTTCTCTTGTTCCAGTTTCATTCTCATGGCTGGGATCTGCAGGACGAGCTTACATATAGGTAATGATAATGGACTTCTTTGCGTCATTCTCCATCTCAGGATGGACAGTGTTCAACCTTCTACGACTAATTACAGCCATGCTGTAAGCTTTTCATAGATACCCTTTTTTTTTGACTCAGGAATTACATTCTCTTCTTATTCCTGGTTTGCTAAACCTTTTGTATTAATGGTGTCAACTATGAATATATATTGCATTTCATCAAATACTTTTTTTCTGCATCAATCAATACGATTTATCTTTCTTCTGTTAATATGGTGATTTACATTAATTTGTCTTAGAATGTTCAGTTCTTTCAGGTCCCTGCTGATTTTTTTGCCTGCCTTTTCCATTAGTTCCTGAGACAAGCATTTTAAAACCAAACAACATAATTGAGGAGCTGTCTGTCACCCTTTGTGATTCTGAAAACAAGTGCTGCATGTGTTTTGAGGTTGTTGTTTGGAGTATGTGCATTTACAATTGTCTTATTGCCTTTGCAGTTTGAGTTTTTATTAAATGTTTCTCTTCATCTCTGGTCATGCTTTATGCCGTAGAGTCTGTTATTAGCAGAGCTACTCCAGGTTTATTTTTCATGATATCATTTTCACTTCTTTTACTTTCCAACTTTTATATCATTATGTTGAAGATATCTCTTTTGTTAATCACATAGTTGCATTATTTTTTTTTTTCAAATATGTATGAGCAGCATAAAATTGGATGTTCCTTTGAAACAACAGCAGTCAGAAGTCCATGGGGAGGCGTCTTCTGAGTGCGAGGATAAGGGTGGATCACCTTAATGCAATCAGGGAATGACGTGTTAGAAGCATCTATAGTTCCTGCTTCCCCTAATTTCTAGCTGTAGCCATTTGAAGATTCTAAGCAAGTCCTCAACTGTTCAGCAGAGCGTCTGCTCCAGCATGAGACCAAAACCCAGGTATTGTTTCTCTGCTCCTTTGAGACTTCAGAAACCTCTGCTGTGGTTTTCAGTGTCTCAGAATTGACTGTGGTCTCTATCAAAACAGCCTCAGTGGCTGAGCTCCTTGCCCCGTCTCCTTCCCCACATAGGAGCTGGTCTCGCCCTTGGCCCTCCTAACTCTCCAGCATGTCCAGCCTGACTGGGAGAAACGTCCTGTTCAGGTGTTTGGTTGTCTAAGTGCTTCCCGTGGGGACGCTGGGCCTGAGCCTCTGTGAGAAGAGGAGATCCCTGTGCAGTGTGGACCAACTTCTTTCCCTTTTCCGGGCTCCCAGTTTCTCCGCCTATGCTGAGACCTTGTTTCCCAGGACCTCGGTGGACTTGGCTTTCATGACTGGTGCCTCACACCAGCACATGTGCCTAAAATAACAGAAAAATACAGTGCCTGCATGTTGGGAGCAAGCCCCGCAAACTCCGGCCATAAACTGGCCCCAAAACTGGCCATAAATAAAATCTCTGCAGCAATGTAACATGTCCATAATGGCCATAACGCCCAAGCTGGAAGGTTGTGGGTTTACAGGGATGAGGGCAAGGAACACCTGGGCCACTCCGGGCGGAAAACCAGTTAAAGGCATTCTTAAGCCATAAAAAATTAGCCTGAGCGATCTGTGTCTTAAGGGCGTGTTCCTGCTGTAATTAATTCGGCCCATCCTTTTGTTTCCCTTAAGGGATACTTTTAGTTAATTTAATGTCTATAGAAACAATGCTAATGACTGGTTTGCTGTTAATAAATATGTGGGTAAATCTCTGTTCAGAGCTCTCAGCTCTGAAGGCTGTGAGACCCCTGATTTCCCACTTCACACCTCTATATTTCTGTGTATGTGTCTTTAATTCCTCTAGCGCTGCTGGGTTAGGGTCTCCCCGACCAAGCTGGTCTTGGCACCTGCATTTAATAATCTACTTTTGCCTAAGATTTTAGAATCCATCATTGAGAAAATGAGAAAGTCTTGGTGAGTGGCAGAAATAAGCTCCGAAACTAGGCGTGGAGAAATGAGAATTGCCTCTCCAGCTGTGAAAGGCTGGGGCGCCTCCTGGTCATCTGCCCTAGCTCAGGTGCTCTTTTCTATATATTTAAGGAAGGAAATCTCGGTATTCATTAAGAGAAAGTAACCAAAAACTTGCATTAGTGGAACTATTGGCAGAGTGTGCAATGCCTTTTACACCTGTAGCTCCCAGGGATTAAGGATCCACCCTTTGCCTTACAAAGGGAATGCTGCCTGGGACCTTGCGGACCAGGAAACAGGAGAAGCCCAGTTATTCACTGCCTTCCTGCATGCTAAAAGGACATTTTGTCCTTGGCAATTGTCGAGACTGTCTTTCTAAAGGTTTTACTTGTTTTCCATGTAGTGTGAACCTTCTCACAGTTGACTTAAGGTGGCTATGAGGCTGCACCTGTTTCTTCTGCTCTGGGGCTGCGGCACTCACGGCGCCACTCAGAGTAAATCCCCTCGCTTTACTTAATTAGCACATGAGTCGCACCTGAGGGCTCACTCAGCAAAATCAAAAACTTAATTGGGCTCCTCCTTCCGCTAATGCCACAGTGGGTTCAAGGCAATGAATCCCGGCTAGAATTAAGAGTTTACTTAAAACTTAATGGAAAATAGGCTCCATTTTCATATCACAGTAGGCACCATTAAAGCTTTTGGGGGAATGTGGGTTAATGAGAAAATCCATTTCCTTTAAGGATTTGTGGTCTTTGCTTCACTGTAAGGGAAAGACAATCTGTCTCATTTTTATTGGCTGTGCTAGTGGGTGGTTCTTATTATTTCATGAAACTATCACCTCTGCACATGGATTGCACCCGTAGAAGTGTGTCCAAGACCTGCAGAACCCGCCCGGGATGCCGGACTACCCCTCCTCACCTATCACCCCCCTTGAAAAGGTCCGCCTTCAAGGCCCCACTCAAGCTTTGCCATATCCATAAAGCTTCCCATGGTTTTTCTGGCTAAAAACCATGATTTCATTCACTACAACATTATGTAGCTCTTTACCTCGTGCGTGGGCCTGTGCTGCGCTGCATTCCCTGAGGTGTCTAGTAAGGGTCCCCAAATCCAGCCTTTATGGTTTCTGCCCTTTCCGAGTCATTCTGCCTCCCACCCTTGGCGTTTTAAAAGATCTGAGACAAGCGTGTCCATGGGGAGCAAAAATGCGCCGATACGAGAAACCAGTGGCACATGTTTCCAAGCTGCCGCACCTTCCGGGAACTGAGACGCAAACTCTCAGAGACATCTGCAATCTTTTTTTTAACTTTCTTTTAAATCCAAAATCCAAGTTACCTGTAATAAATGGAGCTTAATTCGTTGTGTGTCTCGTATCATAAGAGGAGAGGGATAGAAGTGAAGAATATAGTGGCCTAACATTGGATCTGAATACAGCAGAGCCCCAGAGAAGCAATGCCATGCTCCACGAAACAGCACTGGAATGGCAGTGCAAGGTGAGGCATGGGCTCAGTGAGCGCCAGTGCATGCTGCTCAGCTGTTTAGCTGGGTGGAACACAGAAACTAGTAAAAGTCAAGATCTTTTGTGCATTCACGGATCAGGGACCTACTACGCACTCAGTCTTGTGTCGGTGCTGATACTGCTGAGGTAAATAAGATTGTTTTGCCCTGAAGGGTCTTGTAATCTGTAGTCATCAAAAATGAAAAATTACAACAATGTAGATGTGTCCAGGGGACTGCGGGGTCTCAGTGGAGGATGCACCCTTCAGTCCACCAGAGACAGATGGGAAGGCTTCCAGGAAAAGACCCTAAAGTGCACCTCGGAGGACGGCATAGAAACACCCAGTCCAGGGAGGCAGGGGCTCGGTGAGCCCTGAAGGGACCCCCAGGATGAAGCACATCTCAGGGGAGAGTGGCAGGTGAGAGGCTTCTTCACGGCCATGAGACCCGGAAACAACCAGCAGTCGTTGAGAGACAGAAGATGGAGGAGGCCGAGGCAGCTCACATGGGCCCTGCACGTCCCTCCCCTGGTTCAGTCACATGGCTATCACTGTGCATGAGGTCGTCTGTGTCTCCAGAGAGCAGCCACGCCTGCCACCCTCGCCCCCTACTCCTGTGTCGGACGCAGAAATTGCCTGAGTAAATGAACAGGGTATGGGGACGGGAGCTACAGCAATGCAGGGCCTGTGGGCCTCCACTGAGAAGTCTGGGTTTTATCCTAAAAGCAATGGGCAGCCTTTAGAGGGGTGGCTGTTTAGGAGCATGAGAGATGTAACCAACTCTGTGTTCTAGGAAGAGAAGCCTGGACATGGGACACACAGGGTGTGCAAGGACCAGAAGGAACACAAGCCTGTTAGGGAATGACTGCGAGAGTCCTGCTGAGTGCTGCTGGTCTGAAGGACAGTGAAAGTGGAAATAACAAAGAAAGGCTTGTATGAGATGTGTCTCTTCACATGTAATTTCTATTGAAGTATACTTTGTATAAGATAAAATGCAGAAATCATCACTGTACTACTTACTGAGTTTTGGCAATCCTATTCACCAGTGTAAAAAAAATCAGCTACCCAAACCAGGGTGTGGAATGTGCCATCATCACTTCCAAAATCTCCTGCTGCAGCTTCGCAGTGTCACAATAGTTCTGGCCTCATAAAATAAATTGGGAAATATTCCTTCCTTCTTAATATTCTGAAAGTATCATTTCTGATTTCTTTTTTTTTTCTAAGACAGCCTTGCTCTGTAGCCCAGGCAGGAATGCAGTGGTGCAATCACGTAGCCTCAACCTCAACCTCCCAGAGTCAGGCAACCCTCCCACCTCAGCCTCCGGAGTAGCTGGAACCACAAACATGCACCACCATGCCTGGCTACTTTTTTGTAGAGACAGGGTCTCACTATGTTACCCAGGCTGGGCTTGAACTCCTGGACTCAAGATATCCTCCCACCTTAGCTTCCCAAGGTGTTGGAGTTACAGGCATGAGCCACCACTCCCGGCTTCATTTCTATCCTGAATGACTGAGATAACTCACCACTAAGGCTACATGCCTGTGGTGTTTTATTTTGGGAAGATTTTTTGATTATGTATTAAACAGCTCTAATAAATATAAGCTTTCCGATTAGCCTTTCATGTCAATTTTGATAAGCTGCACTCTTCAAGGAATGTGTTTATTTTCTCAAGTTTGACAAATATATTTCTGTAATGCAGTTTATATTTTCTTGTTTTCCTGTTAATGTATGTATGATCTATAGTGATGTCTTATTTGTCATTCATGCTACTGATCATTAGTAATGTCTCACTTTTTTCTTAATTAGTCTTCCTATAAAATTATCAGTTTTTTAAGCTTTTCAAAAAATTGTTAACATTGTTGATTGTTTTCTGTTTTTAATTCAACTATTTTTTCTTTTTTATACTATGTTTTCTAATTAGCTTTAACTTGCTATTTTAGTTTTTGAAAGAGAAGCTTAGCTAATTGATTTTAAAAACTCTGCTTATAATATATATATTTTACAACCTCTGCTTATAATATATACTGTTTTATGTGAATCTCATATATTTTAATATGCTTTTATAATCATTAAATTCCAGATATTTCTAAGTTTCTCGAGAGTTTCTCTTTATACATCTTTATTTTGAAGTGTATCACAAATTTTAAAATAATTTTAGGTATTTGTTGTTATTGATTTCTAATTTCATTCCGTTTTAGACAAAGTATATACTCTTTATGTTTTTTAATTCTTTAAATTTCTTGAACCTTTGTTATGGCCCAGCATATGGTCTATCTTGAAGAAAGTTTCATTTGCACTTGAGAAGTCTATGACTTTTGCATTTAGGTGTAGTGCTGTATAAATGAAAATTAGGTCAAGTTGGTTAACAGTGTTATGTTATTCTTTTATATCCTTACTGATTTTTTATTTACTTATTCTATCAATTACTGAAAAAAACTGGTATGAAAATCTCTGAATGTAATTGGGAATTACCTATATCATCTTTTAAAAAATAGATTTTAGTTTTTAGAACAGGTTTAGATTTGCAGAAAGCTTGTGAAGATATTACCGAGTTCCCACACGCCTGTCACCAGCTCCTCTGTGGTTGACACCTTACATTGGCCTGGCTTACTTATTACAAGGATGAGCCAATATTGACTCATTATTATTAACTGAAGCCCATCATTTATTCACTTTTCTTAGTTCTCACCTGTGCTTCTTTGCCACTCCAGGGTCCCATCCAGGACATCATGTGACATTTAGTCGTTGTGTCTCCTCTGGCCCTTCTCAGATGTGGTGGTTTCCCAGACTTCCCTTGACAACCTTGACAGTTTTGAGGAGTAGTGGTCAAATATTTTGTAGGATATCTCACAAAATTGAAATGAAACATACAATTAAAATTTATATTCTTTTCATGATGATACTAAGTTTATGGGTTGCTGGGAGGAAGACCACAGAGGTGAAGTGACACTTCCATGATATCATACCAGGGGTCACATTGTGCTGTCAGCAAGATTGATGACTATTGAACTGACCACAGGCACCTGGCTGGGGCAGAGTCACCAGGTTTCTCCAGGGCAAAGTGCTTCTTTTTACCCCATTTCCACATGCACGACGTGGAGGAAGTTACTGTGTGCCACACACATGAAGGATGGGAAGTTACACACCCCTCATCAAGACCACAGTATCTACATACAGCCACACACACAAAAGATGGGAAGTTACACACCCCTCATTGAGGTCCCAGCATCTACACACCCCTCGTCAGGGTCATAGCATCTGCATACACCCACACACATGAAGGATGGCAAGTTATACACCCCTCATCGAGGTCACAGTATCTACATATGGCCACACACACAAAGGATGGGAAGTTACCGCTCGTCGAGGTCACAGCATCTACATACAGCCACACACATGAAGAATGGGAAGTTATACACCCTTCATCGAGGTCACAGCATCTGCATACACCCACACACATGAAGGATGGGAAGTTATACACCCCTCATCAATGTCACAGCATCTACATAAATTTTCTGGAATTCTACTGCGTGAACAATTTGTCTGTTCTGCCTGTTTCTTTCTTTCTTTTTTTTCTTTCTTTGATCATGTATATCAATATGGCATGATGGATATGGTGTTTTGTACTTTGAGTTATATCCCAATACTAACTTGTTTATTTTGTTGATCAAATTGTTACAGTTTGGGTCACTGGGGGTGTTTCAGTTGGTGTCTATGCTCCTTCAACACATCCCCATGGACACATTGTTTTCAATTTGTTTTGATCATCTTTTTACTTCCTGGCTTATTGTATATTTTCTACCCCAGTCCTAGAATCAGCTATTTTTCAAAGGAATCCAGGTTCCTTCCATTGGGAAATGGCCTTAGGAAATAAGATCTGGGTGCTGGGGTGCCAGTTGCCACTGAGGTATTTTTTTCTTTTAGGCCTTATCATCTGCCAGAGGAAAAACTATGGTGTGTGTACTAACCCATGTATATACACATCTCATGAAAGGTGTGTGTGTACCAACCCATGTATGTACACAACTCATGAAATGTGTGTGTACTAATCAATGTATATACACATCTCATGTAATGTGTGAATACTAACCCATGTAGGTACACATCTCATGAAAAGTGTGTGAGCTGTGAGCTAACCCATGTATATACACATCTCATGAAAGGTGTGTGTGTACCAACCCATGTATGCACTCATTTCATGAAATGTGTGTGTACTAACCCATGTATATACACATGTAGTAAATTGTTTCCATGTGTAACTATGTCTGTCTACATTGGGCATATATATGCACCATGGTATTAGAATTATTAACCCAACCTCTGAGAGACATAACTTTATCAACCAGAGTACGGTGCTGATGTGCAGTTCCTTTTGCCTATAGTTTTATGGTGTCCACTCATTTTCAAAGTGACTGACGTCAGGACCTTTTTTCACCCCTCAGTGAGGGTGTTTCATGCATTTGTAATACAGTTGGACTCACTTGTCACAGTTGGCATTTCTTCCTGGCATACTCCGACTTCCTAAATAACTTTTTAAAAACTTGTGTATATTAAAGCTTCACTTTTTGTGCTGTAAAATTCCATGGGTTTCAACAAATGCCTAAGTCTATGTATCCACCATGGTTTGCTGAGAGTTTTTAATCATGAGTACTGATAAATGTTGGATTTTGTCAAACGCTTTTGCTGCATTACGGTATTGTATGGACAGTGTTAGTGCTTGAAGGATGTCCTATGCCTTGCCTATTTCTCCCTTTCCACTACACACTCACTGAACCCCTGACAATTCTCATCACTTTACTGGCATTATAATTTTGCTTTTTAAGATAATGCCATGTAATTGGAATAACACTGTATACAACCTTTCCAGGTTAGCTTTGTTCACTTGGAAATATGCATTTAAGTTTATTTGATATCTTTCTTAGGCTCAGTAACTCACTTCTGTTTAGTGCTGAATAATTTCCCATTGCAGGGATGCACTAAGGTCTGTTTGTCCATCCACCTGTGGAAGGAGCTTGGTTGTTTTCAGATTTTAGTGGTTATGGAGAAAGCTGCCTTACACATTGCATATGGATTTTTTGCAGACACAGTTCTCAGATAAACTGTGTAAGTGGCTGGGAGTGTGGTTTCTGGGTGCTGCAATCAGGCTATGCTTAGCTTTGTGGGAGACTGCCCAACCCCTTCACTTGGCCTTCCCATCAGCCATGAATCGGAGCTCCTGTTTCTCTCTTCCTCTTCAGCATTTAGTTTTGGCAGGCTTTTTAAAATTTTATGCTGTGTTTTTTAATACGTGTGTCATGGGACCTCATTGTTTCAGTTTGCAATCTCCTGGTGACGAGTGGTCGTGAGCATCTTTCCATGTGCTTATTCACCGTCTGTATCTCATCTGTGGTGAGATGTTCATATCCATCGTTTGCTTATTTCTTGTGTTCTTTGTTTTCTTATTGAATTTTCAACATTTATTGTACGTTTTTGATACAAGTCAACTATTAGATATGTGTATTGCAAAGATGTTCTTACAGTATTTCGCTTGTCTTTTGATTTTTTTTTTTTAGTGTCTTTCACAGATGACAGTTGATAATTCATTTTTGGAAGATTATTAATATTGACTTAATTTCTGTGTATAATAATTAATTATTATAACTCCTATGAGCCTATTCAGATTGTCTATTTCTCCCTGAGTGAGTTTTATTAGTGTCTTTCAAAAAATTGGTGCATTTCATATAAATTATAAATTTGGGGGCCTAGAGCTATTTATAATATCCCTTTATCCTTTTAATCATCCTGGGATCAGTGGTGATAGACTCTCTTTCATTTCTGATAGTGGCAATTGTGTCTTTTTTTCTTAGTTAGCCTGGCTTGGGGCTTATGGATATTAATGTTTTCAAGGAACTAGATTTGGTTTCACTGATTTTTTCTATTCTTTAACTGCTTTCAATTTCACTGATACCATATCTCAATTTTTATGGTAAACAATAGATTTTAAGTGTTCTCACTGCAAAAAGATTAAGTATGTGAGGTAATACATAGGCTAATTATTTTGAAAATGATTCCACATTGTAAATATATGTAAAAACATCACATTGTATGCCATAAATGTATACAATTGTAATGTTAATTAAATTTTTTAAAAATAAGTAATAAAGGGAAATATTTGCAAGTTAAAGTTAAAATTAAAACCTTTATCTCACAAGACATTATGAAGAGCACCAAAATGCAAGCCACATGATGGTAGATGCTGTTTACAATCCATTCAACCAACAAAGGGTTTATATGTGGACCACAGAGAGAACTGCAGGCCAGCGAGGAACCACAGGGAGAACTGCAGGCCAGTGAAGAAAAGACACCCTGATCTAAAATGAAAACGGCGACAGTCATGAATGGGACTTCTAAAAAGAGAAGACTGAAACCACACATGAACACGTAAATAAAAAGTTAACCAAATAACAAGTTAAGTTATGAAGATGTATTTGATCTCATCAGTCATCAGAGAAATGTGAAACAAAATCTTTGCATTGTTATCATGCACCCACCATGGCTAATAAGTGAATGCTGGTGATACTGAGTGATGGGGAGGATGTGGAGGAGAAGAATGCGCTGAGCCTGCCGGGCCGGCACCTTTGCAGTGGGAATCGTTTTAGCGTCTCTCGTGGAAGCTGGAGGTGCTCAGACTCTGGAACCCACCAATTCCACTGCTATGTGTAGCCTCAGAGAAATGCAGACTGACACCAACATCTACCTAGAAAAAAACACAGGGCAGGATTTCATATCCCTTCACTGGAAACAACTAAAATGCTCGTCAACAGAATTGTTGAGTAAGTCGTGTTATAAGCTCACAATAAAATACCATAGAACAACACAATTATCAAAATGTTACATACAATAAAAAGGATACGTTTTATAAAATAACATTTGAGCAGAAGAAGCCAGACACAGAAAAATATATTACATGAGTCTCTTCATTGAAATGTCAGCATTAGTCAAAGCTGATTCCACAATGCATATTCATCCAAACAACATGTTGTACATCGTAAATATATACAATTTTTACTCATCAAGTGAACATTTTCAAAAATTAGTCAAAATTTATATTAGAAATTTTTTTTCTTTTTTTTTTTTTGAGATCAAGTCTTGCTCTGCCGCCCAGGCTGAAGTGCAGTGGTGTGATCTCGGCTCACTGCAACCTCTGCCTCCCGGGTTCAAGTGATTCTCCTGCCTCAGCCTCCTGAGTAGCTGGGATTACAGGCGTGTGCCACCACGGCTGGCTAATTTTTTTTTTTTTTTTTTGTATTTTTAGTAGAGAAGGGGTTTCACCATTTTGGTCAGGCTGGTCTCGAACTCCTGGCCTCGTGATCCACCCACTTCAGCCTCCCAAAGTGCTGGGATTACAAGTATGAGCCATCACACCCGGCCTGAAAATTAGAATTTTTTTTAAATAAGAAAACAGAATTCTCCCGTTAGGAATTAGGATGATGCTGCGTTGGGGAAGAGGGAACGGCGATGGAGGGAGATTGAGACACAGAAATGCCAGGGGTGTCCTGTGTGCTGACCTGGACGCTGTGTGCTGAGTCACAGTTCATCAAGCCCTGTGTTTAGAGCGCTCATTATCTTCTGAAAGTTTGGCAAGCTATAACAAATACAAAGATGTCAGTAAAACAAACAAACAAATACAAGGGTGCAACCTGAGGCCCAGTCAGTGCCTCTGCTCCCAGCCTGCCAACTGCCTCTGTGGTCCACTGGAAGGCAGCCATCCCACCTGTGCTCACAGGGAGGTTGGCCTGGGCAGGACTGGGCTGCACCTGGCACCCGCGTCTCCCGTCTCATCCCCTCTGTGCACAGCAACCTGGAGACAGACAGCAGCATTCAGTGGGAAGTCTCCAACCCCGTGATGCACACAGGGCGGCTGCAGCTCTGAGGTTTCCTGCCGAGTTCTCAGGGTCTTCTCTTGTTGCAACTGGTTTTGCTTCCTCTCACTGATACATCGATCATCATGCTTGTAGGCTCAACAGAGGGATTTTTTTTTTCAATCATTTACAAAGAATGTTTAATCGAATAAAATGAAAACAAACCCAACATGCTATTTACAAAAAAAAAAAAAAAGCACTCATTAATAAAATTATAAGTCAGGGTTCGGCAAACCATGACTTCAGTTTGTTTTTCGTTTACGTTTAATGGACCATGAGCTACACGTGTTCTTTGCATTTTTATAAGATTATAAAAGTAAAAATAAGCATATGCAACAGATGCCCTGTGTGTCCAAAAAACCTAAAATATTTACTATGTGGCTCTTTACGAAATAGGTTTACCAAACCTGATTGTGAAGAAGGACTGAGTCACAGAGGGATGTGCAGAAGGCTGGGCAGAGGTGGCAGCAAGCCAGCTGGAGGGTGAAGGTCTCCCTGTAAGGGCGCTGAGTGGGGGCAGTGGGTCAAAGCCTCTTGGGGGCACTCTATGGAAAGCACATTTAACGGTCATCAATTTATATGCACAGAACTTAGCACCTGAGTATAAACCAACAATGAAAACATAATAAGAATGGGACAAAATACATAAAAAGCCCAATGGATTTCAGTCCCATACAATCCAGTAAAATAGTAGTGGAAAATTTCAACCACAACTTTTAGAATGGAGATGCTTCAGTGCATAAAGCTAAGTCATGATGCAGAAAAAGTGAACACCCAGTCAGTAAAATGAATTCAGTAACTATATATATAGAATGTCACTTGCATAGAAACCATGAACATCCACTGACCATTTAAAAAGATGAAATTTAGAAGTCGAAAAGTAATAAAAGCAGTAATAGTGAAGTGGGTAACAGGATGAAAGGGCAATCCTTAGATCAAATCTCAATTTCTAAGGAACATTGCAAGTCTCACATTATGGCTGGTGGCCACTCGATAATAAAACATCACTGCCTGAGCCTGGCTAAGATGATACAGAGAGAGGTCCCTATTACCCATGGGGGTGTGGGAGAGATGCACAGTCTCATCTGTGGCTGCTGGGCTTGGTAAAGCACTTTGGAGAGAAATCTGACAGCATGCATTCAAGTTAAAAATGCATAAACCTTTCTGTGAGCCAGCTTAGTCCCCAGCATCTGTTCTGTGGAATAAAAGCCCAAGTAAGAATTAATGTGCAAGGAAAGTTATGGCAAACTATGTTCGTAGTTGCAGAAGTCTGGAAACCAGGCAAAAGCCCATGAGTAGAATAGCTGAATAGATGATTGTATTTCACACAGTGGAGGGTTAAGCAGACGCAGCATTAACATCATGAGCTATTAAGAGCTAATTAAAAATATATCAGTTGACTTGGGTTTCAAAGTTGTGGATGAGTTAAAAAAAAACAGATTTGGGAGACGTACAATAGAATCCCATTTGTATTAATGGGATTTTTAATCATGGCTAAGGTAAATGTGAATTTAAATATTTATGCTTGTGTTTGCATATTATCATAAGGCCATGGAGAAAAATACATGGAAGTCTATGTGCCATGTTTCTATCTGTAAAAGGGAGTGGGAGAGGAGGCGGCAAGGAGAAAAAAGGTTATTGAAAATGGAAAAGAGAAAAAAATAAGAGAAAAATAAGGAATGCACCCCTAACAAGGTAATTTATATATTTATATGATTGCATTTATGGGTATAAGCAGAAAGCATTATTAAAAGAAAAATAAAAGTGAATGCCTATTTGTGGAGAGCCCTGTAATTTGTCAGGCAAGGTTCCTGGGCCTAGACACACAGTCAAAGGCAGTCAGTGAGGAAAGGGCAGCTAAGCCAGCCCTGAGGGTGGGTAAGGGCCAGGATCTCAGCTGGTGCACACAGCCGGGAGTGTGGTGGCTGATGAAACATCGTTGGGAAGTTTAAGGATTGTGAGCCGATGGTTGTGCAGAGGCACCCGGCCTCCATCGTAAGATGCCAGACTCGGGCCATTGATTTGGCAAGAAATTCCCAAGATCTGACCAGAGTGCCTGTGTCCGTGTGGAGAGACCTCTGTGTCCATCTGCAGCCCTCTGTGGAGGGTGCGGTCCAGGCTGGCATGACTCCTGTGAGCCTCACGCTGACAAACAGGAGTGTGGTCTGAGACAAGGTTCCAGATCCCTTCCCTGTCCAGAGCTCCTAAAGCTCCCCCTTCTATTCAGATGTTTCTCTAATTAGAATAAAACTCTATTTTAATTGCATTATATAAGCAGAAAAACCTTGAGAACAGTTAGAAAACATTGATGAAAATGACATAAACGTGCCCTGGGGCTGTGACGAGAAATTGGCTCATTGTATCTGGAAATGAAAGAACAGGGACATTTAGAAAGGAAGAGTTCTGTCCTTAATTGAAATAAATTCTGTACTGCAAGTAGTATTAGAAGGTAATCATTTACATAAATAATAGTTAATGCTAGCAAACAGTGAAATGTAATTAGGGCAGAGAGACGCTGAGGCTGATTAGAAAGAACATGGAATGTTCCTCAAGATGAAAAACAACGCTGAGCTGTGAGCCGGAGGAGGCGGCCGGGTTCTGATGGAAGCTGCCTCGAGCACCAGGCCAACGCCGCCAGCGTCCAGCAGCAGCGAGGGGCACAGAGAGCAGGCAGCGCAGGAGTCAAACCCCTAACAGCCACAGGAAACTCGGGGCCAACGGAAGCATTTCCATTCTCCAGCCCTTCCTTCAATATTCTTCACATGAGCAATCCATGAGCCCTCATTTTGCAGCCCACAGAACCTCAGCCAGTGTGTGAGGAAGAAGCTCCAGGCGGCAGCCAGTGTGTGAGGAAGAAGCTCCAGGCGGCAGCCAGTGTGTGAGGAAGAAGCTCCAGGCGGCGGCCAGTGCGTGAGGAAGAAGCTCCAGGCGGCGGCGGCCAGTGCGTGAGGAAGAAGCTCCAGGCGGCGGCGGCCAGTGTGTGAGGAAGAAGCTCCACGCGCGCTTGCTCAGGGAATCCCGCTCCAGGGCGTGCTCACTTGCCGTTACTGTGTTCTATTTTTCCTGACACTAAATGGAGCAGATAGAGAAGTTCAGAACCATCGGTCCCTCTTCTTCCTGGGTCATCCTGAGCTCGGCAGTGAGAGCACCTACGACTAGAGAGCGGCCGAGCAGAGGGCGCAAGGCCGTGCCCGCTAAGGCTCTCCCGGGACGGTGCCGAGCACGCGCTTGCCAGGCGTGACACCTCGACCTCCAGCGTCCAGAGCGTCCCTTCGTTGGTTCACAGGAACTTTTCACATGTGTCCGTCCACTTAGGAATATTTATTTAGGTGAGGTTATTCATTCTGACACCGGAAGAAAAGTGCAAAACCTCGTGTGGACTTTGTAGGTGGAGCATTTGAGTTGTCATCGGAAAACCAGAGCCCGGGACTGTATGAGGAAGGTAATTCATATTTACAACTTATTATTGCTTTGGGCGATTTTCTCTAATGTAATAATAAAAATAGTAGAAAGAAACTTTTCATCTATGAAACCCAAACTTAATATTACTATATAATTATTATCAGTCTTTAAACACCTATTTCAGACAAGTTTTTTAAAATATAAAGAAAAGACCTAATAAGAGGTGTGAGTTTTACAAATATACCAGAGAAGTGTGTGCCTGAATAAGTGTTGACCCCTCAGAGTGACCCCTGCTGGTCGCAGGGAACCTGTTCCCATCACGTCCCCACTCACCCACAAGGCAGCGACGCCTCCTCGGGGGTCCTGGCGCCCGTGACGCGTTGCTGGGAAAATCTCCCACCCGGACATTAACTGTGGGCTTCACTTACTTTCACTTCCTGGGGGAAGGCTCGACAGAGCAAGCTTTAGTCCCCCTCAAAAAAGAAATGGTGTAAAGTCAGTGAAAACCGTCTGCTTTAGTGTTCGGTGAGCAGGAAGTCACCGAGGGAGGCCCTGTCTGTGTTAGGTCAGGCTTCATTTCTTCATTTGTTAACAAATCCTTCTGAGTGGCCCCTGCAGCCGCTCTTGAAACTGGCCACTGAGATAAGAGGTCATGTTCCCATCGAGTGCTCTGAAAAATGCCCCCCTTGGCCTTTAAGATGAGGCATTGAGCATTTGCTCAAAAGCTGGTGTTTTCTTCATCACGTCACTTCAGACATACACCTATATATACATGCATGTGTACATATGTATATATAAAATAGTATTCTCCTAAATTCCAAATCACATTACTTCTGCTTAAAGAGTATTGGAAGCCACATGCAATTCTAAAGATAAAAATAAGCAGGAGAGGAATTACTACTGACCATAGTGCCTAGTCTAATGAGTAGAGGTAGGTCGTTTATTCGGAGTTATTTAAACAAAACGGAAGCACCGTACAGCAGCTTTTTCACGTCTTTCAGGCTTTATCGTGTAAAATGCCCTGGGTTCTGATTTTTTAACCTGGTCTGCATCAACTTGTAAGTGTTTTGGTCTACGTATGGGTGTGTAGAACAGAAATTCACGTTCTTGAATATTGTTTTAAAAGTAGACATATTACTATTAAAGTTATTCCAATAAAATTCTAGTGTAGTTTGACAGGAAACCCCGTGTTTGAATGAATGTGGTGGCCGTGTGGCTGAGCAGTGTCCTGGCAAAAACTCCCTGAAAACGCCGACGTCTGTTCGGGCCTGGACCCTGGCTGTGGTTCAGAAGTGTATCATTATCAGTGCCTGTCTAAGGCAGGGAAAGTAATATCAGCAGGTGACAAGAACCACTGTGCCTATTTCAACAACTTCTGCCCCCCCTGAAGTGAGAGTGGGCCGCTCCACCAGGGCAAGGCAGGCCAGCACCAGGCCCTGTGGGGGCTGACACCTGCCCATCCTCTGCCAGGGTCTTGGCCATGTGGTCACGGCACACCTGGAATCTGGCCAGTGTGACTGGGACCAGGGTGTTCAACTTAATTAATTTAAATGCAGTCAGCCTCGTGTTTGCATGCCAGCAAAGCAGCACATCCTCCGGTTTAGCGAAAGGCTGATGCCAGCATGTGTAGATAGAATGAGAAACCCTAACCTGAGATGATTTGATTGCACTGGAGAAGCCGCAGACATCCAGGGAAGCTGGTAGAGACAAGACAAGCTAGCGAGAGTAGGGAGATGCACGCAGGCTGAGAGACCCAGGAGGAAGCAGAAAAAAACGCAACAAAGGAAAAGGTTCACTTTCCTGAGCCCACAAAATCAGACAGCCCAGGACACAGAAGCTCCGCCCTCCACTGCCCTGGGTCAAGATCTTCCTCTGTATACAGTGAATTCACCATTTTACCGCATGAGAAAACCCACATGCAAATGAAGCAGACAGTGCCCACAGCCAGGCAGCTCCAGCTCCAGGGAGGCCAGTGCAGGGGCCTGAGGCAGTTGCATAAAACTAGGAGGAGGAGAGATGTGCGTTATCTACACCACGGCTGAGCTGCACTTCCACTTGGGAACCTTCAGATGCCACAGACCTGCTGCATTTCTGGAGATGCTGGCGTGACGAGTCATTAGCTCAGCAATGGGAGCTCCACTGGGCTCATTCTCTCTGCCCTGGGGAAGCAGGTGCCCGAATCAGGAACTTAGGTCCCCACTTTTTTACAAAAATGTATAATGAAGAAGTAATCTGAGCCTTCATAGGGAGTCTATGAACAATGAAGAATTGAAGACATTATTATATTCAGTTATTTTAAATGTCACTGGGCACAGAACACTCTGATAGGTGCTTCTTCTTGTTTTAATTCTAAGCATTTCATGGTCTTCAGAGACACAGAGAAGTTGCAGTGCTAGTAACAGTACTAGTAAAACCAGGTTAGTTAAGCCCTAAAAATAAATAAGAAGCCATTGTGTGCACACACTTGCAGGCACACGAACGTTAACTTAAAATGCTTTCAAATGTACTATTGCATCTTATCTTTACACAAGGTTATAATACAGAATAAATTTTTAAAAATATTTCCACTTTACACATGTGAGAGCTGCAGCTCAAGGAATTTAAGAGACATGTTCTAACTCCCAGGACTGGGTAAAGATGGTTGAATCTGGAGCCGGCCTTGGTCCCCCACAGCCCGTGACAAGGAGTGTGACACGAGCTTCACCCAGGAGGCTCTTTCAGCCCAAGGATCAGCTGTGGGGCAGTGCAGCAGGCACGGCCACGCCGCATCCTCCTTTTCAGCAGAAATCCAATGTTCGTCTCACGTTTCTGTTTTGTTTTGTTTCTTACCACCACGGCTCTGGGAGTTAATTACAAAATTTAATTTTAAAGGAGACAGTCCCTGTCACTAGGGTTCCTAGGAAACTGATTACACAAAAAGAAAAAATAAATAAATACTGGTGGATGAGAAACTTCTGCAAAATTGTTACTTAATATATAATTGTAACTTAAGAACAATGTATATTACAGTAATAATTTATTTGTTACTGTCATTTTCTTGCCAAATTTGAAGCTAATATTTTTAAGCTCCCGACATGTGGTTTACTGAGGAGTAAACACTGGCATACTTCAGGCTTACAATCTGCTGACAACCCCGTCTTAGCCCTTCACTTGGAAAATGTGAGCATGCACTGTTCGTATGCCTGTCAAACACGTACACCACTCAGAAGGACAACGGCCACTCAGGTTATCAGGTGAATGTGTGATGAGCCATTAAGAGGCTGCACGTGTGCTCAGGAAAATGAAATTCCCACCATAAACCTGTTCCCCATTTCCATCCCATGCCTGCCCCTGCCCCAGAGCAATGTCTCCACCTCTTAGGAATGCTTGATTTTCATATGGCTAAACAGGGGCCAAAGAAAACAAACTGAACAAAGAAACAAAGAAAGCCTTTAATACAGTGAGCAAAGACACAGCAGCCCTACCCACAGCTCCGGAGCCACACAGCGGCTCTCAGAGCCGGAGCACAGACCAG
Organism: Hylobates moloch; assembly: GCF_009828535.3. Classification (NCBI taxonomy): domain Eukaryota; kingdom Metazoa; phylum Chordata; class Mammalia; order Primates; family Hylobatidae; genus Hylobates; species Hylobates moloch. The sequence continues at coordinate 500,348 of NW_026652288.1, read as the reverse complement.
GGCTCTGGCCCGTGGATCTCACCAATGCATCTCTTCCCTCTGTGTCCAAAAAGCATCCAGAAATGGGGTTCATTTAACTGGGACGTACAATAGTGTATACCTATAGCTTTGTCCCAGAGCTGTGTAAACTGGTGCACTGTCTGCCACAATATAGTCCTCATTCTGACCCAGGAGCTCAGGTGGGGAGAAGCCAGCAAAAGATTGTGATGGCCCCTTCCTTGAAGCTTTATTGACTACATGATTAATGAGTTGTTGGTAGAAAATTGCAAAGCATATTTTCACTTCTAAGTCATATTACTTAAACTTCGATTTATTGACTGGTTAAAAAAACAGAAGATGTAATTTTATGTGGCAGACATTGTTAATTTGAGACTGTAGAACTGTAAAATAGAGCTTCACTTTCTATTTATCAAACATTTAAATTGAAATAATAGCAACCTCACTTGTGTCTGTTTTCTTAAGGTGGAACTAAATGATCATTTTCAGGCTTTTAACCTATCATCATTTTTTCCAACCCAAGCCATCAGCCAAATCAGATAAGTTAAGGCAGAAATACAAGGGGCTGCCAGCTGGCATTTGGAGGGTCCATGGGTGGACTGGAACCCCGGGGTCATCTGCAGAGTCCAGAGTCCCATGCAGCCCATCTTCTCCCAGCACAGGAACCAGAAGCTGGAGCAGCAGCTGAGGTGGGATTTCAGGGAGAAGGGAGGTTCCAGCTAGGTGCTTTGGATGTGGAGATGCTGTCTTGATATGCTAATTGGAAACAGATTCAGGCTGAGGCCTCTTTTTTCTCACTGCTTGGCTTGCAGGGAAGCTTCAGAGAGACTTTTAGAAAAAGAGCTTTTATATGTGCGTCTTGGGCACCAGCAGTGATTGTAGACACTGTCCAGTGGAGCCTGTGGTGCACAGCAGGCACCGGGTCAGTGTTCCCTGAGATGATCCTGGGAACTGTCCTGCAGTTTAGATAGACTGAGTCACCCGTGTTTATCAGTGACGCTGCATAAATGTCTTTTAACAAAACAACCCCTTCTCTTCTTTTCCATAGGTTTTAACTTCATTGAGACTTACGGCTTCTTGCCAATATTTTCACCAAAACCCTGTAATCAGTCTCATTTCTTTTTATCTTGCTATACCAACTTACAGCTCCCAAAACAAACAAACCGTTCTCTTCTTGGTCTTGGAACTGGTTTTCTAAAAACAGCAAAGAGTCACCTGAGTCCTCCTAGGTAAGTAGATGACTTTCCCATCGCGATTCATCAAATTCCCCATCAGGCTGCAACCATCTCCTCTCTCCGCCCCACTGGCTGAATGACTGGAAACCACCAGAATCCCTCAGACCCCATGGCTCATAAATCCTGAGCCTGGCATCTTTCCTCTCTGTCATGAAGGACTTCACTCCGCCTCACACTTAGCAGATTCCTGGACCCTTCAAGGTCCAACTTGCGAGGCTTGACCTGCTCCCCTAGAAGGACGGTCCCCGGCACTTCGTGGACATTGGCCCACACTGTGCTCTAATTGTTTGTGGATGATCTTGTCTCACTGTATAAAGTAAAGCACTGGGCAGCCTCTGGTGTGTCGGAGCAGTTGTGACACTGATGCACAGTCAGGCAGGTTCTCTCCAGAGGTCCCTAAGGACACCTGACAGCCCAGGCCTATCTTCACCACAGCTGGCATCACAAAACAGCCTCACATGATGGGGTTTAACACTTCCAAAATGTATTTAGGTATATATTTTTTCATTTTGAATCAGTTTATTTTTTCCCATGTTAATTTTTAATCTTCATGGGCACACAGCAGGGGTATCTATTTATGGGGTGCATGAGCTATTTTGATGCAGACATACAATGTGTAATAATCACATCAAGGTAAATGTAGTATTCATTGCCTCAGGCATTGATCATTTCTTTGTGTCAGGGACATTCCAATTCCACTCTTTTAGTTATTTTTAAATGTGCTACAAATTATTGTTGATTGTAGTGCAATCAAGTACTAGGTCTTATTCATTCTATCTACTCTATTTTTGATCCATTAACCATCCCACATTTCCCCAACCACCCACTACCCTTCCCAGCCTCTGGTAAGCATCATTCTATTCTCTATCTTCATGGGTTCAAATTTTAGCTTCCATAAATGAATATGAATATGTAAGGTTGTCTCTCTGTGCCTGGCTTTTTTCACTTAACGTCATGACCTCCAGTTCCATCCACGTTGCAAATGACAGGATCTCCTCCTTTTTTGTGACTGAATAGTACTCCATTGTGTACATGTACTATATTTTATTTACCTATTCATCTGTTAGTGGACACTTAGGTGTCCACTTAGCTTCCAAATCTTAGCTACTGTGAACAGCACTGCAACAAACATGGGAGTGCAGAGATCTCTTCAATAGACTGATTCACTTTGGGGTATATACCCAGCAGTGGAATTGCTGGATCATGTGGTAGCTCTATGTCTAGTTTTTGAGAAACTTCCAAACTGTTCTCCATAGTGGTTGTACTAATTTACATTCCCACCACTGTAGAAGGGTTCCCTTTCCTCCACATGCTTGCCGGCTTTCCTATTGACTGTCTCTTAAATAAAACTTGTTTTAACTGGAGTGAGATGATGTCTTATTGTAGTTTTGGTTTACATTTCTCTGATGATCAATGACATTAAGCACATTTTCATATGCCTGTTTGCCATTTGTATGTCTTCCTTTGAGAAATGTCTATTCAGATCTTTTGCCCAGTTTTAACTGTATTATTAGATTTTTTTTCCTATTGAGTTGTTTGAGCTTCTTGTATATTGTGGATATTAATTCCTTGTCAAATGGATAGTTTGCAAATGTTTTCTCCTATTTTGTGAGCTGTCTCTTCACTTTGTTGATTGTTTCCTTCGCTGTGCAGAAGCTTTTTAACTTGATGTGATCCCATTTGTCCATTTTTGCTTTGATTGCCTGTGTTTGTGGGGTATGGATAAATAAAACTTTGTCCAGACCAATGTCCTAGAGAGTTTCCCCAGTGTTTTATTTTAGTAGTTTCATAGTTTGACATCTTGGATTTAAGTCTTTACTCCATTTTGATTTGACTTTTGTATATGGCAAAAGAGAGGGGTTTAGTGTTTCATTCTTCTGCATATGGATATTCAGTTTTCCAAGCACCATTTATTAAAGAAACTGTCTTTTCCCCAGCGTATGTTCTTGGCATCCTTGTCAAAATGGGTTTCTTGTAGGTTGTGGATTTGTTTCTGGGCTCTCTATTCTGTTCCACTGGTCTATGTGTCTGTTTTTATGGCAGTACCATGCTGTTTTAGTTATTATAACTCTGAAATATACTTTGAACTCAGATAATGCAGTTCCTTCAGTTTTGTCCTTTGTGCCCAAGATAGCTTTGGATAAATTTTAGGATTTTTTTTCTATTTCTGAGAAGAATGTCATTGGTATTTAGATAGGGATTGCATTGGATCTGTAGATTGCTTTGGGTAGTATAGATATTTTAACAACATTCTTCCAATTTTTGAACATAAAATATTTTCTCTTTTTTGTGTGTTCCCTTCAATTTCTTGTATCAATGTTTTGTCATTTTCATTGTAAAGATCTTTCATTTCTTTGGTTAAGTTTATTTCCAGGTATTTTATTTGATTTGTAGCTATTGTAAATGGGATTACTTTGTTTTTGATATTATTTGCTGTTGGCATATAGAAATGCTACTGATTTTTGTATGTTTAATTTTTGTTCTGTGACTGTACTAAGTTTGTTTCTCAGTTCTAATAGTTTTTTGGTGGGTCCTTTAGGATTTTCTTTATCATCTGCAAAGAAGAATACATTGACTTCTTCCTTTCCAATTGAGGTGCCCTTTGTTATTTTTCTGTTGTCTGATTGCTCTAGCCAGGACTTCCAGGGCTGTGTTGAGTAACAGTGGTGAAAGTGGGTATCCTTGTCGTGTTCAAGATCTTAGAGAAGGCTTCCAGGTTTTCCCTGTTCAGGACTAGCTGTGGCTATACCATATATGGTTTTTGTTGTGCTGAGGTATGTTCATACTGTCTCCAGTTTTTTGAGGGTTTTTTTAATCACGAAGGAGTGTTGAATTTTATCAAATGCTTTCTCAGCATCAGTTGAAATGATCATATGGTTTTTGTCCTTTATTCTATTGATATGATGTATCATGCTGATTGATTTGTGTATGTTGAGCCATCCTTGCATCCCAGGGATAAATCCCACTCAATCATGATGAATGATCTTTTTGATGTGCTGCTGAATTTGGTTAGATACTATTTTGTTGAGGATTTTTGCATCGATGTTCATTGGATATATTGGCCTGTATTATTATTATTATTATTATTATTATTATTATTATTATTATTGCTGTATCTTTGGGTTTTTGTATCACAGTAATACTGACCTTGTAGAATAAGTTTGGAAGTCAAAATATATTTGTATTTTAACAAGATAATTTTTAGCAAACAATCATGCAAAAAACAAGTGAGCAAACACGAAAAGATTTGCTATGGAGGCCAGTGGCTGAGTAACTGGAAAGAGGATGCCACAGGACCACCCTGCCCACTGGCCACCTATGCCTCAGCAGTGAATGAGCTGCCTTCTAAAAGCTCTTGCCCGGTGTCTAAAAACAGTACAGTTATTTGCTTCTGGCACAGATCTGCAGAAAAATGGAGATTTTTACTTTGCAAAATAAATCATGAATAGGCTCCAAACTGCTGTCACTTTAGAACTGCCTTAATGAAACAATCGGGTAGATTAGATAATTCTTGGCCAGCTGTGGGAGTCTGGGAACAGGACACCTGGTATCCTGAGGCTGGACTGGACCCACAGTGGCCAATAAATGCATACTGCTTTTGGCTAAACGGATACACCTTTTAACTTAATTTCGCACAACTAAACGACCTGCAGAGGCTGCTGATATCATCTGCACAGCCCTTCTTCTTCCCTCTGTCTACTCTCCTCACACCACACACATTTTGCCATTATAATCAAGAAAACTGGAAATGTAGGGAGCATTGTGGTGTCAAAGTGCACAGGAGACGGGGTCTGTGGCACAGAAGCGGGCATAAGCCCATTGTAGACCACGGGCTGCATCCTGTTCTGACTTTACTAAAACTTAACACAAGACGAAAATAAAGTGGAGATTTTGTGTCATTATTCTTGGTGCCTAGGAAGATCTATTATGCCATGAATAGCTTTATCTGTTGCTCTGAATTTATATTTATCTTCTGACAATAGTGTTTAGGCCAATGCTCCCTACAGGCTAGAAGGAGCTCAGTGCTCTAGGACACAGTTAATAATAATGGAAAAACTTTGACATGTGCATTTTCTAAGTTACTGTGTGGAAAATATAGGATGCTTATGAGACTGCGTTTTCTCTATGTATTTAGTTTTGTAAAAAGCAGCAATATCACACATTACACATCAGATAACAGATACTATTTCATTTAAAGCTCAAAACAGCTTTGTGCAGTCAGGTCATTATTCCTGCTTTACAGGAGCCAAAGCTGGGCTTCGAATCACACCCTGCTCTGGCGACTTAGACAGTGATGGCAACACCGGAGCCAGAGGCTACATCTTCTGATTCCAATCCCCACTCTTCTCAGCACAGGCTTTCTCTAACTATTCCCAAATGAAGTTAAGCACTGGCCTGCTGTTGTGGAGACAGATTCTTCTCTGCTTTGCAAATAACATATTATTTGTTTAGGTTACAGCTAAAACACAACAACTGTTTGTGTGAATTCCTGTTGTTGGAGAAACAGCAGTGTAGATGTGTGCACGAGATGCCAGCTCTGTGCACAATGTGGCCACAGGCTTGGAACTACACAAGGAGACAAACCGACCACTTTGCAGGCAACATCCCAGGCCCCTTAGAAAAAGCCAGGTGACTGTGGGCAGATGCCGCCCAAACCCACCAAGTCCAGGTGTTCACAAGTAAGGAAGGAAGGTGCATTTGCCTTGCGGCTGGCACTAAGCCTAGGTGAAAACAAGGGTTCAGAGTTGATTTCAGAGTCAGAGCAGAGGCCAGGGAGGCTCTGGGCTGGCAGGCTGAGCAGCTGCTGGACTTCAGGGTGAGCCCCTAACGTGGGAGGAGAGCACTGGATGTGCTGAAGAGGAAGATGTCGCCCGCTTTGGCAGAGGCACACGTCTTAAGGGTGGGAAAGCTGGGGCGGCGGTAAGATAACACCGTGGTGCTCAGCCTGAATCTGCTTTCAATTACGATGATGTTGGCCATAGAGTTATTCACAGCATCTGAGTATCAAAGTCTGTCCAGCGGTCTTCCGTCTCGAAGAACATGATCTTGAGCCAGCTCCTGTTTTCCATTCTGAAGGAATGAAACTGCATTTGGCCTCCGGTCATGCTGGCCGCCCAGATGCAGCACAAGTCTATGAACCACGTAATTGCTCAGCACGCAGGAAACATGCAAGGGGAGGCTGAGAAGACAGCGGGGTGGGGGCAGCCTCGGCCTCAGAACCGAATGTGGGCAAAATGGGGGCACGTTCCTCTCTCTCTTGCGACTGTCCCACAGACCCATCAGATGTGAGAAAGCGCAGGACTTACAGCTCCCCTTGCCATGATTTTTGTTAAGGTCATGGACATAGGTGTTTACAGATTCAATCAGCTACGCTATGGAATATGAAAATTGCGTCAGAACGCAAAGCAAGAAGTGAGTTACAAGCACCGGAGAGATTTGCTAGAGATCGAATTTTCAGCCCAGAGGCTATATTCCTAAACCCCCATGCAACTAATCCCAGTGAATGTGTTTCCTTAAAAAAGCATTTTCCACGCCACATGCCCTGCTGTGAAGACTTATGTAAATATATACGTTATTAAAGATGTGATTCTTATCAGGGGTGACTGTGAGGGAAAATTGTCATGTTTTCTCTTTTGGCATTTTCTACTTTCATATTTCTAAAGATTATCTTCCGTATATGCTGGAACTTCTACATGTTGGTAGTTTATAGCGTTACCAGGATGGACAGGGACCCGGCCAGCGGCCCGGTGCAGATCGGCCCTGTATCCTCTCTTCTTGTGAACACCCAGCTTGTTCTCACCCTCTTGAGGCCTCACCAACACCCTGAACAGCTCTGAACTAACACTGGGTGCCCCTCCTCTCTCGATCTTGGATTTAATCCTCTTCTACATGGCAGCCTTTCATGTATTTGTAAACAACTGCTCCAGCTCTGACTATGGACTCCGTCTCGTTGGCTCCTCAAGTTTCCTTCACTTGAAAGCAACACAAGCTAGTTCCTTCAATTGTCTTCTCAGGACAAGACTCTGAGAGCTTCTATCTTCCTTGTTTCTTAAGAACACGTTATCGACCACATAGCGTGCATCAGGTGAAGCCCCAGCAATCAGTAGAGAGAATGATGGAAACCAAACCCTGAGCTTGCAAAACTCCTCAGATTTCTCCTTAAAACTTCGCTGTCTCTAAACATCCCTGCAAACCCTGGCCAGAGGTGTCCCATGGAGTGTGGTGACCAGCCAAGGTCACCTGTGTCACTGTGGAATGTGGTGACCAGCCAGGGTCACCCGTGTCACCATGGAGTGTGGTGACTAGCCAACGTCACCCATGTCACCGTGGAGTGTGGTGACAGCCAAGGTCACCCGTGTCACCATGGAGTGTGGTGACAGCCAAGGTCACCCGTGTCACCATGGAGTGTGGTGATAGCCAGGGTCCCCTGTGTCACCGTGCAGTATAGTGACCAGCCAAGGTCATCCGTGTCAGCTGAGGTCATCTATGTCAGCCATGACAGTGGAGGAGCCTTCTGGAAAGGCAGCCAGGCTGGAGTTGGCAGCTGGCAGCTCCTTTCTCAGGAGCTTCTGTGCTTCCTGCGCACTCTGGGCATTGCTCTCCGGCACCATCTCGTGAATTAAGCAAAGCTTCAAGGCTGCAGTTCCACAGGGTTGCGCCTCTTCCTCTGCCTCACAGCCTTCTTAGGCTTCTTGTGCTGCCATATGCATGTTTTCTGAAGAACGTTTTCAAGTCTAAAGTGCTCAAGCCCCTTCAGTCTCCCTTACATGGCACCCACGTTGCTTTGGAGACCACGTTGTCTTTGTTCGTCAGCAAGAAAAGTGAGCACATCTTCAGATACTGCTGAAGCTGTTTCCATGTAATTAAGTAAAGATTAGGATGCAAATGGTGCCCAATCCCAAGGAATAGACATGTGAAAATAGACAGTAAAGTGCTGGGGAGAAAGAGAATGAATGGAGAATAACTTTCAATGATATTAAAAAGCACTAAAAGCTATGATAGATAAAAGGCTGGTGCTGACATCAGAGCATTCATTCATTCACTCACGTACCCCTCAGCAAATACCTCCTGTACACATGTACTGGGCCCTGCTGTGAGTGTGAGGGGCGCACAGGGAGTGTGGCTGATGGGAATCTCTGTCCTGGAGCACTTTGCACAGGTGAACAATTAGCCATGTAGATTCCGATGAGGGCAGGTGGTGGGCGGTGGTTAAAGCAGGGGCTGCCTCAGCGACCATCTGGGAGGCGATGGTGGCTTGGGCTGACATGGTCGAGATGGTCGTGTGAAACCATTGGGTTCCAGACACACTTTGAAAGCAACTGTCTGAAACCGGAGTCATGAGAAAATAAAGAAATAAAATATTGCTCCAAGATTTTAAAAGATGAAGTTGCTATTTAATGGGATTAGAAAGACTGCTGGGGCCAGTTTGGTGGGGCAGGAGGTCAGTTTCAGAAATGTTAGCTCTGAGCTTCTCGATGATCACCTAAATAAAGATGTTCTGCAGACGGGAGAGACGAGATGGCAACTGTCTTTCAGAATGGGGATTCATGTTACTGTTTGCCTTAGTTTTTTAAAATATTTTTAACTTTTCTCAAGTGATGGTTTATTAATTGTGTCACCTTAAAACTTACTTTTTGGAGATGTTTTTTCTATTTGACACGCTTAGCTTGCTCTCCTGCAGAGTAGCTCTTTGAGGGACAGCCCCAAAACCTATCAACTGAAGTGTTAGCAGCACTTTGGCTCCAAGATGAGTTTACGGAATGATTAAAAACCAGTGAAGATGAGACTCTTGGCTGGCGGCGTGTCTATTATTCCTCATGAGCCCGGGAGCTCTTTCACACAAACTTTCCCTGGTCCACATGGACTCACCGCTGCTTCATATTACCATTCATAGGAAGGTACAAGCCCTTCATGGGAAGAAGTGGGTAGCCTGGGAGCTCATCTGCCAAAGGCTGGGGCTCTCAGGCAGTGCTGGGGAGGGCGGCCCCGGAGGACAGTAGCTGTGCTGGGGAGGGCGGCCCAGGGAGGGACAGTGGCTGTGCTGGGGAGGGCGGCCCGGGAGGGACAGTGGCTGTGCTGGGGAGGATGGCCCCGGAGGACAGTGGCTGTGCTGGGGAGGACGGCCCGGGAGGGACAGTGGCTG
>NW_026652288.1:450692-490963 GCF_009828535.3 Hylobates moloch | reverse complement strand
GGACAGTGGCTGTGCTGGGGAGGACGGCCCGGGAGGGACAGTGGCTGTGCTGGGGAGGGCGGCCCGGGAGGGACAGTGGCTGTGCTGGGGAGGATGGCCTGGGGGGGACAGTGGCTGTGCTGGGGAGGATGGCCTGGGAGGGACAGTGGTTGGCTCCCACCCCACACCTTTCCTCTGCTTTAAATATTTGGGTTCCCAGTATTCCACTGCTTTAATATGTGATAATTGCGTCAATAATAAGAGGGATCTGCAGAAGGTATTGGAGCAAATCATTATTGTGCAGGAGAGCTCTGGGGCAGAGCTTCAGAAGCAGGAGACAGCATCATTCAACTCGGGGGACAAACCTTGTCAGATGTGGAAACGGCATTTTTAATGAAGATTAAAGCCCAAATATGGAAGAAAAAAGAGTTTGCTAACACTGGGCCAAGTGAGTGTCTAACACAGACAGGCAGTGCCCTCTACAACTCCCGTGCCGGCTCGGGGTCAGATGTTCTTACCAAAGACTGGGGGCTTCCTGGGGCAAGTCCCCACCAGGGGGACCCTGCCAGCCACTGGGAACCGTGCTGGCACCTTCAGGGATCCGCGCCACCACCGGGGGGAACCTGTTGCCACCACCACCGCCAGGGAAGCGTATCACCACCAGGGGGAACACGCTGCCCAAGGTCTCCCTGGTGTTCCCAGACCATGTCTTCCCTCTTAAGCCTCCCACATGGCCCAGCTCCATTCAAACATGGCTGGGGGCGCCGCCGGACAGTTCCAGGCACCCCCAGCACTGAGGGGTAGATGCGTGGCTGCCTGGCAGAGACTGAGGCCGAGGAGTTGCCAGCCCTCTCTCCACAGTAAACAGCGCCGAGTGTGGGCTGGGAGGGGTCGCGTTTCCCAGGTAAGGCAGTCCCCGGCGGCCAGGCCAGGCGCGTGTGAGTGTGAGTGTCCACCTGGCCTCTGTCCACGTGGCCCTTCTTCCATACCTGCCTGGACATGGTCCCCAAGGCCATGGTCCTGCCTGGCCCCGTCTTCTCCCACTGGACGACTGCAAACGGACCCTGCTGGCTCCACACACTGGTTCCAGATTCGCTCCCCTGAAACTATCCATCACGCGGTCCCTTTGGTTACAGTTTTCTTTACCATTTTGCTGCTGTCCCCTGGCAGCGCTGAGAGGTGCCCAGCTCCTTAACAGGTGCACAAGGCTGTCCACTAAGTGGCTGTGCTTCAACCTGATGCATTCCTTCTCTAAACCTAATTTTCCGTGTCCTTTTTTATAAATTGTACTCTGTGCTACATATTTTAAAAACATCAATGAATGTACTACTCCAATCATTTGCGTTAAGTAGGGACTACCATTAGCTACATTTCATCAATGAAAAACAAAAATATCAGAGAAGCATAAGCTTCACAGAGACAGAGACAGAGACAGGTGTCACAGGGCAGGAACAGCAGCCTTTACCCAGGACTCTCCCTCACAGACACAGGACCCTCCCAGCCCGGCCGGACACTACACACCATGGGCTACTGACTTGTCTTCCTAAGAAGAGATCATCTTAGCTCCCACAGGCCCCTGTATGCTTTCAGAGCACATGCGTGCTGTATTTCACTCATATGATAACTGTTTGAGTGCATGAGTTAAATTCCTAACCAGTCTGCAGTTTCTTTCAGAGCAGCAACGATTTCATTTGCATCCTTAAATCTGTTCACTACTTAGAACAGTAGACCACTCAGCAGGTCTTCCCTTGGCCAGGAATTTAATGGTAGAGTTTGTTCCTCACAGATACGGCTGATTCTATTCTGTGTGGCGCTGTTTTAAAGGCAATGTTTAGAAACTACGGGTGTTCTTGTGTTGAGGGGCCATGGCGATGAGCACTCAGACCTCTCCTTCCAGCGGGGGCCTCATCGGGGAGCTACCTGAGGCAGGACCCTTGACCAGCCTGAAACACCATAGATAAGGAAAGGAGAGCTCAGACAGATGCATCTGAAATGACTTCCCACCAAGCATCGTTATCGAAATTCAATGGTCTGTGTGTCACTTATGCTAATTAATAGAGATCTCATCTGAGGACTTGAGTTTCTATTTTTCACTGATGCTTTTTAATTTGGCACCAGGCTTCAGTGCCTTTTAGCAACAGAAAGAGAGTGCTGGGTGTTTGGGAACTGCCAGTTTGGGGTCAGTAATGGTCTGGTGAATTTGCCTGCACATTCTGAATGCAACCTTTTCATGACAGGGGATGGCAGGAGTCGGGCCTCCTTGCAAGAGTTGTGTGAATTATACAGAAGCTCTACTGATATTTCTGCCTCCCTGGTCAAGATAGGCAAGGCCAGTACACGATGACAGCATGTTCATAAATCGTCTGCACCCCATAGACACACTTGGTGTAGATTGTGGCAGATGTGGATTGAGATGGGTGGTATTAAGTCTCATTAGAACCTTACTTGACCCTAGGAAATTCCTTAGAACTTTTTTCTATCTAACTTTTATCTTTAAGGTTCTTATTAACAGTCATCTATGCAATCATGGGGTTTGGGGTTTGTGGGTCCCAGGGCTAAGGGCTGCCATGGAGAGCAGCACTGCGCAGGTTTCCTCATCTGGAAAATGGGGCATAAGAAGGATGAGCTCCCACTGCCTTGAGTGACCCTGAGGACCCCGAGAGCTGGGAGCAGCTCGGTTCTCACTCAGGGCCTGGACGATGAGTGACTGGAGAACAGGGAACGCTCATGTCAGAGGAACACTGTTTTACAAGAGTGAGGAAAGAGAAAAGCAGCTGAGAGTGAAGCAGCCATTTACCTTCTTACTTGCAAAAATTAAACCCTGCAGAACCCAAGGATTATACTAGAGTCACTGATGCTTTGAGAGTGAATGAGCAAGCATGAAGAGCTGGTTGTGGGATAGTGTGTACAGACACACAGACAAGACACAGCAGAGAGTGAGGGTGGCTGATGCATGCACTTGGCTTTGCTGGATGTTGGCTGCTCCTTCCTGACACCAGTGAGTCCTGCATTCCCGTGCGGCCACCCTGCTCCACTAGCCTGGAGGTGTCCCTGGTGCCGGCCCCCCCATCCTCTCACACACAGCCCCCTCTGCAGCCTCCCCAGAGGCTCACACTTTGCCGCCGTCCTTGGCTCGGCCACCGCCCACGAATGTGGCCTGCACCCACGGTGCAGCAGTTTTTGCTGCTGGTTTCCCACGTGACTTAACCAGAAGCTCCCGTCTGGTTCTGGCTCTTCTTTGCTGCCTCCAAGAGGACATTTGCGGTGGCCTCCACTGTGTCCTGGGTCTGAGCCAGGCACCCGGACCCCAGTTCCCTAGAAGGAGGTGCAGGAGGAGGAGGGGGACGGTTGAATATAATACTTACATCGGGTACGTTGATACTGACGGGACTGCCCTGTGTCCCCCAGCTCCCATTCTTCCTCCCCGGCCCCACGTGGTGCCAGGCCCCAGCTGGGGATGCTGGATGGTGCATGGAGCTGGGCTTGGAGTTGGAGTCTGAGTTTCCAGCAGCTGTATCTTCAAGGAAAACTCCATCCCATGTTTTTGGCACAAAAACAACATGCTGTGCCAGGCACAGGTGCACCCCATGGAAAAACTTGCAGCTGGGAATCATTTCCAGACAGAAGTGGTGTGCTTAGTCCCAGAGGTATCCCCAGATTCAGTGTGGGTTGGGTAGATTATAAGCTTGGGGATTTCTTAAGAAGTAAGGAATGGGGGTGGGGATTTTGTTAACTAAAAACCAAGGGACAATCTCAGGTGCAACTGCAGGATTTCGTGCAGAGGAAAAACACATCCGCTATTTCCTTCACCTCCTTCCCACCTTTCCTTTTTCTGACCTTCAAAATTTTTGGAGGATAGTGAATGAAGAAAACAAAGGAGATAATAAAAACTGAAAACAAAGACTTAATTCTTAATCTGTATTAATCACCTCTTGCATGTACAGGTGAAAGTCATCATGGTAGAAAGGAGATGTTTTAATGAGGCAGGTCTGGGACTAAACCTCTCTCTCCTAATCGGCTTCGTGGCCAGGGGACTGGGGATTAAATGCATTCATGGATGCGACAGTCTTTGATGTGGTAATTACTGTGATGTTCGGTTTTTATGTTTGCTCACAGATCCCAACCTCAAAGGAGCTTGGAGGCAGGTCCTGTGTTCCCGGGTGGAGCCAGCCGGGCAGCTCCTGTCCGTAGAACAGAACAGTGAGCAACGGCAAGAGCTTTTCTTTCTCATTTTGGTCGCAGTGGGCCCTGTCTGGGCTGCTGCCTTTTCAATCTGGCTCTCAGAGAGGGACAGGTCACTGACACTGAAGGCGGCCTCCTGTCTAGACTGTGAGGAAGAGGGTGAGTGTTAGCAACCAGGTCTGAGTCCTGGAGTCAACACACGGGGCCTGCCCGGCATGTTGGGGTCATGGGAAGATAAGGCTGGGAAAAGCTCAGCCAGCAAGAAAGAGTGAGCAAGCCCTGTGCATGCAAAACCCGCGGGAGCCACGCACAGTGTGACCTGGGACTCAACGTGCCTGGGATTTCACCGTACCTGGGGTTGGGCAGCGCCTGGGGTCCCGCTGTGCCTGCGATTTCTCTGTGCCTGGGATTTCACCATACCTGGGGTCCCACTATGCCTGGGATTTCTCTGTGCCTGGGGGCCCGCAGCCCCTGGGGTCCCAGCTATGCCTCCAAGATGAACGAATACCACCCATTGAGGGGCCAAGGCTCGAGTGAGATTGTATCGTCCACTCTGGCTGCCCTCCTCCTGGGGCAGGATGTGGCTGTCCACCCATGAGCTGGCTGTGCCTGCAGCTGATGTGCGACCTGGCCACTCTGCACCCGGCTGACTTGAGGCACAGCTCTGGAAGCAGCACAGACACCAGGAGAACGGTGGGGGTACCCCCCAACGCGGCAGCCCCACAGGATCCAGGTGAACAGTGGGTGTCCCCCCACAGCCCCGCAGGGCCCAGGTGAACAGTGGGTGTCCCCCCCCACGCAGCAGCCCCACAGGGCCCAGGTGAATGGTGGGTGTCCCCCAACGCTGCAGCCCCACAGGGTCCAGGTGAATGGTGGGTGTCCCACCCCCACGCAGCAGCCCCACAGGGCCCAGGTGAATGGTGGTTGTCCCCCCACAGCCCCGCAGGGCACAGGTGAACGGTGGGTGTCCCCCAACGCTGCAGCCCCGCAGGGTCCAGGTGAACCGTGGGTGTCCCCCCATGGGGCAGCCCTGCAGGGTCCAGGTCTTCTCCCGCTACAGCCACCTCATCAGAGACAATGGTGCCCAGAGCACTATGGGGTAGAGACCTCACAGTGTTGAAAGTAGGTTTCCCTGGAATTCTGAACCTGCTGAAGTAGCCTTTAGAACTGAAGTTGAGAAAAGTACATTTTCAGTTAAACAAAGGCTGAGAGAATGTGTGACCATCACACCCAAACCACAATAAATGCAAACAGGATGAAGAAAAATGATAACAATTGGAAATTCTAGTTCACAAAAAAGATTAAAGAGTGCCAAAAACAGTAAATGGTGGAGGGAAAATCACTGTTTTAATGACGTCCTCTGGAAATTACAACATATGCAGAAGAAACATCACTGACAACATGGTACAGAAGCTGAGAGGAGAGTGAGGTAAGGATTTTATATTTACATAAAATGTTATGATCTTTATTTAATATGAGACTTTAAGTATTTATATTTTAATTTCTAAATGACTCACTGAAAATAAATAAAACAAGAAGTCATAGTTAAAAAAAAAACACAAGGTACAAAATCCATACTAAAAAAACAACAAAAAAACCGTTGTTATTAAACAAACAAACAAACAAAGCAAAACTACGATAATCCAGAAGACCAGGAAGGCAGAACAGAGGAAATAACAGGTTCAGGTGCTGACTTAAACCCAACCACATGAATAGCAGATCTGCGTTGACTGAACACTGCCACTGAAAAAGAGACTGTCAATGTAGCTAAAAAGCAAGCCTCGATTTGCTTTTACAAAGAAACATTCTTTCAAGATAAAGATACAAATAGATTCAAACTGAAAAGATGGACAAATGTATACCACAAAAATGCTTGTTATCAGGAGGCTGCACAGGTGCATGGATGGCAAATGACACAGACGACAGGAAGGACCAGCATCGCCAGGGACAGAGAAGGACATTTTGAATTAATAAGTCCACTTGCTTAGAAAACCTAATGATCATAAGCATGCATGCACCTGATACAAAATAACAAAATACATGAAGCAAAAATAACACATTTAAAGGGTAAATGCTTAAATTCACAATCTGACCATTCTAATACCTATATCTCAGGAATTAATAGAAAAATAACAACAATAAAATGACAAGATAGAAGAGATTATAACTAGAGCACTGGGAGAAAACCGCAAATCCAATATGCTTAAAATTATTAGTCGATAATTTAAGAATTATTTTAAAATGTAGGACACTAAAGAAAGGTAAATAGGCTGGAAAACCTACAAATCAGCATAAGAAGGAAGTGGAAAAGGAAATATCAACTGAAAATAAGCCTGGAGAAAGGAAAAGAGAATCAAGGATAAAGTTTTGCAAATCAAAAATCCAAACTCACATAATAGAAATAAGTTCAAATATATCACTTCTTCCTACCAAACACAGAGGGATTAACCTCACATATTAAAATACAAAATTATCAATAGCAAAGCAGCACTTTCAAATTAAGGGCAAGAAAGAATGGAAATGAAACTACTAAGTAAATATTCACAGAAAGCAAGTTGCTATAGCAAAATTAATCTTAGTTCAAACACAATTTAAGGAAGAAATAATAAACAGCAGGATGGATGCCACATGTGAGCAGTAGAACCAAGGAGGTGACACAGGGTTAAGTCCAATGCTGACCTCACCTCCAGGACACACATGGAGACTAACAGGAGCAGATCGAGAGAGGAACACTGGGATTGTACTTCTCAATTTAAATGGAAAATAGACAAAAATCTTATGAGTTTATTAAAGGTTTAAAAATCACAACAAATACTGAATATACATTATTTTCTAGTACCTGGTAATACTTACCAAATTGGACCGTATTAGACTGTAAAAGAAATTACAAAAAAACTGGAGGTGGGAACCGAAGAATTAATAGAAGTAAGAACAAAAACCAAACCCCAAACCCCACATATTTTGGGGAAAATGGCACAGTGATTAAATGGTAAATCACTATAAATGTGAAGGGATTCACCTAGAATAGAGATAAGATGCTAGAGTTCAATCCACAACCAGCGACAGCCTGGCATTCTGAAGGACGGCACAGGAAAGGGTGCAGTCCCAAGGGAGTACAGAGAAGGACGTCCTCAGGTCCTAGATGGAGAAGGACGTCCCTCAGGTACTGCATGGAGAAGGATGCCTCTCAGTCCTGGATGGAGAAGAGTGTCCCTCAAGTCCTAGACGGAGAAGGATAAACCCCTGTCCTGGATAGAGAAGGATGAACCCTGAATCATGGATGGAGAAGGATGTCCCCCTGCCCTGGATGGAGAAGGACACACCCCAGCCCTGGATGGAGAAGGATGCCCCCCCAAGTCCTGGATGGAGACAAATGCCCCTCAGTTTCTACATGGAGACAAATACCTTTGGGGACCTCATTGGGAAGGAGGCCCCTCTCCTATCCTTCACATCTATAGTTGTCCTGACCTGTTAACACAGAACAAAGAGATTTGGAGAAATAAACATGGAGTTAAACTTTACTCCTAACCCTTTCAATCAACATTTTATAAATTCTAGATTTCATTTTATAAAAATGAGTCAAACGTATGACACAAATACCATATAACAACAGATTAAACCTATTTTTCTAAATCTGAGTCCTGGCTATGGTCTCCATTATTCACTCTACTTTTCTGTATGTCTAAAGCTTTTCAAACTTGAAAATAAAAAAGTTCATTGAAGAAAATGTGACTGTTCAAAAATTAATTTATTCTGTGGGCTCCTTTGGAGGGGTTATGATCTACTAAAATTACTAGTGGGTATATATTACAAGCTCAGTGGTGGAAACAGACAATAAGAAAATATTCTATTTTGTTAGAAATTAGTGTTGAGTGAATATTAATCAAAACTTTAAAACCAAAATACATGGATGTAAGAATAGATTATTCCACTTAATTCTCCACTGACTTTAAATCTAATTGCTAAATTTACCCTTTGCCCATTTCTCCTCCTTCAAATCTCCCAGTAACTCTTCATTTTCCTCTCCTGTCAATATTCTGTTCTCATTTATTTATTTTTTCCTATTTCCTGATTTTTTGAACAACTCTGAGGGACTCATGTTTTGCTTGTATTAGAATGAGTTCATTACACAAACCCCTTAGGCAACAAGACCCTCACCAAGGAGAGCACCTGGAGACTCCAGACCATGGAGCCTCTCCTGGTTTTGACTCAGGCTACCTGACAAGTGTGTTTGAGTTGCAAATTGTTTAATTTTTTAGATCCCTTACGGAAAAAGAAGGATTTTAATAACCATTCATTTAAAATGCACGTGGACATTTCATAACTGACATTTCTTGCCGTTTCTGCGCCGTGGCCTCGTGAGTAACTGCCTCTGAAGAACCTCACGATCCTCATTCTACCCTTGCTCCTCAGGCTCCAAAGGGCGAAGCCGGAAATCTGTGGATATAAAACACGGAAACATTCAGTCTCTGAAGGAAAAGGCTATAAACCAAAGACAGGAACGGGGACAGAACGTCACGCTACTGCCTGGTGGCATTTTGTTTGTTTTTCATACCTTGCCACGGATGGAACGTCTAAGCCCAATCCAACGACTTGTCTCCTCAGAGAAGCCCTGTGAGGTTCCTTTCCTTACAATCCCGACTTTCCCTTTTCAGGTGAGAGGAGGCTCTTCTAGGTCAAGGGTCAAGTAACTTCTGCAAGTTTACTAGGCCAGTGAAGGGCGGGGTGGGAGTGAGCGGGAACCTTCCAGAACGTGAACCCCAGGCTGCAGGTGCCATGCCGTGTGCTCACCCTTCGCTGGGGTTTATGCATCCGAAATTATGACATGGGAAACGTCCACACCGCGCATGTAACACGTATGCTTTCTGTGCCCTCCAATCTGATAAGAGATGGGGGAGTTTTTCTTGTTTTACTGATTTAATATGGCAAAGGCCTTTCACCGGAAATGGAAGGAAATGTCCCTCGCCAGTGCAGCCAGGAAGCTGTGAGGACAGTGTGGGGGGGGGGTGGGGGGACGACGATGACCCAGGAGAAGGGAACGGACAGGAGAGGGGACGACGCGGCCAGGGACAGTGCAGGGGGGCGACGATGACCCAGGAGAAGGGAATGCACAGGAGAGGAGACGCAGCCATGGACAGTGCAGGGGGGCGACGCGGCCAGGGACAGTGCGGGGGGCGACGATGACCCAGGAGAAGGGAACGGACAGGAGAGGAGACGCAGCCATGGACAGTGCAGGGGGGCGACGCGGCCATGGACAGTGCGGGGGGCGACGATGACCCAGGAGAAGGGAATGCACAGGAGGGGAGACGTCAGCCCAGGCGCCCTGTGATTGAATTTGCATTTTGGGGGAGCCCCACAGGAAGCTGGAGGAATGTGAGACCAGACTCCGTCTTCAGGAGGCCACCGTGGCATTCGTGGTATCTGTGTGAAGAGCGGACTGAGGGGCGGGACCGGGAGAAGCTGTTTCCGCCGGGAGGAGGGCGCTTCCGGCCGGAGAGGGCGGGTCCTGGAAGATGAGAGGCGGCCCCAGCCGATTGGACCAGGAGGCAGGAGACCCACGAGACGAGGCTCTGGGTGACTGGAGTTAGGCAGAGGAGGCATCGGATCAAGGTTTTGCACAAGGGGGTGGATAAATTACTGTTTGTCGAGGGTATATTGGACCTCACCACCCTGGTGTGTCTGTTCGCCTTGTATGGTCTAACCATCAAGTCTGGGAGAATGGACTCCGCCAAGGGCGCTGAAGCTCTCAGGTGTTTCTGCAGAGAACGGTGCTTGGAGCCGACTAACCTCCTGCAGGAAACAGCAGAGGCGTCCGGGGCTCGGTGTCCTCAGATAGTGACCGAGAGGATGCAAAAGGGCCATTTTCTGAGAACACAGCCAAGAGCTGCAGTGGACTCTACGTCCTCCCACGTGACTAGGACGAAACTGACGCCTTTATATCTTCAGACAGGGTCCAGGAGGGACCGCGGCAGTCAGGTTCTTGTTCCTCCTGAACGCTAGCTGGTTCCCTCTATCTTGAAAACGTTTTGTCATTGAAGTAAGGACAGGGTGTGCTTATCTGCAGCCAAAACAGTCTTCAGTGATGCAAATGTGCAGGTGACCGAGTCTCCCTGATGCCAGTGCTTTCCGAGCGTGCACCTGGAAACCCGGGCAGGTCGGTCCCAGGCTGTGCAGGGCGTTCTGCAGATCTAACCACTCAGAGCCAAGGTTTGCCCATGTATGAAAGTTAATCCATCTCCACAGCCATCCCCACAGCCTTTTACACCAAAACCATGGGAAAATGGCATACATTTATCCGAGGGTAGAAGCAAGCACTATTGTTTCCTAAAATATTCCGTAAGAATGCCCAGAAATGCAAACACACATGAGGTCCTAGTGCCTGGTGGGAACCTGAGGTCCCCTTTCAGGGAAGTTCCTGTGATGCTGCTGCGGCTAATAACAAAACGTGAAGGAGCAGAGCCTAACTCCTGATCAGGTAATTATGCCAATGCAATGGCAGCGACGAAGCATTTAGGCAAATGAGCCATCTCATACAGCCGAATATCATTGCTCAGTAAATGATTCGCAAGATAGCCACCGTTAACTTTAAAAAACCCCACAATTTATAAATTTGGAAAAGCAGAGAAGACTTTATTTCTTGTAAAGGGTTACAGCCTGCAAGGAGGCCACCCTGTGGGCTGGGAAGTCCAGCCTCCTGCCAAGACCAGAGACGGGCACTTCCGGGAGGAGGGGTTGGGGCAGGAGCTTCGGGCTGAACAGTTGGCTAAAGATACCCATTCATCAGGCACAGGAGAGCTGTGGATTTTCAGGAAGGTGGTGCTGACACATGTATTGAACAGATACGTGTGTAACATACGACTCATGTTCACCTTGGGGTGGAGATGTAACGTTTAAATGTATTACAGTCAGGTCCTGTATGTCAAAAGGTGTGTTCAGAATGTGAAGACAGCCTCTAAACCGGTCAGAACCCATCTGTGGTCTGGGGTCGCTTAGGAGAGAGTTACTGAAATCAGCCTCTTGTGCAATCAGAGCTGTAGTTGTGGCTCACGGAGCAATGTCTGTGAGCTGGATGAGCTGCGATGGGTTTAATGTTGATTCAAGGCCAGTGCTTGTTTGGCTGGTGGCAGTGAGGACAGTCGATTCTTTGCATGCGGGGTGTGTGACTTCACCCTTGCCTGCAGTGGCCTTAGGTCCTGTTCATAATTTGGTATCTCATTGCCGCAAAGAGTCTGTTCTGTTCGTTTTTATAATCTACGTTTTAAAGCTGGTTTTTGTTGTGTCTAAACCGTAAACTGGAGGAGTATCTGAGGCCTGTCCAGCCTCCCATCCCATCATGGCCAGGAACTCAGCTTAAAGGTTTTTCTGGGGTTTCCGTGGCCATTCCGTCAGTTGTTGGGGGGCGCTTAGGATTTTATTTTTAGTTTATATCACTAAGAGGGAAAACAATAAAAATGCATTAAAATTTTCCATGTCCCTCAGAAAAAATTTGCCTAGTGATTTTTGGTTATTCCACAAATTTATCCAATGGCTCTGCATATGATCATATTTAAACCTTTCTAAGGGAACACACAAGATATAAAATCAAAAGCAATTGTACTGTAGAAGTTTCAAGGCAGCACAACTTGCAGGAAAATGAGGCAGCGGAAGGAGAGGAAGGGGACTCATCGTGAACGCTGGGTCAAAGGAGGATAGAGAGAAGTCCATGGAAGAACCTCCCCATTTCAAGTTTGGGATATTCTGCCTAATCCCTAGCTGCTATTTGTTCAAGCTTTTTAGCTGCTTTTAAGTCATAGCTTCTGCTCTGTGGGGTCTGGAGGCTGGCAGAGGCCCAGCAGGAAAGAGCTGCCGGCTAATTCCAATAGCACTGCTCTTCTGCCCAACGGAGTTGTTTAAATGTTGATTTTGGCAAAATCCGTGAGCAGGTTGCTCTCCCCTCCCCAGATCTCTCAGGATACTTTGTAAATCATCTGTGAGCACAGTTTTACTGGTCCTGCAGCAATCTTCCTTACTTATAACCTATCAAAACATTTTAAAGCGACGCAGGTCTGGGACATGTGAGGAGAGCATGTAGACACATGCCCCGCTGGGATCCACAGTGCCCTGAGACCCTCATCTCCCCCACAGACTGTGACAAGAGGGCACTCTGGGTCACCGAGGGGAGGTTGTGGAGGAGCAGAGGCCCTGTGTTGTGAGTGCCTTCCGACCCTGCGTGTGACCCCCCTGTTCAAGTCCACAGGCTCCGAGTGCCTTCCGACCCTGCGCGTGACCCCCCGTTCAAGTCCACAGGCTCATCATGGCCTGGAAAATGCTGGCACTGCTCCTAAGTCCACCTTTGAAAATTGGCTTGAACATGAGAACATGATCATTCCTATTTCATTCACTGCATGTATTCAACAAGTGTTGTTTCGTTGTCCTTGTGTTAGGTGTAGGGTACATGACAAAAAATCAAACACGCTGCCCTTCAGAACACAGCCAAGTGGGGACGACAGACCTCGAGTCAGTGAACACGTGATCTTGGTGTGTGTGTATCCACTGGTACCTGGTAAGTGTGCGTGTGTGTGTGTGAGAAACAGAGAGAGACTGTGAAAATGACTGATTTAGAGGAAAGGTTCACTGAGATATTGTGGAACTTTCAGCCTAAAAATATAATTTTCAGAAATAGGACTTTAGATTTTCTGTTAATTGAACCTTTTTTCAGAAATTTGGCTTAAAAAATATCTTCAAGACAGTGTTTTTGGAGGGGAGCCTTGACCCCAGTTTTCTAAATAATAGATACTCCTGAGAGTTTAAATTTTAATAGGTGAACTATTATTGATTCTTTAAATTCAGGTCCTCATAAACAAAGCAGGCACCACCAAGACTCACATTAAGCAATAGTCTAAGGAAGCAAAGCCATCGGAGCACGGAATGACAGCGCAGGAGGCAGTGTCCGGTCTCCACGCCCTGCGGAGCAGGCCCACGTCACCCCCAGGACACAGTGACAGCCCAGGTGGAGCAGGGAGGGCCCCAGATCAGAGCAGGATGAGGACAGATCTAAAAACTGTGAACTGTAAAAACCAGTGTCTTCCTAGAAGGATGACAGTCTTAAGGCTGCATTCCTCATGATACAAAGCATTTGAATGTTTCCCATGATGGAGAAAAATGTTGAGTGTTCTTTTTTTCTGTTTTTGTGAATGAAAACTTATACGTGGGCAGAGGCAAGTCCCAATGGGGCCTGAACGCGGTGGGCACACAGGAAGCTGCCTTAAGAAGCGGGTTTTCCCCTTAGCACACACCCAGCCACAGTTTTCTGTGTCCAGTGTCATGAAAATATTTGAACCAGGGACGCAAATGAAGTTCTATTCCTTACCAGATTTTTAAAAGAAGTTATTACGTTTTTTTAAACCTGACTTGTCAAATGAGGATAAAACCTCTCTCTGTGAAGCACAAATTAAACAATGCAGGAACCAGATGGAAAACAGCTTCCGGTGTCCTGCAACCACTCTGCGAACTTCAGTTTCCTTAAAACACTCGGATCTTTGTTGAACTGAAACATTTTATCAGGAACGAATAGAAAAGATGGGCCATTATAATATATATTAAGAACCAGGTGCTGTACCCTCAGGGGGGCTCACAGCTTATATACTAGGGGGTCAGGGGCCCGGGTAAATTAACTAACCAAAATGAACAGAATTTGGCACAGGACAAATGGGGTAAAATTCTGGACATACCACCTGCTATGTCTGTAGCCTTGGACCCATTATTCACCCGTGTAAAAGCCAGATAAGACAGCACATGCCTCAGTTCTCCCAGGAACCCTCCCCACCTCCTCCTGGGGGCACAGGGACCCTCCTCACCTCCTCCTGGGGGCACAGGAACCCTCCCCACCTCCTCCTGGGGGCACAGGAACCCTCCTCACCTCCTCCTGGGGGCACAGGGACCCTCCCCACCTCCTCCTGGGGGCACAGGGACCCTCCCCACCTTCTCCTGGGGGCACAGGAACCCTCCTCACCTCCTCCTGGGGGCACAGGAACCCTCCTCACCACCTCCTTCCAGGGCACAGGGACGCCCCCTGCCCGACCTCCTCCTGGGAACACAGCGACCCTCACACCTTCTGCTAGGAGCACAGGCCATCCATGAGTTTTTGCTGAAGTACACAGAAATGTGTAGTGAATCCTCAACAATTGAAGACATGTTTCATTTCCCACCCTGGGCACCAGCCAGTCCCCCGGAGAAGGTAGGTGTGATCAGAGCAGGGGCGTGGCACAGCTCTCCCCAGACACCGTGGCCAGCAGGACAGATGTGAAGGATGCTGAGGTCTGGCTAGCCCCTGCTCAGGTCCCAGAATGGCCAGAACGCACTGTTCTCTTCTGAAAAATCAGACATAACCCAGGGGAATTAACATCAGATAAGCCCGGTGTCCCCAGCAAGGAAAAGTGTCATTTCATGTGGGCAGCCCTCCTTCAGCTCTGCCCATACCATGCAGTGTGCCCTGCATGTAAGGGGACCGGATTTGGAAAAGAAAGTGCAGGCTTTTATTCACCACGTGCCACACACAGGAAAAATCAACATTAGTTCTGTTTTTCAAATGCGAAAGCTGCATGCAGAACGAGTTGTGTTTCCTGAAGCCACAGTCGTAGCCGTTTGTGGGAACCTGGAGGTTGGATTCTGGAGGGACGTCCCTGTGAGTCAGGTGCCCAGGTTCCCAGGAACTTTGCTGTCTCCTCACCATTGCTGCAAGGATGGGGTGCTGGGGACATGCATCCTAGAAGCCTGCTCTGCTGTGATCACAGCCCAGGGGTGGAAAGCGGGAGAGCCACAGCCTCACCTGGACAGCAAGACTTTCCCCGATGGAGAAGCAAGTTACACGCTACCATGTGGGGTACAGTCAGAAACTTTCATGGGGATTAAGTTTTTGAAACAAGACCTGTGTGACATGTAGCTGCATTCTCATATCCTGAAGCATTTCATGGAAACGCCTAATATATTGACGTAGAAATGGGATCCCGCCAACACTCAGCCATCCGTGTGCAGAAGAGCAGGCTCAGTCCAAGCCCATGGCCACCAGGCCTCCTCTATACCGCTCTGATGGCGGAATGCATATCGTTTTGGCAGCAATGCCTAATCAGGTTCAATTAGGCTATTTTTAAATGGGTTTGCCTTAGTGTAGAAGAGCTGGTCAGTGTGCGGCGGTGGGTGGGGCAGGGCTGGCCAGGAGGTGAAGGAAGCCGTAGTTTTAGTATAAATTGGCTTCAGAGACTCCTTGATATATACGATGTGCATGGGAAGGCCTGGGGATGTTCTGCTTTTAGACACACTTTCTGTCTCTGGCATCAGCTCACAGATGTGCAGACATTTCTCTGTTTTGTGGGGCGGCCAGAGTCGAACAGGCAGGGAAGGGGCTGCTGGAAGCCATTTTCTCATTTGACAAAGTTTCAGTGAGTTGAGAAACTGACGTTAGTTATTGAGCACTGTGTTTGCAAGTGTCTGAGCGTCGTCACTGAACAAAACCAGCCCAAGTGTGTGTCCCTGCGGAGCTCACAGTCTGTGGGCCGAGTGCTAAACACCAACAGGTATTTGTGAGTAAACTGTGATGTCAGAAGACGGCAGGGGCCATAGTTTTTGTCTTTTGTTTACAAGGCCATGGCGCTTGTGGCTGTGCAGGCGGCATCCTCAGAGCAGCCTTGTGGATACCCTGGTGTCTGGCAGGAGGCCCGCGGGAGGCACTGGGACAGCAGCATTCACACAAAGGCAACAGCAGGCGGGGGCTCTGACAGGGACGTCTCCCCCGTGTCAGGGGGGAGCAGGGAAGAGCCCATGGGCTGAGGACACAGAAAAGTGGGGGCAGTGGTGGGAAAGGTCGATGGGCACGACCTCGTGAGGGCTTCACAGGACCCAGGAGGGCACCGCAGCTCTTACCGGAGAGCGTCTTACTGGAGGGAATCAGGAAGCCTCGCAGGGTTTTAAGCAGGAAAGTGACAGATCTGACACCTTTTTAAGTGGATTGTCAGGCTTCTGGGTTGAGAAGGGCTGGGCTGGGAAGGTGGCCCCTGCCCGAGTCAGGAGGGGCGTCCGCATGGTTCAGGCTTATCTGGCGGCAGCAGTCATGGGAACCGCTTTGCGTGTGTGCTGGGAGTGGGCCATTAGGATTTTCCGAGGAATTACACTGGGGTATGAAAGAAAGAGATGGATGATTAACTCAAAGCATTTGCATAAGCAGCTGAGGGACGTGTTGCAGCACCTGGGGTGGGGGCTCTCAGTGCAGATGATACTAACATCCTGGAGTGAGTACCCCAAGGCACAGCATGCGAGTACCTCTGTGTCCCACCTCCCCCACTGCAGCCTCTGTCCTGAGACTTGTTCTGGTCTGTGGATGGTGACCGAGAGGAAATAGCTCACATCACCTCCAGGTAGAAGCAGACGGAAGCACCTTCCCTGTTTCATCCTTGCCCATGCAGGGACCTCAGAAGCCTCACCAATGGCTGTGCAGCAGTCGGACCCTGAGTGACTGCGTGGAGCAGAGCTCTCTGCTGACAGCTGTGCAGCTTCCCTGAATGAGAAATGAGCATTCACTGCCTGCAGTCACCAAGGCCTGGAGGCTTCTCTGTTGAAGAAGCAAGCAGACAGGTGGAGAAGGTTGTGGGTGGGGAAGTTGGAAGCTCAGTTTTGAGCCTTTTGAGCTCTCTATTAGACAACCAAGTGCAGACATCAAGCAGGAACTTGATACATGAGTGAACAGTCTGGAAGTGCATGAACTTTATGTCATGGAAAATGATGACCCTCCCCCAAAAATACAACTCAGTAGATAAATTGAACTATTTTGAGTTTAAGAAGCTCACTTTCTAAAGAGCAAGCTATACAATAAAATTAATGTTAAGAAAAACTATGCATATTAACATGATGTGTCATTTATAATGTTATGTGACTAAAACTTTTCGATCTCAATGATAGTTTGTAATACATTGGTTAGTTCAGAAAAGTGCTGAGGCATGGCGAAGTTGCTGAGGCATCCCAGAAACCCTGCTCTGTATACTGTCATAAAAATGATAATATTAAAAGCCGCGATCTTTAAAATGAAGATGACCCCATGATATTTGGGCATCGGAAGTCCCCAAGCTCTTACAATTCTTTAATTTCAACTTTGAATGGTGTTTCATTTTCAGCAACCACCTGCATAAATAATTCATTCTCTTTAAAGATGCTGGGAACTAAGCAACTGGGATAATTGACAATTTTGAAAGGAAGAAGATGAATGTGCATGTTATGGAAAGGTCATGCTTCCTATAAGGTTTTTCTCTCTGAGGATTTGTGTGGTGCTGAATGAAAAAATATTAAATCAACTAAAATCTTTTTCTTGAAAATCTCATAAAATTACAAAATAAAGTTTCTTTTGTGTGAAGTTAAATAGAAATGAAAATTATAAGTGGAATATTTAGAATACATAATGCATCCTCTGTAGATAATTTTAATCTAGTGCAGTCTTTTAAAATCAACATAGTTTTTTTGTTTCATATTAATTAAATATAGATGTGATTTGTCAAATTGAAAGTTTCAAAATTTTTTAGAAAGAGACTGTACGCTGCTATAAATAGTAAGTACCAGGATGGTAAGTTATCCTTAGGGGTGTCGGCTGTTGACTGGTGATATTAAATACAAGTGATTTCCCCTTTATCATACTGGAGCCTTGTTCCATTTACAAAGAGATAATGTAAGTCCAGCAAACCAGCTAGCTTACTTTTAAACGAAATTCTCAGCGTTTACTGAGGCCTCAGGTACCAGACATGCACGAACAGCTGCAGGTACTAAAAGGCGAACAACTTGGTCACCCTTCTTGACTTGCTACTAAAATGACAAATTACTTAAAACATGAAAAATAACTATTGTTCATTGAAAAATTAAATATAAATATATTAAATATAAAATAAATATAGAATCAGGCAAGGATTTATAACTTACTTAAAGAAGTAGCCAGGTCCTAGCTCTACATATGGAAAAGTCCCATTGCTAGGCTGACTCTATGATGGCTAAAACATACGGCACCCGTTTTTAGCCAACAACGAGAAATGCATAAATGCATGCTTCCTGAGTCACTTGGAAGGTTGATGGTCTTGAAGGAATATTATTTATGTCTTGGCAAAAGATCAGTGGAGACAGTGGCATTTTAGCTAGGGCCTTAGGGATGGGCTGGTCATTTATTTCTCTAGTTTCTCTGAGTTCAGTCTGATACCAACGTAAATCACCAGAAAAAAAAATTGGCAGCACCACCGTGGCTCCCTGTAGAAATGCTGTCACTGAACAGCACTTCCACGTGTGCCTTTATTTACTTTGATAACTACAGCACTATTCATGATCACACCCACCTAAGAAATTAGCACTGATTGAATAATACCATCTAGGATACAGCCTCTACTTAGATTTCTGTAATTGCCCTGGAGAGAGTTTCTTTTATTGTTTTTGAACCCAAGTTCATGTATTGTATCTGAAGGGTTTGTCTCCATCCTGCTTTTTTAAGAATTGACTTTTTTAAGCAGGGTTTTAGATTCAGAGCAAAATTGAGAGGAAGGAACAGAGGTTTCCCACATATCCCCTGCACACTCAGGCTGGCAGGTAGCAGCCTGCTACCACCATCCCTGCTGAAACAGAACAGTGGTTACAGTGGATGAGCCTCCAAGGGCACACGCCATGACGTCACAGGGCGTCCACAGCTTCTGCTGGGGTTCACTTTTGATGTTTGGGCAGATGAAGAAGGGTGGAGACTGTAGGAAGTTGAGGGAGCCGCTGGGGGTCCCGCAGGGAGCCTGTATTGTGCATTGACCTCCAAATTCTGCAGAAGAGGAGGCACTTTGAATGCATGTTCCTGAGAAATGATCTGACCACATGCACACTTAGAAAGATGGCCAAGGAAAGGGGAGACGTGCATTTGGCTGAGCGTCGGAAGGATCCAGAGGACAGAGCATAAAGCAACAGCTTAACGGCGTTTACTTCAACCCCATGCCCAGCATTGCGTGCCTGCCCTTCCAAATTCAATGACAACGGCCTCTTTCTCCATCTTTATGTATTTTTATTTTAACTATATACATATAGAAAATAATATAGTTACATATATGCTACGTGTGTATATACTTAAAATAATATATTATTATTCAAGGTAATATACATTTTAAATATTAGGTTGGTTCAAAAGTAATAGCAGTTTTTGCCACTAAAAGTAATGACAAAAATCACAATTACATCAACCTATGTTCTATATTTTTCTACATATGTGTTATATATGTTTTAAATATAAACCTCCTCCAATACTGTTTTGGAAATAGGTGTGATGCAATTAATACATTTCTGCATGAATAGCTTATTCTTTTTCCCTTAGCAGCACAGCAGTTTCCTAGAACAGTCTCCTGCACTATGTTCAGGAGGGGGTTCTCTGAAGACAAGGATGGACGTTGGCCTCTGAGGACGCAGGTGCCACACCGTGCCCACACATCACCACAGAAACGGACACCAATGATGCTTTGAAGAAGACCCATTTCAGAGCCCATGTTGATTAGGAGAGTCTAATTTACATGACTTCTGAGGCTCTAGAATTTCTCTGTAACATCACCAGACTCAGTTGTTTTGAGTTGAGCTAAGCAGTGACTGGACAAAAATACTGTCCTGGCCTCTGGGGATGAAAGCAGATGCTGTGCCTGGGGTCACTCTGTTTAGCAAGACACTCTCCTCGTGAAGGTGTCTCCCTGTGCCCAGCTGTACCTCCCTGGGTAGTGGGACACTCTCCTCGTGAAGGTGTCTCCCTGTGCCCAGCTGTCCCTCCCTGGGTAGCGGGACACTCTCCTTGTGAAGGTGTTTCCCTGTGCCCAGCTGTCCCTCCCTGGGTAGTGGGACACTCTCATTGTGAAGTGTCTCCCCGTGCCCGGCTGTCATTGCTTGTGTAGTGGGATATTCTCCTTCTGACGTTGTCTCCCCATATCTGGCTGTCCCTCCCTGTGTAGCGGGACACGCTCCCTGTGCAGGTGTCTCCCGTTCTGCTTTCATGCCTTTCTCACATGCCAGCTGTGGGGAGGAGCCCTTGGGTCGGGCAGTCTTCAGAGCTGAGTCTTCAGAGCTGAGTCTTCAGAGCTGAGTCTTCAGAGCTGAGTGCCGCAGTGGAGCTCGGTCCTGTTGGACACCCGCTGCTTACGGCACAAACACACTCATACACTTTAAATTGTTCTCTCTGAAGAGCCATTTCTGCTTTCAAAAATAGGACCACGGCGGATATTAGTTTCCAGAAAATGCTTTTTGGGACATCTTCCGGGCACAGAGCACCACCCTGTTGTATTCTCTGGAGCGTTTTCCAGCTACTGGATGCTTCCAGGAACGTTGGCTGGCTGCATAACAGTCTGGGTGTCAAATGCATTGCCACGATGTGCAGTAGGACCCAGCAGAGCACCTGACTCGAATTTCATAGCCTCAGGCCCAGCTCCGCAGCAAGTCCCAGTGCCTCCCCATCCACATGGAAATCACTGACATTAGCATCAGATGTGTGCGATAAATAACAAGATAAGATAACTGTCTTTAGAAGGCACCTATTAAAATAAAAATCTCACCTTATTCTGCTAGCACCTCTATAGGACTTTATTTTTCAAACCAGCTTTTGATATGGCTTGAAGCAAAGTACCCTGAACATCTGAGGCAGCACAAAGTTAGAGCCCAGAGAGGGGTGTGAGGGACTTGGCATGAGCTGCGGCTCCAAGGGGCAGTGACAAGAATGTGGCCCTCTGGGCTGCCGGGCTCCGCATCAGGAACCTGACAAGCACATGCTCACAGCACCTGCCATGGGCACAGCCAGGGAAATGTCACTGCTTCTGCCGTAAAGAGTGTGCGGGCAGGGAGCCCCCACCCGCACCCCTGTCCCTGCCCGCCATGTGTTCTCTCAGCCGCTGGTGCTCCCTGGGGTCCGGCCGGAGCCTCTGCTTGCTGCCATGGCCTCTCCTCCTGGCTGGTGTCACTCAGCTCCACAGTCCTCAGTGTCATCTGTAGACAAACGACCCCAAGCTTTCGTCTTTACTCTGGAGGCCTCTCCTGAGCTCCACACTTGTGATACTTCACGTTCCAGCTCAGATGTCTCAGTGTCTGGACACGAGGTAACAGGCACCTCTGAGGCCTGGGAGAAGCCCGCCAGCACCTGTGGCCGGCCCCCCGCATCCAGGGCACCACACTCGCCCGCAGCTCTCACCAGGAGCCTGGAGGTCCAGCTTCACTCCTGCTGCGGAGGCCGTAGCACATCTGAAATCTCTTCCAACTGGACTTTCTAGTTTGCTGTGTTTTTCTGCAGGCCCTCCCGGTTGTCTCCCCGGGGGAAACAGTGAACTGAGGAGGCTGAGGTGCCGTCAGGGCGGCGTGCGGGTCTCACGTCCAAGACGATGTCCTGGGGCCTTGTGAACACCAAGACACTGAATCCTTCAGGCAGCTCATTGGGTGTTACTCTTGTTCCACACATGAGGAACCTGTCAGAGAACTTTACTTACCCCAGTGATACAGATAACGGTTATGGAGTGTTAGCTCCTGTTCCAGGAATAGAGAATCTGTCGCTAAACAGCAGAAGGCCATTATTCAAAGGATCACGCAGACTGGATCGTAGAAGGAGCTCTAAGAGTAACTGACCTTGGGTTCTCTCCAGCGCACAGCATCACGGGAGACACCTGCAGGGAATAAGGAAGCCTCAGCCCCAGCTCACTGACTCCGTGTGCTCCACAGCAGCAGCGATGCTTCTCAAACGTCTGTCGGCATCAGGAGAAAGGACAGATCAGGGTCGTGACACAGCCCACAGTCGCCTCCTCACCACGGCGGGAGGATGCGTGCATTTGTGATTACATGCTTGTTCAACAGGGTTCTCCAGAAAGAGGCTGAAGGTGAGCCTTCCAAAATCTTTTCTGCAGTCAATTTCCATCTCTATGTAGGTCTGTAAAATCATCCCTTCATGAATTGCCTACTGTTTTTCCAGTTCGGTAAGTGGGCGGTTGACATGAAGCAACACCCCTGCTTTATCATTCACCTGGGTTCCATTCAAATTCCAAACCTCTTCTGGCTTTGTATGTTTCATTCCCTATTACTTCTTTCCATTAAAAAAAATCAGAATGTTACATTGACTCATGGTGAAAATGTTTTATGATCAGACAATACCTTTAGTTGAAAATAAAATTGTTCATTTATGCAGGGATGCTATGCCCTGAAAAAATTAGCAGAAGAACTGGAGAGAAAAGCCTCCTTCGAAAACTGCCCCCAGCTTTGACTGAGGTCACAGGATCTCCTGGAAAACGCAGTGAGGGTGTGAACAGGGGCCAGGGGAGATTCTCTGTGCTTCCTCAGCCCCTGCTGTGGAGGGCAGACAGGAACAGGCCGTGCTAGGGTGAAAGCAGAGTGGGGGACTGGCCCTGGACTCCAGCTGCAGGACCAGGAGGGGCTTCAGGAGGAGATGGCGTTTAATTAGAACATGATGAGCATGCATCGAGAATTTAACAGCAAAGAAGCTTGCAGGTTATTGCAGCCTAAAGAGTCACAGGTGAGTCACAGGCTGAATTAAATAGCGGTTTTCACTACAGTGTTATTTACTTCAGCAAAATAAGAGGAAACACTCATACTTGCTGAAGGTGACGTATTAAACCAAACTGCAGGGGAGGTTAAACAGATCGCTGTGAATGGCCAAAAATCCAATGTCAAAATAAGGA
Source organism: Hylobates moloch (assembly GCF_009828535.3). Lineage (NCBI taxonomy): Eukaryota > Metazoa > Chordata > Mammalia > Primates > Hylobatidae > Hylobates > Hylobates moloch. Next base: position 468,119 of record NW_026652288.1, on the reverse strand, counting down.
GTTATTGCTGCTTAACTCAAAGAAATGCCAGGGTGACTTACTCAGCATTAGAGTGGGGCTTGGGGAACAGGAATAAGGCAGTGATGAAGGTTAATGTGAACAAGGATTAGGTGAGGAATAAGCCACTTATCTTCTCATTTAATAAATACCCGATGTAGTCCCCCAGATTATATCCATGGAGTATGTAGTAAAAGTGTTATTTGAGGTCAGTTCATGGATTCTTAAATAACTAATAATGGGAATATTAACTCCATTAAAAAAAGTCAGATCCCAAGACACATAATACACTACTCAGATAGAAATCTGCATGTGATAAAAAGCAATGTAAATAGAAGTAAATATTTGAAAAAATATACAATCTTACACTTTCCATAAGCTGCAAGGAAAAATTAAATAAATATTTTTTCACAATAGCTAAAAGATTTTGTATGGCCAAAGAACAATAAACTAGATTAACAGCAAGTAACAAACCAAGATAAAATATATGCAGCCTATGTACCTGTGCACGCCTTAGCCTCCCTGCCTCCAGCCTCCCACCCTCCAGCCTCCCTGCCTCCAGCCTCCCACCCTCCAGCCTCCCTGCCTCCCACCCTCCTGCCTCCAGCCTCCCACCCTCCAGCCTCCCACCCTCCAGCCTCCCAACCTCCAGCCTCCCACCCTCCAGCCTCCCATCCTCCTGCCTCCCTGCCTCCCATCCTCCTGCCTCCAGCCTCCCACCCTCCAGCCTCCCTGCCTCCCATCCTCCAGCCTCCCTGCCTCCCATCCTCCTGTCTCCCACCCTCCAGCCTCCCTGCCTCCCACCCTCCAGCCTCCCTGCCTCCCACCCTCCCTCCTGCCTGCCTCCCACCTTCCAGCCTGCCTGTCTCCCACCCTCCCACCCCGCTGCCTCCTACCCTCCAGCCTGCGGGCAGGCGGCCCCTCCTCTACACAGCCTTGCAGGAAGAGGAAAGAGGAGACAATACCGGATGATACTTGGAAGGTGATATTAGGTAAATAAGGGAAAATATGTAAATTCACAATCCACAAAAGCAGAGTGCTCGATAAGCACGAGATGATGTTCAGTCTCCTAAGATATAAGAAACTAAACATAAAACCAACAATACCAACAATGTCATACCATCTTTTCTCTCCTAGGGTCGCACGTTTTCTTAAGTGACAGTTACTTGAGTTGGTTGAGATGCGCACTGTTGGCACCAGCGTGGACAGACGACCGTTTGACAGTATCCATGAAAGTAAAAAGGCATGTTTGTAACTGGACAAAAAACGCTCTATTTTAGAAATCTTTTCCTCAGAACCTGCTCTTACTGGACAAATCTGTACGTTTATGACTCTTCACCTTATTATTTATCTTTTAAAAGTTTTGGCTCAGCTGTATATACACATGCTTAAAACTAAAACTGTATAATGTGCGCAGAGGAGAGAGTCGCTTCGTTACCCCCATAATGGCTCATCTCTGCCAAGACCAAGATAACTCCTTTATTAGTTTTTGCAGTTTTTACACAAATACAGCAAATGAAAATATATAGTTAAAGGGTGGTTTAGAAATTGCAGACCCATGCTTCTGTAAAAACACAAACCTGTGAAGTAAAGCACAGCATCCGTTTGCAGTCCTCTAAGTGAAGCCTGATGGTCCAATGCCTCATCCTGAGGGTATTTGGTTAATCTCTCTGCAGGCCACCTGCCCCAGTCCCATAGGTATGGTTGTGATTCATTCGAAATACAGGTTTGTTCATTTGCTTCTGTGTGCATCCCATTTGGGCATTTCCACCCACCTGCGTTGATTCTTTTACATAGTTCTAAAACAACAATACAAATGGTCTATTCAATGAAGTGATGTATTTGTGGGATAGGTATGTGAAATTTAACGTAGTTCTCAAAGCACAAAAAACCCTACTGAGAAGCGTGCTGCAACCAACTTATCCATTCCATTCCCAGCCCCATCCATGACAAGCTTAGCCTTCCGCCCTCTGTGTCTGTGTTCTACAGTTAAGCAGATACATGTATCTTATTTTCAATATTTTACACACATTCTGCCGTACTTTAGGCATATTTTATACTATTTCCCAGGTAGTAATATATCCTGGAAATTAGTTTTAGGCACTTCCTGTGGCCCTTTCTCTCCTTTTTATTTTACAGCTCTTTTCTATTCCACTGTGCAGATGCCACACAATTTCCTCACCCACTCTCCAAGGCACGGACGTTTAGATCATTTTCAATAGTTTTCCATTTCAGTGAGGCAGCCAATAACCACGTGTTTGTGTTTTATATTTTTGCAGGTGTGTCTTCAGAAAGAATTCCTATTGTTGCAGGTGTATCTTCAGAAAGAATTCCTAGGTGAGGGATTGCTCATTCAAAACATACGTGCATACTTTGATAGATATTGCCAAATGTTCATTCAAAGGGTTTTTCTAGTTTACATTCCCACTTGCAACCTATCACAGCATTTATTTCCCCACAGCCTCACCAGCACTGTGTGTTGTCACTGTTTTTCCCAAATTAATTAGGTAAGAAATGGTATCTCAGTGTAACTTCTATTTGCATTTCTCAAATTATGAGTGACCTTTGACTATCTTTTTATATATTTAAGAGACATCCCCCTCTTTTTTTTTTTGAGATGGAGTCTTGCTCTGTCGCCCAAGATGGAGTGCAATGGCACCATCTCAGCTCACTGCAACCTCTGCCTCCTGGGTTCAAGTGATTCTCCTGTCTCAGCCTCCTGAGTAGCTGGGATTACAGGTGCCCACCACCACGCCCAGCTAATTTTTGTATTTTTAGTAGAAACAGAGTTTCACCATGTTGGTCAGGCTGGTCTCGAACTCCTGACCTCGCGATCCCCCACCTTGGCCTCCTGAAGTGCAGGGATTACAGGCATGAGCTACCACGCCCAGTCCATCCCCCTTTTTAATAACAACTTTGTTAAGACATAATTTACATATCATACAATTCGCCCTTTTTATTGTTTGTGTGTTTATTTTCTTTCCAACTTTAATTTTAGGTTTGGTTGTACATGTGCAGTTTTGTTACATGGGTAAATTGCACGTCATAGAGGTTTGGTGTATAGATGTTGTACAGATTATTTCGTGACCCAGGAAATAAGGGTAGTACCTGATGGGTTGTTTTTTAATCCTTGCCCTCCTCCCGCCCTCCACGTTCAAGTAGGACCCAGTGTCCTTCTTCATGTCTATGTGTTTTCAATATTTAGCTCTTATTTATAAGTGAGAAGATGTAGTATTTGGTTTTCTGTTTCTGTGTAAATTCGGTTAGAATAATGGCCTCCAGCTGCATCCATGTTGCTGCAAAAAACATGATTTCATTCTTGTTTATGGCTGTGTGGTCTTCTGTGGTATATACGTTCTACATTTTCTGTAACCAGTCCACTAATGATGAGCATTTGGGTTGATTCCATGTCTTCGCTATTCTGAATAGTCTGCAGTGAACATACACATGCATGGATCTTTATGTTAGAATGATTTCTATTCCTTTGGGTTTATCCCCAGTAATGGGATTGCTATGGTAGTTCTAAGTTCTTTGAGAAAACTACAAACTGATTTGCACAGTGGCTGAACAAGTTTACATTCCCACTAGCATGGCATAATAATTCCCTTTTCTTTGCAGCTTCACCAGCATCTATTATTTTTTGACTTTTTATTAATAGCTATTCTGACTGGTGTAAGATGGTATCTCACTATAGTTTTGATTTGTATTTCTCTAATTATTATTGATGTCGAACATTTTTTCATATGTTTGTTGGCCATGTTTATGTCTTCTTTTAGAAGCGTCTGTTCATGTCTTTTGTCTATTTATTAAAGGGGTTGGTTTTTGCTTATTAAGTTTCTTATAGATTCTAGGTATTAGACCATTGTCAGATGCATACTTTGCAAACATTTTCTCCCATTACACAGGTTGTCTGTTAACTCTGTTGATAGTTTCTTTTGCTGTGCAGAAGTTCTAGTTTAATTAGGTCTCATTTGTCTATTTTTGGTTTTGTTGCAATTGCTTTTGGTGACTTTGTCATGAAATCGTTGCCAAGGCTTATGTCCAGAATGGTATTTTCTAGGTTTTCTTCCAGGGTTTTTATAGTTTTAGGTTTTATATTTAATTCTTTAATCAATCTGGAGTTGATTTTTGTATATGGTGAAAGGAAGTGGTCCAGTTTCAATTTTCTGCATATGGCTAGCTGGTTATCCCAGCACCATTTATTGAATAAAGAGTTATTTCCCCCTTGCTTGTATTTCTTTTCTTTTATTTTCTTTCTTTCTTTTTTTCTTGGAATTTTGTTAAAGATCAGACAGTTGTAGGTGTGCAGCTTTATTTCTGGGTTTTCTAATCTGTTCCATTGGTCTATGTGTCTCACTATGCTGTTTTGGTTACTGTAGCCTTATAGTATAGTTTAGAGTCAGGTAATGTGATGCCTTCGGCTTTGTTCTTTTTGCTTAGGATTGCTTTGGCTATTTGGGCTTTTTTTTTAATTCCATGTGAACTTTAGAATTCTTTTTCCTAATTCTGTGGAAAATGTCATTAGTAGTTTCATAGGAGTAGCATTAAACCTGTAAATCACTTTGGGCAGTGTGGCCATTTTAACAATATTAATTCTTGCTATCCATGAGCATGGTATGTTTTTCCATTTGTGTTGTCTCTGTTTTCTTTCAGCAGTGTTTTGTAACTCTCATTGTAGAGATTTTTCACCTGCCCCTTCTTTCTAGCTGCTTCTAATGTGTTTTCTTTCATGCTGACCTTAGAGAATCTGATGACTCTGGGTCCTGGGGTTGGCTGTCTTGTATGGTATCTCACAGGGGTCCTCTGCATTTCTTGAATGTCAACCTCTCTAGTGAGGTTGGGGAAATTTTCATGGACAATGTCCTCAAATATGTTTTCCAAATTGCTTGCTTTCTCTCTCTCTCTTTTGGGGATGCCAGTGAGTCACAGTGTTGGTCCTTTTACATAATCCCATATTTCTGAGATTTTGTTCATTCTTTTTAAATTTCTTTCTTAAACTTCTGTCTGAGTTGATTTGAAAAACTAGTCTTTGAGCACTGAGATTCTTTTCTCAGCTTGATCTATTACGCTATTAACACTTCTGCTTGTGTTATGAAACTTTTGTAGTGAGCTTTCTAGCTCTGTCTAAATGTAGTTCTTTCTTAAAATGGCTATTTTGTCTTTTAGCTCTTGTATTATTTTCTTGGATTCCTTACATTTCTTGGATTGGGTTTTGACTTTCTCCTGCATCTCTATGATTTCCATTTCTATCCATATTCTGAATTACATATCTGTCATTTCAGCTATTTCAACCTGATTAAGAACCATTGCTGGAAAGCCAGTCCAGTCATTTGGAGGTAAGTAGACACTCTGGCTTTTAGAGTTACCAGAGTTCTTGTGTTGATTCTTTCTCATCTGTGTGGGCTGATGTTCCTTTCATCTTGGAAGTTGCTGTCCTTTAGATGGGGTTTATTGCTTTTATCTTCTTTGATGCTTTTGAGGGTTTGACTGTAGTGTAAGTTGGGTTCAGTCAACTGGCTTTATTTCTGGAAGATTTCAGGGAGCCAAGGCTCAGCTCAGCACTCCTGGGCTGCATGATCTCACCCTGGGCTCTGGTACCAGGACCACAGCTTTGTTCTCTGGCCACCTGAGGATAAGCAACTGCTGTGCTGGAGGGGCTGAGCTGTTCCCAGTCTGTTGGCAACAATACTCCAAAGGGGGCTGCCAACCAAAGCATTTCATTGGGGCAGTGGCAGTGGGGTCTACCCTTGTGTGTGCATGCCAGAGGCAGCAGCAGCCTACTGTTTTAAAATGTGAAGTTAGAGGTTGGTTTCTGTGTGTGTGTTTGTTTAGTATGTTCAGAGTTGTGCAACCTTCACCAGTAACAACCTTTTAATCACCTAATGAACATGCAGTGCTCATTTCTCCCTCAGTCAAGACACTGCCACAAGCAATGCACTTTCTATCTCTGTAGATTTGCCTGTTTAGGATGTTTTATACAAAGGGAATCACACAATCATTTGTGACTGACTTTTTTCACTCAGCATATTGTTTGCAAGGTTCCTCTGTGTAGTAGCAGGAATAACTCCTTTATTCCTGTCTATTTCAGAACAGTATCTCATTGTGTGACTACAACATATTATATTTATCCATTTATTATTTGATGAACATATGGTTTGTTTTTGCCTTTTGGATTTGTTCAATAAGACGTATATGTTTTTGTAAACATATGTTTTCAATTCTCTTGAATATATACCTAGAAGTGGAATTACTGGATTGTATTGTAACTCTATGTTTGTCATTTTAAGAAAATGTCAAAGCTGAACTATTTTCCAAAATGGTAGCACACCTCTTGAGCACCAATTAACGATATATGTGAGGGATTATTTCAGAAATCTACGTGTCCAGTGATTTATGTGTCTCTTTTGCCATTTCCATCCTGTCATGATAACTGAAGCTTTGTAGTAAATTTTGAAATCAAAAAGTATGAATCTGTCAAATGTATTTTTTAATATTGTTTTGGATATTCTGGATTCTTTGCATTTTCCTATAGATTTTAGAATTATAGCACAGTTAGTTAAAAGCCAGTTAGAATTTTGACAGCAATTACATTAAATTTGTAGATCAACTTACAGAATATTACCACATTAACAAGGTTAAGTCTTGCAATCAGTAGCATAGGGCGTCTTCCATGTATTTGATCCTCTGTAATTTCCTTTTACAATGTTTTATAGTTTTTTACTATACAAGTCTTACACTTATTTATGTTAAATTTAAACATAAATATTTTGTCTTTATGCTATTTTTAAAGATTTCTAAATTTTATTTTGAAATTATTTTATTTTAGTGTACAAAAGTGTAATTAATTTTTGCATGTTGATCTTGTATCCTGGCACTCAGTTTTTTAAGTTCCTTTTTTTTATAATTTTTCAAAAAAAATTTTATGTACAAGACCATGTAATCTGCAAATAGATATAGTTTTATTTATTTGTTTCCAACTTTGATTAGTGTATTATCATAAAGTGGTGTTGGATGTTGTTAAAAGACTTTTTTACATCAATTAAAATGATCATGTGTATTTTGGCCTTTCTTCACTCCTTATGGTGTGTTACTCTTAGCTTTTGTGTATTTGATGACAGTCATCCTTACAGGCGAGAGACAGTATCTCGTGTGGTTTTAATTTGTATTTCCCTTATGATTAATGATGTTGAGCACCTTTTCATGTACCTCAAGGCCATCTTTATGTCTTCTTTGGAAAATTGTCTGTTCAGGTTCTTCACCCATTGTTTGAGTTGTTTTGTGACAAATTGTTGTTGTTTTCCTGCTATTGAGTTGTAGGAGTTCCTTATAAATTTTGAATATTAACCCCTTATCAGGTATGTGGTTTGCAATTATTTTTTTCCATAAGTTGACTTTTTATTTTATTGATTGTTTCCTTTGATGTACAGAAGCTTTTTGATTCAATGTAGTGTTATTTATTTTTGGTTTTGTAGTATAAGTGTTTGATATAATATTTAAAAAAATATATTGCCAAGGCCAGTGCCAAGAAATTTTTTTCTTCTACTTTCTATTCTAGAAGTTATGGTTTCAGGTCTTCCATTTAGGTCTTTCATTCATTTTCAATTAACTTTTGTATATGTTGTGAAATATGCATTCAATTTTATTCTGTTTCATGTGGAAATCCAGTTTTCCCAGCACCATTTATTGAAGAGACTGTTTCCCATTGTGCCCTCTTGGAGCCTGTATTAGTTATGGCTTTCTAGAGGGACAGAACTAACAGAATATATATAAGGGAGGTTATTAAGTATTAACTCACATGATCACAAGGTCCCACAATAGGCCATCTGCAGGCTGAGGAGCAAGGAGAGCCAGTCCAAGTTTCAAAACTGAAGAACTTGGAGTCCAGTGTTCAAGAAAAGGAAGCATCCAGCACAGGAAAAGATGTAGGCTGGGAGGCTAGGCCAGTCTCTCTTTTCACATTTTTATGCCTGCTTATATTCTAGCAGCGCTGGCAGCTGATTAGGTTGAGCCCACCCACATTAAGGGTGGGTCTGCCTTTCCCAGCCCACTGACTCAAATGTTAATCTCTTTTGGCAACACCCTCACAGTCATACTCAGGATCAATACTTTGTGTCCTTCAATGAAATCAAGTTGACACTCAGTATTAACCATCACAGAGCCCTTTTCATAAATTGGTTGATCATATATGTTTGAATTTATTTCCAGTCACTGCATTCTGCTCCCCTGGTCTATGTTTCTGTTTTTATGACAGCACCATGCTGTTTTGTTTATTATAACTTTGTAATATGATTTTAAATCAGTAAGTGTGATGATTTCAACTTTGTTTTCCTTTTTGGAGGGGATTTTGTCTGGTGTTAGTGTAGCAAACTTCAGTTCTTTTGGTTGATGTTTTGATGGTGTTTGTTTTTCTATCCTTTTAATATCATCCTATTTGATTCTTTCAGTCTAAAGTGTTTTTCTTGCAGACAAGATATAGCTCAACTATTTTTAATTCATTCTGAAAATCTCTGCCTTTTAAAATAAAGTATTTAACCTATTTAAATTAATTTTAATTACTGATAAGGTAGGATTTATGTCTTTCATTTTGCTGAGTTGCTTTTGTATATTTCTGTCTTTTTTGTTATCCTGTTCCTTCATTGCTATTTACTTTTAGGTTAAGTAGATAGTTTCTAGTGTGCCATTTTAAGCTGTTTCTTTTACTGTATTTTAAAAATTATTTTCTCAGTGACTTCTCTGGGGATTAAAATTAACATACTAACTAAAATAATATTGTTTATATTAATACCAACTTAATTTCAATAGTATTCAAAAATTTGTTCCAATAATGCTCTTTTTAATTTTTCTTGTTTTTTCTATTATTGTCAAACAACATTTTTATACAATAGAAATCCATCAACATAGTTTTATAATTATTAGTATTTATGCTTTATTTCAGAAGAGGATCATAAGCAAAATGATTATTTTGGCATTGATCAAACAAACATCATTAAACCCATCTGTTCTCACATGTATCTTATATAAATCTGTTTCTTTATACAAAGGACATATCTATGTCCATATCTATTGTATTATTCATCTTTCCTGGTGGATTCCACTTACTGCCTGCTGTTCTTTCACTTCAGACTGAAGGCCCCTCCTGGGTATCTATGGTAGAGCACGTTTGATAGCAACAATCGTTTTTTTGTTCTGAGAATGATTTATTTCTCCTTCATATTTTAAAGAAAGCTCTGCTGCATACAGAATTCTTGATATTTTGTTTTTAGTGTTTTAAATATGTTTTCTCACTGCCTTCTGTTGCCCACGTTTTCTGATAAGCCAATTGTTAATCTAATTGATAATACTTTCACCTGATGCATCCAGGTTGTCTTGGCACTCCCCACATTTTCTGTTTCTTTTGGGTGTTTACAGTTTGACTACAATGTGTGTAGGTGTGTATTTCTTTTAGTACTTTCTGCTAGGAGTTCATTGAGATTCTTAAATGTGCAGATTAACATTTTACATCAAATTTTAAAAGTTTTGACCATTATTTCTTCAAATGTTCTGTTTGATTATTTCTCTCTTTCTTTCCTCTCTTAATGGGACACCCGTTGGTCAATGATATGTTAGGTATCAAGTGTACTGAACTGAAATGCCTGTGTGCACAAGTCTGTACTGAACTGAAATGCTTGTGTGCCTCCAAAATTTATGTATTGAAATCCTAATCCCAACAATGTGATAATATCTGGAGGTGAGGCCTTTGGGAGGTAATTAGGTCATGAAAATGGAGCCCTTGCAAATGAGATTTGAGCCTTTATGAAAGCAAGCCAGACAGCTAGCTGCTGTTCCTTCCACCATGTGAGAACACAGCAAGAAGGCACCATATGTGAGCCAGAAAGCAGGCCTTCTTCAGACATCAAATCTGCTGGTGTCTTGATCTCAGACTTCCCACTCTCCAGACTGTGGGAAATAAATTTCTGTTGTTTAAAAGATGTATAGTACATATTTTGTTATAACAGCCATAATGGACTAAGATTTTTAAAATGGTACCAAGAAGTAGGGGTGCTACTGTAAACAAATATCTAAACATGTGGAAGTGGCTTGGCTTTAGAACTGGGTAATGGATAGAAGCTGGAAGAGTTTTTAGGTGCATGCTGAAAAAACCTACATTGCCATGAATGGACTATTAAAGGCAATTTGGTGAGAGCCCAGACAGGAAAAAGAAAGCCTGAAGAGAAACACCCAGTTGCCTTAGAGGACACCTATGCAATCCTGAACAAAGTCATAGAAAAATGGCTGGCAAAAAGGCTGTTCTGATGAGGTCTCAGATGGAATCAGAAACATGTTATTAGAAATTGGAGGAAAGGCCATCTTTGTTATAAAATGGCAAAGAACTTGGCACAATTGTGTTAATGTCGTAGTGTTTTGCGGAAGGTAGAAATTTCAAGGAATAAAGATGAATATTTAGCTGAGGAGATTTTCATACCAAATGTTGAAGGAGTTGTTTGGTCCCTCTTGATGACTTACAGTAAAATTTAAAAAGAGAAATCACTTGAAGATGGAATTATTAAACAAAAAATAACTAGAATATAAAGATTTAGAAAATTCTCAGCTGATCCATGTTGCAAAAAAATAATGAGAAAGCATGTTTGAAAGAGAACACTAAGGGTGTGGCCCAAGTGCTCTTCTGATAGGGAGATTAGTAGCAGTGTAAACTATGAACTGCTTTAGCCACCTCAGCAGAAAAACTGTCAGTTTGATCTGACACTGAAGGAGATGAGAAGGAACAAAAGAAGGCTTTTGGATTTCTTGGATTTTATAGAATAGGACTATAGCACTATTCTTCAAGACAAAGGAAGAAAGACCCCAAAGGTAATTCAGAGATTATCAGGACTGCCTCCCCCATTTTGAAAAGGAGGACCATCACCTAATTTCCAATGGGCCAGATGATCTTTGCCCAAAGACATTGGGGCAGAGCCCTTAGGGTGCAATTCTTTCTCCTAGGGTGCAGAAAGTGCCACTCCAGTAGGTCCATAAGGCAGGAAAACTACCTCATTGAGCAGGGGGGAAGTGTACAAAATTAAGCCAAAAAGGATCTTTCACCAGCCTTAGGATCTCATAAAGTTTGCCTTACTGGATTTTGGACTTGCTTGGGACCCATCACCACTTTTTTTCTTTTCTATTTCTCCCTTTTGGGAGAAAAGGGTAACTATGTCTGTCCCATCATTGTATTTTGGAAGCATATACTTCTTAATTTAATGAATTTATTACTGCAGAGAAATTTTGCCTCAGAATAAGTAGTGTACCTCAAATCTCACCTATATTTGACTTAAATAATATTTTAATAAAACTTTGGACATTAGATTGCAAACTTGATGCTGAAATAAGTTAAAACTTTTTGGGGCCAGGCGTGGTGGCTCACGCTTGTAATCCCAGCACTTTGGGAGGCCGAGGCGGGCAGATCACGAGGTCAGGAGATCGAGACCACGGTGAAACCCCGTCTCTACTAAAAAAAATACAAAAAATTAGCCGGACGTGGTGGCAGGCGCCTGTAGTCCCAGCTACTCGGAGAGGCTGAGGCAGGAGAATGGCGTGAACCTGGGAGGCAGTGTTTGCAGTGAGCCAAGATTGCGCCACTGCACTCCAGCCTGGGTGACAGAGCAAGACTCCGTCTCAAAAAAAAAAAAAACAAAAACGTTTTGGGCTGTTGGAATGAAATGAATGTCTTTGGTATGTGAGAAGGACATACATTTTGTGGGGCAAGAAAGCAAAATGCAATTAACTGAATATTTCTGTCCCCCCAGATTCATATGTTGATGGCATTCAGAGGTGGGGTTTTTGGGAGAATTAGGTCATGAGTATGAAACCTTCATGAACTGAATAAGTGCCCTTATAAAAAGAGTCCAGGGAGCTGGCCAGTGCTCTTTTCACCATGTGGGGTTACAAAGAAGTCAGCAGCCTGCAACTAGGAAGATGACCCTCACCAGAATTCAACCACGATGTCACCCTGGTCTCAGACTTCTAGCATTCAGAACTGTGGGAAATAAAATTGTTGTTGTTGTTCAGCCACGTAGTTTATTCATTATAGCAGCTGAACTGACTAAGTGCCCCCAAGTCTGAGTCTATTTATTTGTCTTCATTCTTTTATTTTCTCTCTTTCTTGGACTGAATAATCTCACTTGAAATATCTTCAAGTTTGCTGATACTTCTTCCATCTCAAACATGCTGTTAAATCACTTTAGCAAGATTTTATTTCAGTCATTAAACTTTTCAACTCTAGAATTGGAATTTTAAAAATTTCTTTTTTTTCATTGGTATTATATATGTGGTGAACCATTTATCTCCATGCTTGTTTAATTCTTTGGACATGATATCCTTTAGTTCTTTTATCAGACTTATATCTCATTTAAAGTATGTGTCTAGTAAATCTAACATCTGGGCTTCCTCATGACAGTTTCTTTCCACTGTTTGCTTTCCTGGGGATGGGCCATACTTTCCTGTGTTATATGCATGCATCATGATTCTTTGTTAAAACTAAATACATATATATTTTTAAATTTGTCCACTCTGGAAACTAAAGCTCCCAATCTGTGTGGTGGTGTTGCTCTTTGTTGTGGTTGCCATCGTTGCTGTTGTTGCTGTTTGCTTGTCAGTGATCTTCCTGGTCTAATTCTGTAAAGTGCGTGTTCCCCACTTTGTGTGAACACAGAAGTCATGCTCAATTATCTTCATTGTTAGCAAATGATTCAACCAAGATTTCTTAAGCCTTTCTGTCTCCCACCCTTTGCAAAGGGGCTTCCAATGTGAGATGGGGCATGCCTTCATTCAACACACTGACTGTACGTCTATGCCTTGGCCTTCCCCTCCTCCTTGTGAGAGCTTCAGGATCAGCCTAAGGTAAGAGATGGGGACTTGTGTCTTTTCTGAGTTGTATGCAGCTCCGCAGTCACATAGCTGTCTATATTCCCTGGAGCATGCAGATGCTTCTCAATGCCCCATGGACATCTTACTTCCCAGATCTTCCTAGTAAGATTCTTGGCCATCCTCTTGTTTGCAACACTGGTATCACCTCTTTAAGTAAGTGCAATCATAAACAATTTCCATTGATTATTTTCAATAGATTCCCTGGACATAAAATAAGGATTTTCTCACTGAGTAAGGTCAAATAATGACAATTTCTGAGAATGTCACAAATACTTTCTCGTTTGCTAGTATGTTTATAGTGTTTTGTCATGAACTTGTGAAAATATTTTGAATAATCAAATTTATCAATCTTTTATTACATCTCAGTTTTTAGTTGTAGATACAAAATTTTCTCTTACCCATGTTAAAAGGGAATTTACTCATTTCTTGTTTCTAGTGCATGTATGGTTTTTGCTTTTTTACATTTAGTTTCTTGATACATTTATAGTTTATTCTTGTGTATGGCATAAAATAAAGATCCAAGTTTACCTTTGTCCAAATGGAAAATTAGTTTTCTAATACATTTATTAAGAAGTCCATCTTTGTTTCAGTGATAAAAGATAGGATCTTTATTGTACACTAAATTTTTGTATTTTGGGGTCTATTTCTGGAAATGTATTTCATTCCACTGTTCTGTTTTCTATCTATGTACCTGTACCACACTCTGTAAATCACAGAGGTTGCATGACATGTTTTAATGTCTGGGAGAACTAATCAATTTCCACCACTACCACCATGGGTGACTTTTTTGGTTTTTCAGTGTTTCTCTGGCTTGTTTCATGTTTGTTTCTTCATATGAAATAGATTTTTATAGAGGCCTGAAAAATACTCTCTGATGGTTTATTTTTTAATAATTTCATTTCAATACTTACTTCTCTTTGTGCATGTGTATCTGTACATCTATATCTGTATCTATGTCTATAGCTCACTTTGTGTGTGTATGTCCTTTATTCTTGTTTGAGTTAGGTAGTGATTTGTGTATTTTGTTCATTTGAAAAATACAGAATTATTATTTATTAATGAAGGCTAGTACTTTTCTAATTTCTACTTTATTCATTTTTATCTATATTATTTCTTCATTTGAGCTTTCTTTACTTTGTTGTCTTTTTTAAACATTTGAGCTGATAATTTAATTCATTTTATTGTTTTATTTGTATTGAAAAAACATTAAGAACTATGGATTTTCCTCTGATTGCTGCTTTAAATATATCCCATATAGTATGAGTTTTTGAGAAATTAAATACTTTCATATTTATTCATTAATTTCCCATCTTTTCTCCTAGCTTTGTTGTAATCTTAGCTTTCTAATTAGATAGGTAAACAATACACCATTGGCTGTTGATTGACGTTTTTACAAATATTTGTTGGTGAATGAAGGTTATCCTTTAGTATGTTATTCAAGAAATTCTAAAGTATACAGAATTCCCTAAGTTCTTATATGTTTAAAACTTGAAGAAAGTCTTGGCTGCATATAATTTTTTGCTTTACATTTTCTTTCCTTTTTATTTTAATTATGCTTCATTATTATCTTACACATTATTATGCCTTGTAAATTATTTGATCTTTTGAACTGAAGGCTTTGAAGACTTTTTTTCCTTGAGATCTAAGAGTTTTGTTGGGATTATTGTTGTTGATCTAGCTAGGTCAATTTTCCTATTAATCTAGTGTATCTTTAAATACATAGACTAATAGCTTCTTTTGTTTTGGGAAGGTTTTCTCAGATTATAATTTAAAATGTTCATTATATTAAATAGCTTTGTTTTTTTTGCCTTCATGGATTCCAATTATATGTATGTTGTTTCAACCTTTTCTCCATAATCATTTTCGCTTCTTCATTTTCTCATTTTCATTGTATTTCCCTACATTTATTCAATATATCTTGGTAAATTTTCATTTTAGGCTATTTTCCATGGTGCACTTTACTTTGCTTTCTATTTCTGAGATAACTTTGTTTTCAGCATTTTCTTCCTGTGTTCAATCAACTGTCATTTCATTCTCATTGTGGTTTTTCCTCCTTTTTTTTTCATTTTTGTTTTACAGTGTCTAGATGTTTTTATATCTCACAAATAATTGTTTAAGGATAATTAATGTAGTTTGAAATATTAGGTGAAAATTTTATTCTGCTTCATGTTTCTTTTGGGGGTTTGAAGAGCAAACTGAATATTGTTTTTGGACTACTAATTTTAATGTAGTAGCTTTATTGAAATTAACATATTGTTAAAATTAATTTTATGGATTTGAGGGTGGTTTATAAGATTCCTAGTTCAATAGCACCCTCTTCTGTTCATGCAGTTAAGCATGGTTTCGTTAATGGATTTCTGCTGCTGCTACTGCTGGTGGTAGAAGGAGGGCTTGTGTTCTCTTTGACCATGCGGGACTTGAAACGTTGATTTTTTTTTTTTCTTCCCCTTTATCAACTCCCAAAGAGTGCTTCTCCCTTAGTGCTTTTGCTTTCTTCTTCCCCACAAGCAATGCATTTTGAAGACTGCCCCTCAAATTATACTCACCTTAAGGTTCTTCCACTGCAGTCACTTCTTTAAAATACCAGAATACCTTTTCGTTATTTTCACATTTAGGATGATTTTCCTCTTTAGGACTGTGATTTTAAATCAATCTTAAGCCTGATGCTAGCTTCGTTCTTCCTTCTTCTCTGCAGTTGTTTTTAAGCCCCTTTGCTCACTGCAAAGGCTTTTGGAAGAAGCATACAAAAATCCTCCTTTTTAAAATTGTTTTGCTTACTTAGAAGCGACTTTAAGTTTGAGATGATTCTGTGTCCAGTATGTTGTTTCCTTTTTTTTTTAGATTCATATTATTGTTTTGTATTTTTGGAGATTATTTGGGGAGGTGCAGATTTCAGAAACTACCATTATTCCTGTGAAATATTTTAACAAAACAATATTTTGCTTTTTAAATAAAATATTCAAAATTTTTATTAATTTTAAGAAATTTTCAAAGATCGGAGCACACACTTTGTCAAAGAAGAAATACAAAGAAATAAACGTGAAAAACATTGTTCCATATTATCAGTAATCTTAGGTAGCAGGTTAAAACAATGATAGACCATGAAACATTTGTAAGGTCATTAAAAATGCATTGCCAGTGTTGGCCTAACACTGCTGGTCTCACGCACTCCTAAGTATGATAACTGAAAGTCTCAGTATATGGTACGAATGTCAAAGATGTTCCTATATTTCATTTTAGCCATTTAACTTCCAGAAATTTATTGTGATCAAATAATAAACAATGAACACAATATTTATCTGTAATGGTGTTCTGAAGAACTGTTTATTGGCCAGAGTTGGAAATAAGAGTTGGTTAAATAAATCATGGTTCATATAATGCAAACTATGTACAGATAATGTTTAGAAAAATATTTTGTTATGATAAATATTAATCATAGTCTGTTAACAAAAAGGGTACAAAACAGTGTGCATACAAGCATTCCGTTTTTCTTTAAAAATTGTGCATGTATGCATGTAGAAGAAAACAAAATATTACCAATAATTTTATCATGCTTCTACTATTACTGTTGGGTTTTGTTTCATTTTTCTTTGTACTTTTAAGTTTGGCATATACATTTTTCAATGAAAATACTTAATTTTTAAAACAGAAACATGAATGAAAAACAGAAAACTTTCTAAATTCACTAGTTCTGAACAAAGAATTCAAATAATTGTGACTTACTAGCACTTCTAGGTTATCCTATAAAATTAACTCATGTGTCTCTGTTATCTACTGTAAAAATTAAAGGAATCACTTATTAATTTATTGATGCAAGAATATGTATAAGACAAATATTTCACATATTTATCTACTTTTAAAGATATATATAAAATTATTGATATAGATGGATTCTAGGAAGTGTTTTATAAGAAACTACAAAATATCTGTCACTTACTGAAATGCTTTGGGCTGCATTTGTGTGGCGCGGCCTTTTTCCACGTCCCTCAGTGTCGCCGCTCTAAGGTCATCAGGCTCTGAGGGCCAGGTCTGTCTGCTCACACCAGCGCCACATCCATCCCCGCACTGCCAGTTCCTCGGGCCCTGTGGTGCCTTTCTTTGTCCCCACGGGGAGCCCTGGTCCCTACAGGGCTCCCAGCTGCCTCCTGGTCAATTGTGCTTTAATCAGGGGGCTCCTACCCACCTGCTGAGCTCCTAACGCCTGTGCAGCCTGAACCACACGCTTTCAGTCTTAACCCTCCCTGCCCTGCCCTCCCTCCCTTCTAAATCCCCACGGTCTGGCGTCCAGGCTGCGCTTCAGGCTCGAAACTCTGACTCGACGTTAGCAAGAAGCTATTGGGGATGTTTCTCCATGGGCCCAAGTCAACCCAACATTTATCTAATTCACCTGGGCTGTGCCAGTGCCATCAGGTCTCCTGAGTCTGTTACAAACATGCGTTCATGCTAATCTGTTAAACACACACCACACACAACACATATCACACACCATACACACCACACATCACACACCCCACACCCCACACACACCAA
>NW_026652288.1:342007-450682 GCF_009828535.3 Hylobates moloch | reverse complement strand
ACCACACATCACACACAAGATACCACACACATCACACACACCAAACATCACACACCTCACACACTAGACATCACATGCCACACACACCACACATTACACCCATCACACACATCACATACTACACATTACACACACCAAACACCACACATATCACACCACAAAAACCACACCACACAGCACAAACCACACACACCACACATTACAAACATCACACACACTACCACACACACCACACACCCCACACACCACACAGCACACACACTCACACTGAGCAACTATTAATATAGAAGTTGGCTGCTGAGTGCCTCACTATGGGAAAGGAGGGAGCCCCTCGATTTTCTTGCCCTCAGACACCGGCTTATGACCTTCACGTGCCTCTGTTGCCTATAATGACGAAGTTTTCTGTGATTTCGGCACACTAGTTAGTGCTTAGAGAATCTTCCAAAAGGCTTAAAAACAGCTTGTTACCAACAGGAATTAGGTCCAGGCAAAATACAAAATAAAACAAAATCAGTCAGAAAACTATACAACTGTGAGAAGAAAACAGATTCCTATATATCTAGAACACTCAAGTGTAATACGTATTTTCACTTTTTACGTAGGGAATATTTTTACCACTCTGAAAAGTACAGAGAATAATTTTATAGTAATTTGCCAACTACTTGGAAAAAGACAGAAATACCTGAAAATTTAACATGTTTTCTTCTGATCTTTTTTAAAGAAAATAAAACAAAGCGACACCGATATTCATATAAACTCCCCCAATTTCATTCCCAGCATCCCTTCCCCAGAGATAATCACTATAATGTGAAGTTGGTAAGTGCCTGCTTTATAAAGTGCTTTATGCTTTGATTATACATGCAAGAAGAAGTTGACTTAAAACTAAGAGTTACATATGTATACGTACATCCACATTGCTGTGGGTAAGTTCACATGCCCTCACATGCGAACAGGCACAGGCGAGTACAGGTCATTCCTTGTTCACTGCTGTGTGATACTCCACTCTCTGTCGCTCACCGTTTTCATCTACATCCTCGTCCATGGACGCTGGCCTGCCCACGTTTTTGGTTCCGTGGCCCATGATGCACCATGCACCCTTAGCCTGGGCTCCTTGTGCCTGACGTGAGCCCCTGCAGGGAACAGTGGCTGGGCCTGGGCCCTGCACAGACACTCCTCCAGATTTCCCTTCCTGAAGCCCCCCTACAGTTCAGAGCTCCTGCTGTTGAACAGGCAGGGCCTGTACGGGGGCTCAGGCGCAAGGCGTCTGGTCTCCGAGTATCTGTATAGTCCCGGGACAGCTCCCCCTGGAGGTCTTGGCCTCAGCTTTTCTGGTGCGGTCCTGGGCCAGCTCCCTGTGGAAGTCTTGGCCTCAGTTTTCCCAGTGTGGTCCTGGGCCAGCTCCCCGTGGAGGTCTTGGCCTCAGTTTCCCCTGTGCTGCCGTTTCTCATCGTGACTGGCTGGTTTTATGGCAGGCACCGGCCTTGTCAGCGCTGTGTCACAGCCACACCTCCTCGTCATAAGTCAGGCTTCGGGGGAGCTCTGGGTTCTGTTCTTGTTCCCTCTGAAATGTGCCCTGGCTCCTGTATTGGATCCGGCTCTTAATACGTGGCCAAAAACTTGATTGCATATTTGATTTCAATGAGCTGCATACCACCCCATGCTTCTATAGATCAGTGGGAGGCCTGGTCCCGTCCTATCTCACTGCCTTTTGTACAGCAATCATGTCCTTTAGGTCAGGGGTTTGTGGGATTCTCTGTAAATGTCCAGATAGTGACTATTTTAGACTAGGTGCATCATGCTGTCTCTGTCACAGCCATTTGTGGTTGCAGCACTGAGCAGCCTGGACAGGAGGCAGGTCTGGGTCCCCACATGAGTGCGGTCTGGGGCACGGAGGCTGGACCAGCCCAGGGGCCACAGCTGTGGACCTCTGTCTCACATTCACAATGTAAGGAATCAGTTTCTAAAAGCGTATTGTAACTTCCTATATACTAAGAAATGCCTGCGTAAAATAAAAATCATGTAACTCAGTCACCCTTTTCAGGAACAGAAATCTGTAGAACTATAGAAAGTTAGTGATTTCCTCACCTTCACTTATTTTAAAAAACTGAATCGTGTTTTCCCAATTATGTGCACCAAAGCTGATCAGCATCTATTGATTCAGCAATGTTGTGTGTGTGTGTGCATGTGTGCTTGTGTGTGATTTGCAGTATAACTCCTGGAGCTGGTGAGCTGAAGGGAGTACCTTCATCTATGCTGGGTTTTTTTTTTTTGCCCCTGAATACAGGAGACAGGAGTGTTCATTTCTACAGGATTCCTGTTCAGGCGTGCTGACTTTGGCTTAGGGTGAATGACTCTTCACATATCTGTACAGTTGTTCATGGCCTCTGGAGTCTGGCACGTTTGCAAGTTCATGAGTAAAGCAGCCTCTTCCAACATTTGCTGTGGCCTTGTTCACAAGGAATGTTAGACCAGGTCATTGCTATGCCACGTCCTGGTGGAAGGAGCTCACATTAGAGGAGAGTGTCTATATCCCAAATGATCTTTCTCAACTATTACCCAATACCTTTGCAGAGTCTGTGAAAGTAAAACTCTCTTAATTTCATTAAAAGAAATAGATTTCATTAAAAGAAATACATTGTGGAGCTCTAAGAAATCATTTTTTTTCCCTGAAAACTGGTATATGGTGAAGGTATTCATGACCTTGAGTGATGGGATTTCAGCTTAATTCCTCTTGAGAAAGTCAGATGGTGTGATACAAAGATAACATGGTTTATAAGGATATGGACTCTGGCTTCACATTGTCAAATACCTCCATGGTCTCAGGCAAGAAAATGAACCTCTCTGAACTCGTGTTCCTGCTGTGAAAATGTCTTTTGCTTCCTTGTCTCCCAGGGCCACTGGCCATGCCTGGAAAGTACTTTGAGAAATGCAAACTACACACTTTTTCTGGCTCTCTGGACCTGCATGGCGACATTGCTCCAAGGCTGGAGCCCCTCAGCCCACATGGGCACTGTGCGTCCCCTGAGGTCGGGGTCCTAACATCAAGGAGCCAGTTCCCCACAAGCTGTGTGGGGAGCAACACAGCCAACACCTTCCAAAGGTGGCTTCTGCCATGCGGAGCCTCGGGTCTCAGCTTCTCCCAGGCCATCTGGAGCGAGAGATTCCAACAGCCATTGTCATTCCCTGGCATCCTGGGAATCTCACCCTTCAGAGAGAAGAGGACACACTCTCAGCCTGCTGCCCCCAGACAGGAGGGCTTCCCACTTCACATGCAACTCCCGCCCATGAGACCCTCAGCTGGCTTCTGAAACATGAACCCGGGTGTCCTCCGGCATAGCTCTCCTCACACAGACTCACACTTCTTCCCTGGCCCTGGTCGCTGGGGCTGCTGAGATCTCTACTCGGGATCAGGAAACTGCCTCTTCCCCCAATGCCTTCACAGCCCCTGCCCCTGGCCTCTGCTCAGCCTTGATCACAGGAGCCCCACATCCTCAGTGAATTCTGAGGCACAGAGTTCCCAAATCTCCTTCTTCCTCAGGGCCTGGCCCAAATCTCTCAGCGCTGGTTTCTATTTCTAAACAATAGTGTTCAAGGTCTTGGCCCCTTTGGGGCTCACCTTGAACTCTATAGAGCCCCATCACCTTTCCATGGGAACAACTGATGTTTTCTCACACTTCTTTTCTGTGTAACTCCTGCTATTCTCATGAAGACATCAGGAGCCACACTCATGTCCCACTGGGCCTCCTAATCTTGTCTTTCTCAACTCCACTGCCACTGACTTTAATTTAGCTTTGGCCATCTCTGGAGCGTAAGCCCTAAAGCACTGACTTCTGATGGGAAGTGTCTGCCCTTCTAAGCATCCTCATTCACTCTGGTGGCTGCACTTGATCTTTGAACCCTCAGATTTTCCACATTCTCCAACTCAACCCCTTCGTTCCAGCTCCAACATGCTACCTACTCATTACTGATCTTCCTCCCACTCTTCGTGAAACACATCAAGCCATGCATCTTCATATTCAGTGAGAAGCCCTGGAAAGTGCTGGCCGCGGTGTGGGCTTGGGACAGAGACCACCTAAGTGGGCGCCTGGCTCCCCTGATGGCAGAGGTGCAGGCTGGACTTTCCTTCACCTTTAATCCTCAGTTCCCTCATTTATAATATCAGAATAATTATAGTACTTACCTCATTGGCATATTGAGAAGATTAAATCAATTAAGTTTCTATGCCTATAACAGAGAATGTCCTTAGCAAATGTCAGCTAAGGGGTCATATCTGGTCTTCCCCACCCACTCCTCATGCAATGGTCCCAGCCTTTACCACAACCCTCAAAACGCTCATTCCACCCAACAGACAGCTACACCTCCTCATTCAGAGTCGAGTGGGCCTGGCACCCTAGGCTTTTCACTCCAAATGCTGGAGTTAAATCCACGTCTTTATCCACAGGGAGAGAGAACACCCTTGTCCAGGACCAGGTAGATTCTCCCGCCTGAGCTCATGCTCCAGTCTCCACTGGCATCTTCCAGATTCTGTGCTGCCATCGGGTTCCGTGCCATAGGGTTCTGAGCCATCGAGTCCCATGCTGTCAGGTTCCAGCTCTGTGCTGTCGAGTTCTGTGCCCTCAGGATCTGTGCTGTCAGTTCTAGTTCTGTGCTGTTGGTTCCAGTTCCATACTGTCAGGTTCTGTGCTGCTGTTGGGTTCCAAGCTGCCATCAGGTTCTGTGCTGTCGGTTCCAGTTCTGTGCTGTCGGTTCCAGTTCCATATGCTGTTGGGTTGGGTTCCCAGCCTCCATCAGGTTCCGTGCTGTTGGTTCCGGTTCCGTGCTTTCGGGTTCCATGCTGCCGCTGGGTTCCAAGCTGCCATCAGGTTCCATGCTGTTGGGTTCCTGTTCTGTGCCATCAGGTTCCGGTTCCCTGTAGTTGGGTTCCATGCCGTCAGGTTCCAGGCTGTTGGGTTCTGAACTGTTGGGTTCTGGTTCTGTGCTGTCGGGTTCCAGTTCGGTGCCATCAGTTCCAGTTCTATGCCGTCAGATTCTGGTTCCTTGCCGTTGGGTTCCGTGCCGTTGGGTTCCTTGTCGTCACCCCTTCTCCATACCTCCCTCCACTTCCCACTCCTCTTCACGGATGGCTGCCCTGAGAGCTTCTCATCTGATCAAGTCTACCCAACTTAAAACATAAAAGACAGAATTTCACCGAGTTCCAGGTCTTTCTGTCGCTGTTTCTTATAGAATATCCCACACCCAAACAACAAAAATTTCACTAATTGCTCTTACAATATCCCATCCTATTGGGACATTCAAATTTCCATAGAAAACTAATTCCGCTCTGAAGTATGTAGAAAAAATACAAATTAAAATATCAAAAACAGCCAAATACCCAAGGGAAGTGAAGCATCGGGTCTTCAAATGCAGCTTGCTAAGTGCCTGAGGGTGAAACGGAAGACACTCGGCCTCACAAGTGAAGGTCGTGGCCTCCGTCAGCGCTTGGCAGTGAGAACATGAGCAAAACCACACACGGGAGATTCTCCGACAATCCAGGACTCTTTAGAAAAATTAAATTGAACCCAGCAGAATAGTCAAGTACTACAGGGCTCCTTTCTTAGGGAGCTAGGGGGAGTCTCGGTGAGTGAGGATTGTTTGAAGGAATCTTCTGTCACCATCGTGGATCTGTCTGGAGTCAGAAAGGTCAAGTTCACCCATTGCAAGGGGGGCACCCAGGAGATGGATTCTACTTCATTCTGTAATCACCTCACCTCAGAAGACAAAGGAGAAAAAGACACAAAGTAAAGGATTGCGAAGTCAACTCATGTATGCGACTCACCCATAGAATATCCTAATGTATCCCATGAGGTTGAGGGGACACCCACATGGCAGGCCCTGTTCTGAGTGCCTCAGAGGCAGCAGTGAACAAAAACATCCTCATTCCTGCAGACCCTGGCCTCATCTCTAGGTCTGGTGCTGCACCTCAGTTCAGATGCCCATCATCTTTCACCAGGCCCACAGCAACTGCTTCTGCAATTGCTTTTATATCATTCAAAGAACAATTACCTACAATTTTCCAGGTGCCATTCTAGGTAATAGTGAATTAAACAGACAAAAACATCCGCCCTCCACACTGCAGCCAGAATTATGTCTCCTAAGTGAAAGATGATCTTGTTCCTGTTTTCTCTTTGCTTAAAGCCCTCAGTAACTCCCCTTGAAGACAATGGGAGTCCAGGCCCTGCCCATGTCCCCCACGCCCATCAGCCTGTGGTGCCAGGAGTCTCAGTGGATACCCAGGGGCCCCTCCGGGGCAGCACGTTGCTCACACTGCTTCTGTCCTTCCTGGTCCTTCCAGGTCCTCTCCTCCCTACACTTCTTTTCATGTCACTCCTCAACCTCACTCATCTCCAAGACTCAGCTTGTGTCACTGTTTGTGAATCATTTACTGAAAGATTGGGTAGAACTGACTACAGCTTCCTCTCTGTTTCTTGTACCATTGCTAACTCTTTCCTCACTTGTTTCTTGTTTACTTGTGCATGTCCGCAGTCAGATAGACTCTCTGCTCTTTAAACGAAGAATCGTTCCTACGTTCAGGAGTGTCTTGCCCTGCAGCAAGGCCCAGGAGAGTGGGCACTGTTCTTAAGTTTAGACCATCAGGAAGTAGTAGAGTGAAAGTCTGACACCCAACCTGTTGACTCTAAAATTAGTGCTTCTGGAAGTTTAGATCTGGCTGGGCGAGGTGGCTCACGCCTGTAAACTCAACACTTTGGGAGGCCAAGGCAGGCGGATCACGAGGTCAGGAGTTTGAGACCAGCCTGGCCAACATGGCGAAACCCTGTCTCTACTAAAAATACAGAAATTAGCTGGGTGTGGTGGTGAGCACCTGTAATCCCAGCTACTCGGGAGGCCGAGGCAGGAGAATTGCTTGAACCCAGGAGGCAGAGGTTGCAGTGAGCTGTGATTGCACCATTGCACTCCAGCCTGGGTGACAGAGCGAGACTCTGTCTCAATAAATAAATAAATAAATAAATAAATAAATAAACAAACAAACAAACAAACAGAAGTTTAGATGGAGTCTTTGACTTCATGTGCAGCAAGCTGAGAAGCTTCAAGCAAAAGGGTCTTTCCCTGGAATTCCAACAGACAGACATGCTGCCCCGGGTGCTTCAGCTGACATGTAGCTGACCTGCCTCCATCTTCACAGTCTAAGCATTCAGTTTCTCCCCAGAGTTTGCCTTTCATTTTTATTCTCATTACATTCATCTATTTAGCTTAATATGTTTAACTAAATGAAGACATTAGTAAATATTAAGTGCCTATTTTCAATGAAAAGCATTGGGCTAGGTGTTTTGGGACATAAAAATGAAATTTATATTCAACTTATTTATAATCATATTTTTATATTCTGCAAAACTGTCCTTGAATAAGGAAAAGTCTTGAGTTTTGCAAAAAATATAGAATTCCATTCATTTATTTATTTTTTAGAGGTGTGGGTCCTCCTAAGTTGCACAGGCTGGTTTCAAACTCCTGGGCTCAAGCAATCCTCCTGCCTTGGCCTCCCAAAATGTTGGGATTGCAGGCATGAGCCACTGCACCATGCTGTATTCTATTATTTTAAACACAGAATGGAGAAGGTAGAGCTGTTCTGTGATTCAATCCACACATCAACACATTACGAAAAGTTTACTGAGTATGACAGAGCCTTTCTGAGAAATGTGGAGTTCAACTGTCCTTCCTAAGCTTGGGTTCAGGCCAATCAATGGCATGGCACCTAGATCTTCAGGAAGTGGAATAATCTCTAGGATAAGAGCATCTGCCTAACAGAGAAAAATCTAGCATTTATTAGATATTTTCATAAAAATGTAGTATGAAGTATTTTTAACATTTAACATTTTAAAAGAATTTTACATCTATAACAAATTTTTTACTTGGTTGGCAACTGTTGGCTTAGGTCACAGTAATGTCCAGTGACCCTGTCGCCTGCCACCTAGACTACAAGAAGAAAGGATTTCCAAATGTAAGTGCATTTGTGCACTGGAAGCTACATAGGCATGGCTACAATGGCTAATGGGACCTCTTGAATGACTCCTGAAATCTACAAGCTTATTGGAATAAGGAGAGGGCAGATTGATAAACGGCTATAAGACAGGGTGGAAAAGATGGGTGTTGTTAAAAATGGACAGCAGTCACATAAGTTGTTACTGTTGCTGGGGTCAGTGGGGAAAGAAGGGAGTGCTTTGCAGAGAAAGTGGCATCTGAAATAGACAATGAAAGCAAGGACATGTCAAAGTCGGAATGGAGTGGCTGGGGTCAGGAAAGACCCAGGAATTAAGTGCTATTGACCAGGTAGGATGTAGTGGAACTATAAAGAAAAGCTTAGCAATGTCAGTGGCATTGAGAAATGTCTTAGGTGTGTTGATGGGATCCAGAGGTCCGGATGGCAGGGCTGAGAAGCTCAGCTAAGGAGTCTGGACTGTGTTCTGCTGCTGTGACCCTGGAATTTGCTGCTTTGAATTGCCTGTGTGGTGTGGTGCAGCTGGAAATCAATGCCTGCAATGTGGAAGGTCTGTGCTGGTGGCTTTCCACTTGGGGATGATATTGGAAAGTGCTTATTTTCTGTATTTATATCTTGCTGGTATGGCACGTCTTCCTGAGAATGTGGGGACCACGTGCTTGTCCCAACCTCCCAGGAGGATGACTGGCAGGCTCTTTGTGGGGCATCCCACGCCTCTTCAGAGTGAGGCTGAGACTGAGACGTAGACGGCTTTTTTAGTCGTAACACCCAAAATTCACAATCCTAATTTAACGAAAATCTACCCAGCTATTTCCATGTATTTTTAAATGTTAAGTAACAGACGGAGATTTCATTTTATTTATATATGCATAGCAGATAGCAAAACTGTTAAAGAAAAATAGACTGTATTTAAACCAACAGTGTTATCAAGAGCAGTTCCAGAGCTGGAACCAGGAGAGAGCCATTCCTTCCCTTGCCTGAACTCGAACACAGGACACATTTGTTTCTGTTCCAGTCTTTCATTCTGTGGATGGCCTGTGTGGGGCCAACCAATGGGCAATGCTAAAACACTGTATCTGGGATCTTTCTTTCTGGATTATATTTGTTTGAAAAAATGCTTCTGTTCTTTGGTAATCTCAAATCAGGCAAGGCCAGTTTTTTTTGGAAAATATAGTATTAGTTTCCAAGTTAGTTAAAAAAATACAGTCCTCATCTTTTATGTAAGGTGAGAATTACCAATTAAACAGCTTTATTTCCTCTCAGTCTTCCTAAATGGCAGAGTAGCAGAAGGGAGGTCCTTCCTATAAGAAACAAACTTCTGGCAGCTGCAGAAGTTCAGTGGCAGAGAAGAGAGGGACAAAATCCCAATGGGAGCAGGACAGTGGGCTGGGTCTGTGGCCTTCACCAAGGGCCACCGCTCACTAATAATTTTATTATTAGTGATCAAAAATCTTACTACAGTCACTCAGAAACATTTAGATTTTGATCAAGATAGTATTTTTCCTAAAGCAAGAAAACCAAGATTGATTTTATTTTAAAATGTTTAATGGAAAATGTTACTTACACTTAAAGACTATTACAATTATTTGAAAATTTTTACTCATCAGAAACACTTGATTCATTGAGAAATGCCAGATCAATGGGGTGCTGCTGTCCTTGAGTGAGATTTCTTATAAGGTGGGAGGCTGGATGGACACAGTCTATTCTGAGATAGCCTTTTTGGGTCTCTAGAAGCCAAATTATTCGTTTCAAATGTGCTTGGTGACTATCAGGTAGACACTCACAAAGAAACACAAAACTCTTTGAAAACTGGAAGATTTTGCATCTATTCACAGCCACATGCTCACATAGCCCAAAATACCCACAGCATTAACTTGATTAAGAAGGCGGGGTAGAAGCAAAACAACTCTAAACAAAATCATTTGACGCAGGAAGTCCCAGTTCGTTAGGACTCTTTTTAGATGCCTTTGATTGCGCGTCTGAGCTGAGAATCCAGGCTCTGAGGAGCACACACTCCAGAGTTAGATGCAGCAGCTGCTCCCAGCTACGCTCCATTCATGGGAAACTACACTTAGACTGATTGTCTCTCTGAATAACTTTGATATCACTGTGGAACTAGCTTGAAAAAAAATAGTAAAGAGAAATTTAGCAAACGTGTGCAGTAGACGTGTTTGGAATTTTGGAGGAATTTTATGTTATAACTAGAAATTTCACTATACTCATTATACAAGCCAAATGCTAGAATGCAAGCATAGTTTTTAACAGAAATTTAAAGCCTGAAAACGAAATCACCACTTTATTTTTAATATTTTCAATTGCTTGAAATTTTTCTGGAATCTATTAATACTTTACCTATAAAGAAAAGAAAATTCGAGTATCATAAAACCAGGTTCAGAATGAGACAAACGAAGTATCCAGAGAACAGCAAAGGCCTGCTGTCAGTCTGCTCTAAACAATTTTTTGGTGTGTGAGTCAGATGCAACACCTACATAGGAAATCTTTTATTCAACAAACATAAAAGTCAGAATAAAGGAATCTATTTCTTGCAGAGATTCAGTTATGTCCTTTGACAATTAAGTTAATACTTTAAACCCAAATTGGAAATGACTTCTTGCTTGAAATTTGCCAATATCTGCTCTCTGTTCAACCCTTGCATTGTGAAGAGGTTGAACCCTGCTAAAATTCGTATTATTTAGGTCCATGAGCAGTGATGCTGAGTAACATGTTTGCTGAGATGTGCATCACCTGCTCAGCCATGCCTGTCATCGCTGAGTGTCCTTGAGTATCAGCGAGGAAGAAACCAGCTGCAGGGCAGAGCAGGCAGCCACACACCTGCAGTGCCCAAGCTCCCTAGAACCATCCCCAGCAAGTGTTCAGGGAGGCAGAGGCCGGAGAGGGACAGAAGCCAGCTTGCCCATCACTCATCCTGTCTTCTCCCCTGAACTGTTCAGCTATCCCAGATAACACTTTCTCATTTTATGATGGGGTGATAGACAAGATGACTCCAGGGTTTTTCTCACCATAAGACTTGACCATTTTGGTTATTGCTTTTCTAATTGCAGTCCTGGAGTTAGTCATTTGTTCTTCCTGCAGCACAGAGGGTCTTTTCCTTCCAAAGTGGATGTCACTGACAAGGCTGATCTTCATAGTGAAAAATCAGAGACCTCAATCACCAGAGGTCCAAGAATGTGCCCTGCACCACTCCAGAGGGCCGTGAGTTCCCTGCAGCCACAGACAGACTCACCCGTGCACCTCCAGTACTTTACGGGGTCTTGGCACATGATCTCTACTTAACTGAGTTAATCTACCCTCCCTTGTATGGAACCATTTTACACACATAGGCATTTTCCAAATAAGTATCTCGTTTTTATGAAATAAAAAATAAATGCTATTTTTTTTTAGAAAGTGCTCACTTTTTTGTTTCTTTGTGATCACCAGCAAGAGAGTCATGAAGAGCATTTGAAAGGATAATCTGGCTTGGAGAGACTTGGAAGAAAATGAGTCCACCCAGCCTCCCACATTATTCATTATTTTCAGACTCAGAAACTGGATCTATGTGCTTAAAAATGCTTCCATATGTTTGGCAATATTAAGACTGACAGATGTCTATAGGGAATAACCTAAAACTTAGTACATATACCTGAAGATGGTTAAGATCTTGAGGACAGTGCAAATATTTAGGAAATTATAATGTCTACACTAATAAATTATGCATTATAATGCACAAAGTCAGTGATGGCTCAACTAAACTATATCTTTCAAAAAATTGGAAGTGGAGAGACTAATATTGGTAAACACTTTTAAATGCATGTTTTGAAATGCAGGCTATAGAGGAATAGGAAAGCCAGCACATTCCTGGTTTCTGCTCCACATGCAGAGAGCTTGGCCATCACCACTCACATAATCAAAGAAGAAGCTGAACAGAGGGTCGGCAGCTCTTCTTGGAAGAAGAAAACTGAGGTCACAGGGCACACTGCTGCCTCAAAACTGGAGAGACAGGCCGGCTGATGCAGAGAGCACAGCTCACAGCAGCAGATGCCAGAGCTGGCAGGAACACTTACAGGGTGATCACCTAGCTCCTGGGACCAACGGTGGCTGAGTGTATTAGTCTGTTCTCATGCTACTAATAAAGACATAGCAGAGCCTGGGTAATTTGTAAAGGAAAGAGATTTAATTGACTCACAGTTCATCAGGGCTGGAGAGGCCTCAGGAAACTTACAATCATGGCAGAAGGGGAAGCAAACACATCCTTCTTCACATAGCAGCAGCAAGGAGAAGTGCCGAGCAAAAGGGGGAAAAGTCCCTTATAAAACTGCCAGATCTTCAAGAACTCATTCACTATCACCAGAATGGCATGAAGATAACTGCCCCATGATTAAATTACCTCCCACCAGGTCCCTCCCACCACACATGTGTATTATGGAAACTACAATCCAAGATGAGATTTGGGTGAGGACACAGCCAAACCATATTAGTGAGCTTGAAAGATAAAATCCCTTTTCTGACCACAACTGTCCTGAGATTGACCTCAAGGAGCCACACCAGGTTCTTTCAGTGAAGATCAGAGAAAAAATCCCTTGTGCTTTCAGCAGGCACTGGGGGTCAAGGCTCAGAGCACTCTGTCTCACAAGGCCTCTGCCCTCCAGGGAAACAATTTCACCAGAGTCCAAACCTACTGGGGCAGCGTCAGAACCAAGTCCACTGGGTGAAGAAAAATACCCAACTCCAAATCCCATGGGCTTTCATCACCTAAAAGGAGAGGGTGCAAGAAGCACTGGCAAAGACCACAGTCTAAGGACAGAGGCTCACTGGATGATGGAGACCTAATCAGAGGTCATGAACTGCCTCCCCTCCCCACATCTCAGCACTGTGTCAACAGGGCTTTTGTATTGTAACAGGGGATTACCACGGAAAGAACTGCACACCTCAGACCATATTAACAAGTCTCTAAGGAAACTCAAAGACAAAAGGGGAGATAAAGACAAGGGCACTGGGGAAACTTTAGCTTATTACCGCTGCAGCTACAACAAACAGCAAGCACAGCCTCACTGACTCCTTGGCAGATCAGCATGCAGCCTGACACCAAAGGCCTATTTGCCTCTGTTACTTCAATCCAGTACATCATGTCTAGCTTTCCAAAAATTTCCAAAGCATGCTACAAGGCAAAAAACACAGCCAGAAGAGACAAAGCAAGCATCAGAACCAGATTCAGATATTATAAAGATTTCCAAATTATAAAATTAGGAATGTATTTATTTATTGGGACAGAGCCCTGCTGTATCACCTAGGCTGGAATGCAGTGGCTCGATCTTAGCTCACTGCAACCTCCGCCTCCCAGGTCCAAGCGATTCTCTTGCCTCAGCCTCCCAAGTAGCTGGGATTACAGGTACACACCACTATGCCCAGCTAATTTTTTTGTACTTTTAATAGAGATGGGGTTTTGCCATGTTGGCCAGGCTGGTCTCAAACTCCTGACCTCTGGTGATCTGCCCACCTCAGCCTCCCAAAGTGCTGGGATTACAGGCGTGAGCCACTGCACCCAGCCATCAAATTAGGAATTTAAAACTACTATAATTAATATGCTAAGAACTCTAATGGAAAATGTAAGAATGGACAGGTGATATAACCAGAGGAATGGAAACTCAAAGAAAGAATCAAAAGGAAATGCTAGAAATTAAAAATAGTATAACAGAAATTAAAAATGCCTTTGATGGGCTAATCAGAAGACTGGACATGGCCAATGAAAGAATCAGTTCACCTAAGGAGTCAATAAAAACTTCCCAAACTGAAAACCAAGGAGAAAAGAAAAATAAAAACAACAGAATGTTGAAGAACTATTGGACAGTTAAAAAAGCTGTAACATGTATAATAGGAATACCAGAAGGGGAAGAGAGAAATGATTGAACAGAAGAAATGTCTGAAGTAATAATGGTTGGCTGAGAATTTTCCAAAGTCAATGACAGATACGAAAGCACCCATATAGGAAGCTCAGAGGACACCAAGCAGGATAAATACCAAAAAACTAAACCCAAGCGTATCATAATCAAACTTTAGACAGCCAAAGACAATGTCTTGAAAGGATCCAGAGGGGGAACATCCATCTAATCTGGAGAGGAACAAGAGAAGGACAGCACCACACTTCTCTTCACAAGACACATGAGCAAGAAGGTGAAGAATGATATTTAAAATGTCGAAAGAAAAAAAACCTCATCAACCTAGAATTCTGGCCAATGAAATTATCCTTCAAAAATGAAGAAATAAAGTCTTTCTCAGGAAAACAAATATTTATGAAATTTTTGGCCAGCAGATCTGCACTGTGAAAATGTTAAAAGTTCTTCAAAGAGAAAGAAGGTATATAATTCTGAATTTCAGATCTACATAATGTAAGCATATTAGAGAAGGGACACATTAAAGGGATATTTTAGGGCAGAGGAACAATTTGGTATGATGTTGTAATAGTGGATACATGACATTACCCATTTATCAAAACTCACAACAGATGATGAACTCTAATACAAACTGTGAACATTATTTAATAATAATGCATCAGTATTGATTCATCTAACTATAATGCATTTGCCACCAATATCAGATGTTAATAATAGAAGAAACTGGCTGGGCGCAGTGGCTCACGCCTGTAATACCAGCACTTTGGGAGGCCAAGGCGGGTGGATCACGAGGTCAGAAGATCGAGACCATCCTGGCTAACATGGTGAAACCCCGTCTCTACTAAAGGTACAAAAAATTAGCTGGGCGTGGTGGCGGGCGCCGTGGCGGGTGCCTGTAGTCCCAGCTACTCCAGAGGCTGAGGCAGGAGAATGGCGTGAACCTGGGAGGCGGAGCTTGCTGTGACCCAAGATCGCACCACTGCACTCCAGCCTGGGCAACAGAGTGAGACTCCGTCTCAAAATAATAATAATAATAATAGAAGAAACTAACTAAGGCAGAGATTACAGGGGGTATATGGGAGCCCTGTACTTTCTGCTCAGTTTTCTGTAAACATACCACTGGTCTGAAAACACAGTCGATAAATGTTTAAAAACCTAGATGGTGAAAATTCAGGGCATCCCAGTTTTTCCCCAGACTAATTTATATCACACTTATCTCCCCAACAATTACTACTAGAGCTAATACTAATATTACTGCACCTTCCAGAGGAATAACTTATATTCTAGCATTAATTTGTCTATCTCTACTCATAATGTGTATGTATGTTTTTCTGTCTGCTTGCATGTAGACATGCACATGTGTGTTTGAAAGAGGTTTAGGATGTGAGGAAAGTGAATTGTGTGACATGTCAGAGAACTCTTCCTTGAGAATAAAAACAGGACAAGTTGATTTTTTGTTATGGCAATATGGAAACCCTTCATGTTTTCTGTTGAATTATATTTGCATGTCTCTGCTGTAAGGGGACTAGCCAAGGGGTTCTGATTGAACATTTGGTGATTATTAGACTTTAGAAACTAAATTGTAAATTTGGCCTCATCATTTGTTGAGAATGACAGATGGGGAATCATTGCTATCCACATTGAACTACCACTAACTTTAATTTTTTTAACTTCAAAAATTGCATTTAAAAGCATAAATCATGATTACACTCATAGAAGGATCCAAGCTGCTTCATCTACAACTTGGAGTCAAGGCTAATTAAGGATAATTAATCTCTTTTTAGAGAAATGAGGAAAATCTGGGTTGAGGAGCTTCTCAGACTGCAAGGTGAAACAGCCAAAGTGAAATACAGAAGTCAAAGCACAATGAGTCAGGTGAAGCACTCCCTCCATTCTTGCAAACAACAGAGACTTTTCAGGACTGTTCCCAGGAGCTTCCTGACCCACAGCAGAAACCTTAGAACACTGTCTACAAAAGGCTTCTAGCCCAAAGGGACCACCATGGACTCACTCATCAGAGTGAAGCTTTCCAGGTTAAGATGGAAGAAAGGCAGCAATAGCCTCTGAACTCACATCTACCCTGCTTTGTGGTTTTGGTATTAAACTCCATCACAGGCCCATGGGATCCCATGAAACTCAGCATACAAGGACCCAAGGACCACATAGACCACCTGGATCACATGACCACAAGACCCAGGAACACATGGACCACAAAACATACAGATAACAAGACCACAGGACCCCATGAAGCTCAAAATGTGAGGACTCAAGTACCTCATGGGCCACATGACCACAAGATACAGGAATACATGGACCACAAAATACGAAGATCACAAGACCACAGGACCTTATGAACCTTAGGATGCAAAAACCCCAGGAACACAGTTCTTGAAGAAACAAGGAGCTCAAAACCTGAGGAACACATGTATCTCAGGACACCAGGGCCTAAGGACCACAAGGACCATGCAGACCTCCAAAGCACATGGGCCATAGACCACAGGACAACATGGACAAGAGAACCACAGGGACTCAGGACCACATGGATCACAGGACCCCAGGACCACTTGGATAGCACACAAGACACAGGACCACATAGACACAGGACCACATAGATACAGGACCACACTGGCCACATGGACCACAGGACCACATGAGCAATAGGGCCTTAGGAATCCCAAGACCACATGGATCACATGAACTACATGGACCACTAAACACAGGACCACATCAACCACATATATCACAGGGCCACATCAACCTCAGGAACCACAGGAATCATAGTACCACATGGACCACACAGACTGCAGGAGCACATGAACCATGGTAACACAGAATCATAGCACCACAGGACTGCATGGACCACAGGATCATAGAACCAATGGATCAGAAGGACCACAGGACCACATGGGCAATAGGACCCCAGGGACCCCAAGACCACAGGACAACAGAACCACAGGAACGCATGGGTCACATGACTACGAGGACCCTCGGACTACATAGGCAACATGAACCACAGGACAACATGGACCACTAGACACAGGACCACATCGACTGCAGTAATCACAGGAATTATGGAACCACATGGACCACACAGACAAAGGGACCACATGGACCACAGGGTCATTGACCAATGGACCACAAGGACCACAGCACCACTAAATCACACAGAGCACATAGACCACAGGACCACAGAATCACAGCACCACATAAACCACATGGAGCACATAGACCACAGGACCACATAAACCACATGGCCCATAGGAACCACAAGGTCACAGGATTATAGGACTCCTAAACTCATCAACTCTGGACCCACAATAGTCACGAACTCTAAATGCTTCCTTTTTATTTAGACAAGGATTCCTTCATAACTAATTAAGCCTAAAAGAAACAATAAAGACCACTGGTCTTCCCTAGAAAAACTCCATTCCACTAGGTCATGCCAAAGTCCATGTTCTGAAAAATTCTGTTAAAAATGTCTATGATCTTTCCCTGTTGCCCATTCTGGCCTTTGGTCAGTAGCAGCCTCAGGATGGTGAGGGCTGGATGCCAGTGCCTGTGGCACTTGATTGAGGTGTTTTTGCAAAGTACAGATGAAGCATTTGCCTCAGGTACCTGTCCACTGTGAAGGCTCTGCGGGGGCAAGTGGAAGTTACTAGGACGGAAGCCTCCCTGCCACCCTGGGCATCCCCTCTGGGCCAGGCCTTATGGCAGAAATCTGTGTCTCAGTTGAAATTCATTAAGACAATAACTGGAGGACAAACGTTTCCCCCAGAATTCTCATAGGTGACAAATAGGAGACAAAGCCCCTCCTGGAGGCGCACTGAGCTACCTCAGGGCTGGATTGTCGTGACAGTCTGTGTGTTCTTGCTGCGATTGTCCTCCTCAAACACAGCCCCTGCCTCAGGTTCCCACCCCACACCAGCCTCCTTCCTGCGTCCTTGGCAGCATCTGTATGGCGCCTTGAGGTGCCGAGCATGCTTGTTGGTCTCTGCAGCCCTGAAGTTCTCAGGGTGCAGTGGCTACACAACTCTGGATGGATGGAGACAAAGGAAGTGGTGAGTCCTTGTCCTTAAGTCATGAGTCCTTGTCCTTTTACAGTTGCAGGAGAGAACAACTGGAAATCCTCATATAAATCACCTCTTTGCTTAATTGGAAAACTATTAAGGGCCTTCTAACGTATCTCTTCTTTGTCCTGTAGAAAGCTTTTTAGTTTAATGGAATCTTCACATCAGACTCGTTAGGAAATCCACATTTCCTTCATCATCGGCTGAACTGGGAGTAACCGAGCTAATTCAATTTTATTCATTACATAAACACACACTCAGATGCTAATCACTTAATAATCACAAGATACTAAGAATATATAGGAATTAAAAAAAAAAAACACCTGGCCTGAAAATTGCAGTCATGTAACACAGGAAAAACTAGGCACATGAGTTCAATGAAAACCAATATATTTAAAGTAGAAGAGATGCTCAAACAAAACAAAGCCGTAGTGATGGAGCAGAGGACGAGGTCTTGCGCACAGGGGCCAACCAGGACGGCATTGGGAGGGAGGGACGTCTTCCTGGGGGCTCCTGGGACAGGAATCACATACACCTCAGGACCTGGGTCCCTCTGTGTGAACCCAAGTCTGTGCCCACCCTATTGGCTCTGCTCTTTGCCTTTGGCCATGAACCCATTGGGCCCTTTTGCCCTTTGGCTTCCAGGCTTGAGAATTGGGTTCCCAATAGAGATCCCTAGCAAGAAAACAGTGTGCGGAGAAATTGAGGCCGGAGTGGGTTTTTGCCTTCCCCCTTTCAGTCATGCCAAAGATTGTGCAGCATCTGAGGCCTTGCCTAGGTCGGCTCTCGCCAGGCTGCCACTGTGCCCACCACGTCCCTTCCTATCCCTTGTGATGAGGGTGGTGACTGCTCCCACTGTCTGTAATGCTGGGGTGTCTTGCCACCCCTTGGGGCCTCCTCGAGTGGCCCCATAACTCTGCCTATCCCCCACATTGAGCCCTCTCAGTTGTGCTCCTCTGCATGCCCTCTGACTGCTAACGGCACAGGACTGCGTCTCTGCAGCAAGTGGATTCCAACGCAAGGCAAGACTTGTCCTGGGAAGACTCAAGGTACAGAACGAGAGCTAATGACAGAAATTCACAGGACCACAGACTTCAGTTCACAGCAAGAAAGGACGTTCTGAGAGCCATGCACAGTGGAATGGCTTGCCTGGCTCCATGGCCTCCTTGACTCCAGGGTGCATAGGACTTTCCTGGAAATCTGCTTACAAAGCAGGTGGTCAAGTTTTCAGCCCAAGAAACTGGAGTGGGGGCAGAGGACATGCATTTTGACAAGATCCCAGGTGGTCTTTAAGCATGTGGATTGAGGGTCCTAATTTGAGAAACTCCGAGCCAGAAGAGTTAAGTCACTTCACTGACCTACCCCATTGCATTGTGAGACAGGTTGTCCATGCTGTCCCTTCTAATGGTGAGATTCCAGGATTCCACAACCAAAGATCTTCTTTGGAAAGATATGTTTGCTTTGTGCTTGCAAAGCAGGCAGGAATCATGGGAAGACCTACGAAGTTCCAACCTTGTCTAGCTGAGGATGTCCCTCCCTGCCCTGGGTCAATGGGAATAAAACATGTCCCTCTCCTTCTGTTCTCTGTTTCTGGCCCTAAGCAAGCCACAGGCCTCAGTTACTTTCAGCTGCATCTTAGGCCTTGCCCAGATTCCGCATAGTTACCAGATTACCCACTGGTGTTCTTTGCTGCAATGAACTAGCAAAAGTATCAAAGGAAAACATCAAATTGACAAAATGAATACTTAGTTATTGTTCTCTAAGAAATGATGATAGTCTAATAATAAAATAATAGAATACAGGTTTTCAGGACTTAGACTAAAAGAAAATCGTCAATTCACCTGTGGGTCTTTAACTGACCAATATCATATGAATTGTAGATAGCCCTCTTCAAATGGAACACCCATTAAAATTATCCAACATATTACGGAAGTTAGAGTAGAATTCCATGCTATCTGGGAGAAGAATTAAAGAGATGTTCTCGGCTCAGAGGAACATGTGACCGCTGGATCAACAGAGAAGCTCTCTCCTGTCCGGTTCCCTCAGCACGCCATCTCCCTGGAGGCTGCATCCGTCCCTCTTCGATGTCTTCCATGATTGTAGCAGCCACACCGGAAGCATCCTTTCTTCTCCCACATCGCCAACCTCCACAGGTTATGACAGATAAAGGCAATACACTTCATACCATTCAATAGTCAATTTTTTTGGGGGGTATCCAAATATGCTTTCCCTACTGCCTTGGGCTTCCAGGAAAACTAGAGGGCTGGCTTACTCTGAACTTAAACTACAGGCATCACGACTTTGCGAGAGCCTAGCTTTCAGTTCTTAACACTCCCAGGCCGCCTGTCTATGCTGACATGCATCATCAGATCTCCAGCAAAGACTGTGCTTACAGGCTTTGATTCTGAAAGCCATGTGGTTCTGCTTCCAGGCCCCATGAGAATTCCTTCTAGCCGCTCTTCTAATTTTCTGGGGTCAGCATTTTCATATGGACACTGGCCATAGGTCATCTCAGCTATTCCAAGGGGACAGAAAATTGGAGGGTTTTTGAGAGAGTCAAGACCTTTAAAGCATATCCTAATTCTAATTGCGCTGGAAATTTTCCAGTTTCCCAACAAATACAGCATGTGGAATGTGGACAATTTGCCATTCCTTACAGCAAAACTGAGTTTCAACAACTGATTTATCATTGCCATTTTTAAAGAAGTATCACATGAAGCTTGTGAGAATGGAGACAGAAAACTGAGACCAGCACACAACAACAAAACAGGCCAAGAACAAAGAAAGAAAAATGCCCACAAAAGGGTGACAGAATACACAGGGCTGAGGTGGGGTCTCATGCTCTCAACCAAAATGAGTTAATGACCAAGAAAAGGCATTTGATCTTTCTGCTGTTAAAACAAACCAAACCAAACCAAACCAAACCAAACCAAAACAAAACAAAACACAACTTCTCTCTGAAATGAGCTCCTCCACTCCAGGCAGTGATTTGACCTGCTGGTGTGGTTATTGTTCCGAGGGATTGAGGCAATGTTCACTTTGCAAATGTTTAACGAAGACCTGTTACGGGTCAAGCTCTGACCTAGATGCTAGGGGAAGGAGGAGACGCTGTGCACCCTGGGGTCTTTCCATCCCCTCGGAGGAAGCTGAGACTTAGGTCAAAGCTGAGTATGCCGGCGGGGCTGGCCCCAGGAGCAGCTGACAGTGCCACCCGCCGTGAGGACATGAATCTGTTTCTAAATTCTTTTTTTTCCTAATTTAATTATTTTTGCAAGTACACAGAGCACC
The DNA here is from genome assembly GCF_009828535.3 of Hylobates moloch. Lineage (NCBI taxonomy): Eukaryota > Metazoa > Chordata > Mammalia > Primates > Hylobatidae > Hylobates > Hylobates moloch. The sequence continues at coordinate 429,449 of NW_026652288.1, read as the reverse complement.
TTTAATTCTACACATTAAGGAATTACAAAGATTTAATTTCAGAAGTTGACTTGGAGTTTTAAATATGACTTCTTGTATAGAAATTGTGGGAAAAGATACAACTAATTATCTTTAGCATGCCATAGAAAACAGCATTGTTAGGGAGGTGGACTCCACTAAGGATTCCACGTGATAATTCTACATTAGGGAGTAGGCAGTGTTTATAAATAAAGCTGTGCTAAAGCTTGAAAATGGTCTCAAACTGCCTACATCTAAAAACGTCATTTTCTCAAATTGGCTATACAAAAGCCCTTACAGTGAAGGGAGGGCCAGGAGGAAACATGTATTTCAAACTCCAGGCCTTCATTTACCTGCCTGTGCAATTGGTGGGCACTCTTTGTGAAGGCTACACCAGGCAAAGTGGCCTTGGCAAGTTTCAGGGCTGCCGCCTGACACCAGAATCCAGGCTGGCCCCAGCATGATTATCTCAGGAGAAGAATCAACTCTCTGAAGTGAGGGGCAAGGTGCCATGACACTTCCAATTAGGTTGATATGATTTTCATTTAGTGATTTTTTTAGGTCACTTCATGAAAAATGTGACATTTTGAACTGAAAATAATTTGAAAAGATTTAAAGATGAAACAGGTAAAGATTAAAGTTCCAGGTTAACATGAATAGAATAATGATAAAACTTATAATTTGATTGTAGTGATGCTCTGAGCATTATTTTAGTGGTTCTTTATAAGAATCCTACGAAGTAGACGCTTCCACAAATATTTAATAGAAGAAGTTGGCTCAGAAGTTGCAACTCCCAGGAGTGCCCAGTGACAAGGAGGTGTCATCCAAACCTAGTTCTTTTGTCCCTAAAGGCAGGGTGAATTTTTTTTTCTACACAGGACAGTCTCCTTGGGAATAAAGGATAAAAACCATAGCATTTGTGAAGAAAAAAAAGAATATTTCTAAGAAAGTCGTAAAAGGCATATGAATGTGGAAGGAATTGAAAAAGAGAGAGACTGAAAGTTCTGAGGAGAAAATTTAACTGAAGATTTACAGCCAGGAAGAAAGGGACGAACCCATCCCTGGTGACAATCCCAGAGGCCCGCAGAAGAGCCGGTCAGCACAGCCTCCTCCGGATAGGTTTCGTCTGTCGGGGGCTCCCGGCCTCACATCTAGCACCCAGCACAATGGCAAGCAAGTAATAGGTTCAAATGCTTGTTAAATAAATCAATGAATGCAAGAATTAATTCACTTCATGGGTTAATTACCACAGATTGTCCTAGATAGGGCTGGATAGGGCTTGACCATTTCAGCAAAACTCTTGCAGTACAATTATGTTTCATTGAATCCTATGAAAATCCAATTAAATATGTTTGGATAACAATGAAAGAAATAAGGGAAGGCAGAAAGGGAGGAAGAAAGGAACAAAAGAATGAAGGGAGGAAGAGAGGAAGAAAGGAAGGGAGGGAGAGAAGGAAGGGAGGAAGGGAAGAAGGGAGGAAGGGACGAAGGGAGGAAGGGAGGGAAGGAGGGAAGGAAGAAGGGAGGGAAGGAAGGAAAGGGGAGAAGGGAACGTGCCAGGAGGGAAGGGAATGCGCCAGACAGTTCTATCACCCATCACTCTTCCAATTAATCAATTTGTGTTCTGGAGTGAGTGCAGGATGGTAGGAAAAAACCTGTAATATATATAAAAGAACAGGCAAGACTAAGGCATATGAATTATAGAAACGTTTTAGAGAATTATAAAAGCATTGTGATAATTTAGAACTGGCCTTATCCTGGGCCCACGCTGAGTTAGGTCACTCGTGGTGGCAAATGCTGGTGTGTTTATCAGGCTGGGTGTGCGCCCAGGGACCTGGCGCTGCCATATTGTGAAATCATAACAGAGTCTTCCACACCAAGAAGATTTTAGGATTCAGTGATGCCAGGCAGCCACTTTTGCAGACCTGTTGGATTTCTTTCCCATTTTACCTTTGGCTTATTTGTTACGTTATTTTCATTATAAGTGTTTACGGCAGCCAGTGTTTCTGATCTCATGCGTCCTCTCCTCCCTTTTCCAGGCGGCGATCCATGGGAGTTGTGGTCACCGCAGTACCCCAGCAAAGGCGGGGATCTGATGGGTCAGGTCTCGGCGCTGGACGGAAGGCTGCTGCTCTGGTTTGATCTAGTGGGGCAGGCCGGTGGGGCGGGTGGGATCTGGTGGGGCAGGTCTTGGCGCGGGACCAAAGGCTGCTGCTGTGGGATCTGCGAGTCTGGGCGCAGCTTTTACACGCGTGTTCCTCGGGGCCTCCACAGGCACTGGACTGTGTCCTTCACCAATGTTGACTGAAAACCAGCGTGAGGTTCTAGGTTCAGCATGGGGGTCGCAACATGTCTGTAATCTTGCCAGCGTCTCCTAATCCAAATGCTTAGCAGGAAGCAGTGTTTTCCTTTTCTGAAGAACGACAAATTCCTGAAAAAACGTGGCCCAGCCGCTGGCGCCACGAATTGGGCGTCTCCACAGCGGCAGCGCCGCCTCCGCGCAGCCTCATTTCCGTCAAAGCTCCGTGAAAAGCTGTTTGTGTGTGTTGAGCCCAACCCGTGTACGAGCTAAATTGCTGAGGGAGAGTAGTCACTGGACAACATTTACTGAAAAGACCACATACGAATTATTTGTCATTGTATTAAATCCGTCACTCAGAGAATTCTGACATGTCTCCCCTGCCTCAGTCATTTTTGGAGAAGCTTGATTCCCGCGCCCAGTGGTTCTGGCGCCCCTTGATTCCCGCACCCTGTGATTCCCGCGTCCCGTGATTCCCACGTCCCGTGATTCCCGGGTCCCGTGATTCCCGCGTCCTGTGATTCCCGCGTCCCGTGATTCCCACGTCCTGTGATTCCCGCGTCCCGTGATTCCGGCGCCCAGTGATTCCGGCGTCCTGTGATTCCCGCGTCCTGTGATTCCCGCGTCCCGTGATTCCCGCGTCCTGTGATTCCCGCGTCCTGTGATTCTGGCACCTTGATGCTCGCGCCGTGGATGGATGTGTGGCTGTGCTACCCCAAGCGCCCCGAGCCAGCTCTTGCTCTTCAGACGCCCCTGAGATCCCCAGCCCTGTGGTGGGCGCCTTACCCAGTCTCCTGGTGCCACAGTGGCGAGGGCCTCCTGCCCACCGCCCCAAACTATTGCCATTTTGTGCTGAAATACTATCAACTTCGCCTCCCCAGAGATCTATTCCAGAAAAACATGTGCTATTGTAAATAACACAGGAAAGACATTTTTTGAAAAAAATATAAATAAAACAATTCCTACCATGAAGGCCTCCTACTGTAAGTTTAATCACTAGAAGACATCATCAAAACAACAACAAACAAAACTTGTTCCTTAGCCAATTTTCCCTTTCTTGAACTGGACGTTAGCATAGACATCCAAACAGCTGGTTTTAACTTTTGTTATTTTTCCCAACTCATTTCCTGTTGAATAGTAAACTGAATATTTTAAAGAAGAAGAAAAACAAGAAGCCTGACCAATGAATGTATTTAAAAACTAATTGGCTATTTAGATTATTTTAGCTTTTGGTACATGAATTTCCTTATGGCATTTTGTGTATATATATATCTCCAAAGCAAAGAAAAATAATAAGTTCTGTGTTTTTGCAAATGAGAACACTGGTGAACATATTGCACATGCCTGAATAACCAGATTGTCATGATCACCCATACCTATTGTACTTTGCTTCTCTGTTAATCTCAGAAGACTGAATCAGAATTAATAGAAGAAAACCTGAGATGTCATCTTGACCAGATTCCCCTTTCTCAAAGGGATGGTGCCCAATTCCTCCATAAACATGATGATCAGCACACACACACACACACACACACACGCACACACAATACACAGGCACACACACATATGCACATGCACACACACAAAACACAGATACACATGCACACATACTGAAACAGCGACACACAGGGACACACAGATACACACACATATCTAATCACACACCAGCAGATACACAGATGCACAGAAACACAAACACTTTTATGATTCCAAGGCCTGTTTATCAAACATCCGTGGGTGGCCCTGAGATGCCTCTGAGGCAGGTGCAGTGTAGACCCCAAACCTGGGAGCCTGCAGGCAGTGTGCACACCAGGAGACCCCAGGTGGACGTGGACAACGGGGTGAATCCTGGATGCTGTAATCACAGGTGGCAGAGAGGATCTGGCATCTCAGCACCTGGTCTCCCACCAGGCGCTATGCTGCAGTTCCCCATCTTATTCCCAAACCTCTACGTCCCTCTGTGGAGAAGGGACGTGGTGTTGAAACGCTGCTGTGACAGTGAATGTCCAGTTAGAAAGTGCTGTCTTCACCAGCCTCTGAGGGCAGGGAGGAGGGCTCCGAATTACCCCAGAAATTCAGTCACCAGCGCACTGCGGGAGATATATCCAGCAGACGTTGAAACCTGGAAACACAATTTTCCATGACTCTGGGAATATGATTAATAATCAAATGAGTTCCTTCCACACATAAGCCCTCGACTCTATCCCCGGGAATACTGTGGGAATTCAGCGAAGGGGAAAAGCACTTGGATTGTTTGAAAGCATCTGAGGAGCTGCAGTTCCCAGCACTTCGTCCACCTCCAGCCTGAGTTTCAGAAGGGGGGCTTGTCAGGCTCTGAGCTTCATGCATCTTCCGGACATCTGACTCAGTTATAGTTCCCTCCGTGGCCACACGGCATCAGCTCTGGATTAAGGAAAAAAGGTCTTCAGGGAAGCAAAAGCTCCATGACCTTTTGCAGCCCTTTGCAACTGAGGGAACTTAAACCTCTAAAGGGGATATTATTGGAACAGAACCAGTCACAATCACAAACTACCATCTCCAGAGAAAATAGACATTTTTTTTTGCACTAAGAATACATCTCTGGTTTAAACAGGTTGGACAATTGTGAGGCATTCTTCACTGAGACCAGAGTAGTTTATTTCTATTTCGGCTCAATAGAAAAATGCTACAAAGTGGCAACGTAATCCCACCTTGTCGTACCAGTATTTTAGAAATGGGACTTTAAAAGTAATCTGTGGGTGACTTTCTTAGGAAAATTGAGATTTTATATCTTATATTACGAACGCTTATTTATAGATTTTATTTCCATAAGATTGTAACTCCTTGAGGGTTTGAAACTTGCTTTGACCAGCTCTAAATTTCTAGAATCTGGCATTATGCTAAAACATGAAGGGCAGTTTCAGTAACTGTGCTACAAATACAGGAGTCATTGTTCTTGGCTGACCAGGGTGTTTTCCATTATGTTCTTTGCAAGACTGCAAGTATCAGACTTAATAAAAGTGGGATACTGCTGGCTTAGGCAAAGAGTGGCATGGGTGGAAGAGGAAGCCCCCGTCACAGCCCTGCTCCCCTCCACTAGGCAGCTGGCCCTCAGGGGTCAGGTCAGCCTCCAAATTCAGTCCACTGTTTTCTGGCCAGTGACCTTGGGCACATTGTTTAAGCTCTCTGTGCCCCAAGTGCCCAGCTATGATGAAGAGGTGACAGAGTAGCTCACAGCATTCAGGGGACAAGAAGAAAGGGTGAGCAAGGCTTGGTGAAGATCGCATGCAGCCATGGCCCTTGGCACAGCAGCAGCCCTAAAATCCACGCACAATGTGAATGGCTTTTGTGTTTGTTTTTGACAGAGTTTCACTCTTGTCGCCTATGCTGGAGTGCAATGGTGTGGTCTCGGCTCACTGCAACCTCTGCCTCCTGGGTTCAAGCAATTCTCCTGCCTCAGCCTCCCGAGTAGCTGGGATTACAGGCATCCGCCACCATGCCCGGCTAATTTTTGTATTTTTAATAGAGATGGGGTTTCACCATGTTGGCCAGGCTGGTCTCGAACTCCTAACTTTAGGTGATCTGCCCGCCTCAGCTTCCCAAAGTGCTGGGATTACAGATGTGAGCCAACACGCCTGCCTGTAAATGGCTTTAAATGCCATTGTTATTGTGTCAGTCCCCACACATCACACACATAGCAAACTCAACCCGCCAACATCCTGAGCATCAATCAGGTGCACCCGTTGGTGCTGACCCTGTGGGGCATTTGGAGATAAATATAAGTGTAACACAGGAAACCTGGTCGGTCACAGGGATAAATGCCAGGGCTGGAGGTAGACACATATGTGGGGCACCAAGGGGGGTCCTACATAGGCGGCCAGTATATGGTGCATGGCGACTCTAGTACTTGAGCAGGGCTTAAACGCTGAGGCATCTAAGCAGGTGTAGAAGAGCCAGGTAAGGGCAGTTGTGCCAGAGGAAACAATGCTAGGGAACAGTCTGGGGCAGGAAAGCTGAGTTTTTGGCTGTTTCATTGTGATATGTTCAGCTGTAGAATGCCCAGGTAATAACTACTATTCTTAATGCCCAGTATGGGCCGTGCAAGTCTCACACTCTCTTCTTTAATCCTGATGACAACCTTAAGCAAGGGTTTATGTTTATTTTTATTTTTATCTTTCAGGTGAGTTAAATCAGGTGCAGAGAGAGTAAAGGATGTCTTTAAGCAAAGGTCAAGCGTGGACTCCCACCTGGCTTTGTTTGCTCTCTCCTCTGTCTACCCAAATCCTCTGCAGGCTCCAGTCCTTCCCCTACGACCTCCCATCTGCTGGCAGTGGAGATCCCCTCCTGAGTCTCCTCCCATTGTTCCAGAATAACTCTACACTTGGTCATAAATCACGTGCAGATGGATTGATTTTTATTTCGTGTATAAATTGTACACATATAGGATTAAATGCTGACTCTGGAACATGGCAAGTTACGTAAACTTTAGGAGTCTCTGTTTAGTTTTTTCCCATGATGTTAGTTCCGCAAGGGTTTCATAAGGAGCGTATGGACACATGCTCACACACAGACGGGCACACCTGCACGAACCCACACATGCTGACACACAAAAATGCAGACATGTGCACACATGCACACACCCACAGACACACACACAAATGCAGACATGTACACACATGCACGCACCCACACATGCTCACACACACAAATGCAGACAAGTACACACATGCACACACCCACACATGCTCACACACACAAATGCAGACATGTACACGCATGCATGCACCCACACATGCTCACACACAGGCACACGTGCATGCACGTACACGAGTGTGCATCACACACACACATGCAGGCACACACATGCCCATGCCCTGTAATGCCCTCAGTCAACACCAGGCCATTTCTTTCCCCTTCCCCAGGCAAAATAACTTGATGATTAGCCAATTAGCAGAAATTAAAGATCTAGCAGGATTATCTCTGGCTTAATTTGACCTATAAGAATTTGTCCCTATACCTTGTGTGAACACACCTGGCTCTTAGAAAGGATTTGCTGAGGGAACAAGCTCAGCCTGATGCCCCTTCCTGTTGCCCTGGCATGGTTTCCAGGTCTTCCTTCTCATGAGCCCCGGGCCAAAGGAGCAGCAGCAGGCTGAAATTGTGATCAGATGACAGAAGTGCTAGGTGAACTGACCTGGGAACATCTTTCTTATTATGCAGTTGTCAGGTTGAGCAATTTCAGGACCCAAGTCTTCCAACACCGGCCTCATTAGTTGGAGAGTTTGCCTCATGGAACTACTTAAAGACACATGTGGGCTGCTGTGAGCCCCCAAGTAGGTATCACATCCAGCCACACTCCCCGAGTTACTGCAGCCTTTATGGACATGAGGCAGCCCTCTGCAAGCAGATCTGATGGTTAATTGGGGGATTGTGGCCATAGGCACCATTGAGCCAGGTGTTTGCACATGAGCCTTCATCAAGTCAAGAAGCAACATTTTCATTTCATAGAGTGGCTGCCCCATGGATGGACCTCAGACACTGTGGGCATTTGGTACCCAGATGTTTGGCTATTTTCCCATTTACAAGGAAAAAAAACAGATGAAAGCCTCTCTAAGGAAAATGTCCATCCTTATTACAGAGAAAGATGAGCATTTTTCTTAGCAAGCTCATCATTAGAAAGAATTTTTGAAAGCAGCTGCGTGCCCATAGAATGAAGCTCAATGGAATCCTGTTTCTCCATAGACCACAGCAGCGGGGCTGACGGGCCAAGTCAGTCTCCTGATCCCTCTCCTGTCAAATCCTCACTGAAACAAGCTCCAGATCTAATCTTGTTGCTCATAATTCATGAATAATATTATGGCTTTGAGTTCGAATTCTTCTTGCCAAATCTTTGCTTACCTCGTTTCCTCATCCAAACGCTGATGACTCACGTTTGGAACCTTGTGCTTATGGGATGCCAGTGTAGGTGTGAAGCAGGACCCTGAGCCACCGCGGAGCAGAAGGATGGACGTCAACCAGGGGAAGCGGGGGGTGCAAGAAGAGGCAGCCACACTTTGAAAATATCAAACCTGATAAAGGCAGGCAATGATTTTTTAAAAATTGACAAAACTCCACTTTCATCAACGTTCATTAAAACAGGAGGCAGGTGGTGCAAGCCACAGCCAGAAACTGGGGGGTCCTGTGTGATTTCACCTCTCATTAAAATGATACTCCACCACCTCTGCAAAAAAAAAAAGGTGTGTGCTCTTCTCGCTATTAAAAATCAGAAAGTCAACTTACAGAATTCTTTAAGAGTTGGCAAAGACGAAACCTCCGTTTTGTAAAATCCTTTAGTCCTGTGCCCCCTCCCTGGCCCCGTGTCCTGTGTCCGGCCCGTGGCATCTCTCCATGCTCTCACTCTTGGCAAGGCCACGCTCATCCACACAGTTCGCTTCTAATTCTAAGAACTTGACACACTGAAGTGAACCAAACGGAGGAACATCTCTGCCCTGACTGAACTGGCACCAACCGAAAGAGACACAAAGAATTTGACCCATACAAAAATGTAGGCGCATTAGCGACACACACGCACAAGCAGGAATATAAACCAAAAAGGGCACAGTGGGGAGGGTGGCTTCTGAGAGGCTGCAGGATGGAGGGGCTATGAGGACAGACAGGCTGGGACGTGATCTCAGGGCACAAGGTCAAGGGGCCGCCAGTGCTGCTGGACGTCAGAAACGCGAGTTCGGAGCCAGCAGGAGGGGTCAGGACTGAAGACGTCCTTCTGGAATCAGCAGAGCTCGGGTGAGGCCAGACGCTGGGCAGGAGAAGAGGGGAAGCGTGGGTCTGAGCGCCGGGCCTCAAACGCTGCCCCGGGAGGCCAGGACCACCACGAGACGCAGGGCAGGCGATGCGTGAATCGGGGTGGGCAGGACCGTTTCCAGGGCAGGGACCACGCAGTCCACCTGCACCGTCAGATAAACACCAAAGTTTCCCGTGGGATTTGGCATCATGCGGCTCTTCATGAAACAGACAAGAGCAGTTTCGGGGGAGCTCTGGGGTCAAAGGCTCCTGCGAAGGGCGGGAGAGAGAATAGGGCAGCCTTTTTTCCTTGGTGCAGCTTTTGCCATAAGCAGCAGGAAAACGGGGAGTGGTTGGATAAAAAGCAAAAGTTTTATTTTTCCTTCAAAGACAAGAAAAATAATGGTAAGTTTGTGGATAGGAATCAAGCAGGAAGGAGAAACTGAAGCTTCAGGAAACAGGGAGCCTGTTGACATCCCCGAGCAGATGGGGAGTGGTTTGCTGCCCTGGGAATGGAAGGTGGGGACGTGGCAGAGGGGCGGGCACAGGGGAGGGCTGCGTCTAGGGAAGTCCTCTCAGGAGGCTGTGATTTCTTCAGTGAAAACAGAAGCCAGTCCTCCACCGAGAGCGGGGATGGGGAAGAGCTGGAGGCCTGGAGAGAGGAGAGAAGGCGTGAACTCTTCCGGGAGGCCAGAGGGAGCGGGTTTCCCCCTGCAAGGTGCTGCCCACAGTCCTGGGCGTCAACAGCCGCTCGGCCTCCTGTAGCTTCTCACCATCGATGCTCAGGATGCTCAGGTGACTGGGAACAGACGCAAAGCAGAGAGACTGAACTTCCTCAGAAGGAGGATTAGCCATCAGGACATGAGAGGGGCTGAGGGCGCGGGAAGGAAAGCAGTGCTGAGAGGTGTTCAGCCGGGTGGGGAGGGTGGCAAGGTCATGGTCCCTGGGAAGGGACCAGGGATAGGAGGCCCAGGACTCCATGTGGAGTGGCCCCTGGGGCCGGGCATCGCCAGGGGCCTCTGTCTCGCTTCCCCGCCTTCCACCCTCCAGCCTGGGGATCCCGGTGGCTGCTGTACCGCCACTTCCTGCCACCTCTGCCATCACTTTTCACAGACCCCAGCTCCAGCCTTTCAGTTCTTGTGTCCCTATGGGATGGTATAATAGTTCCTGTGTCCGTATGGGATGGTATAATAGTTAATCCTCACAATCTTCCTGGTTAACATTCTCACCCTTTGCTTTTTCCACGTGAGAACTTCCATGTACTGAATGTTTAACCAGTTTTTAAATGTTCCACATTGTATTTATCTGAAATGCAATCATTGCTCTAGGGCTTCTTGAGGCCCAGAGTGAAATATCAGCATTTTAATTCCCACGAAGAGAAAAGCCCTCCTGCTCCGAGAAAGAGGGAGAGGTGGAGGAAGAGGTGAGGAGAGGAGGAAGGGGGAGCTGGGACGGAGGAGGTCGGAAGGCCGCTGCACCCCCATCCAGCACACACAGGGGCTCCCTGGTTAATTCAGGACACGCTGCTGCCAGGGATCAATTATCATCACAGCTACTTTAACATTTATTGATTCTTTATAAAGCAACTGACTGACTCAAGAAACATAAAAGTTTTACCAAGTTCATGTTCCAGAGATGAAACCATATCACCCCAGGATGAAATTCAGGCATAGAGAAGCTTGTCTTGGCCACGTTACCCGGGAGGCCACCAGGCATGCCATGAAAATTTGTTGTCATTTAAAAGAAAGTAAATCAGAGCCCCCTGTGAGGCAAATGCTGTGCTGGGGGAAGGAAATATAAGCCAAGTAGTATTCCTGCCCTCAGAGGATAGAGTATCTCATTAATTTCCCATTATTGTAAATGTAGTCAAAGAATGTCCTTATGCCAACAGTGTACGAGCATTCCTTTTTCTCCACAACCTCGCCACCATCTGTTAGTTTTTGACTTTTTAATAATAGCCATTGTGATTGGTGATAGACGGTATCTCATTATGGTTTTGATTGGAAGACAGTGTGGTGATTCCTCAAAGACCTAAGCACAGAACTACCATTCAACCCAGCAATCCCATTACTGGATATATATTACTGGATATAAAGACACATGCACGAGTATGTTCATTGCAGCACTATTCACAATAGCAAAACACAGAATCAACCTAAATGCCCATCACTGGTAGACTGGGTAAAGAAAATGTGGTACATATGCACCATGGAATACTCTACAGCCATAAAAAAAGAACGAGATCATGTCCTTTGTAGGGACACAGATGGAGCTGGAGGCTATTATCCTCAGCAAACTAATGCAGGAACAGAAAACCAAACACCACATGTTCTCACTTATAAGTGAGAGCTAAATGATGAAAACACACGGACACATAGAAGGGAACAACACACACTGGGGCCTACTGGAGGTTGGAGGGTGGGAGGAGGGAGATGATCGGGAAAAATAACTAATGTGTACCAGGCTTAATACCTGGGTGACGAAATAACCAGTACAACAAACCTCCATGATACATGTTTACTTACGTAACAAACCTGTGCATGTATCCCTGAACTGAAAATAACAGTTAAAAAAAAAAAAGAATGTCCTTGGGTCACTCTGGTAAGCGATGGTGCCTTCCGTGCTGAGCCCAAGCTACGTGGCCTCCCATTGGTGACCCAGGCTCTCCGGGGCCTTTCCCACCACTGCCCCTTGTCTTTCCTGAACTCTTATCCTGACGTGATGATGTCACCGCCTCTGGGTCTGAGCCTTACTTCCGCAATTCCTTCTCTAACCCTGTAATGGCTTCTCTTTGCCTAGACTTTAAATGCCCCTTTTCAGAAAGGATCAATCTATCATGGTCTTTGCTTCAACCTCTATAATTGCCCCTGGATGACTCATCTTGGGATGAAAAATATTATTAAATTTTTAGCTCAGGCCTGCCTCCTGAGTTCTGCTGTGTGCAGCAGTCACTGCGTATTTGCGCATTCATCATTGTCATCATCACCACTGACATCAGCACCATCACTGACACTTTACACGGCTTAAAGCATTTTAAGTTTTAAACTCGTGTGTGGCCATTACCTCATTGTATCCACCTAAAACTTCCATGAGTTAGATACTATTTCCACTTGACTTTTCCAATCAGCAAATGTTTATTTAGGGTGCTCTGTGATGGGGATGGAAAATATTAAATGACTCTATCCTGGGACACGGGTGATTCAATCTAGTTGAGAAGATAAACACACTTGCAGATAATTTTAATAGAGTGAAATATGTAGAAAGAGATTTACAAAATGTTAGAACGTGGGTCCAGTGCAACTTGGTAGCAGGATGCAAGGTGAGCCCTTCTGGGGACAAGCCTTAAAGCGATCAGGCATTACCCAAGTATGTAGATGGAGAAAGAAGTCATTCCACACAGATGCCAGCTCAATGGCTTGGGGTGAGAAATGCCAAGTAGGGGCATTCTAGGTATTCTGAAGTTCACAGAACATAAAGTTCAAGGCATGGACGGCCATTTGTGGGGCTAGACAGAGGAGCATGGGGTATGTCAGGAAAGTTCGCGCTGCTAGGCAGAGAACTGCAGCTTGTTGGCAGGTGAAGGGAGCCTGTTTAGCCGTGTCCAGCAACAACTTACATGGTCCTGCTTGTGTTCCAGGTGAAGCGTCTGGCCGCTGAGCAGAGGGTGAGTTTTATCAGAACAAACCTGAAAGCCTAGAGTGCAGACAGAGGCTGCTGTGTAGCAGGAGATGATATCAGCTTGAGCCTGGGGGAGGGTGGAGGCAGTAAGGAGCAGGAGTCCCTGAGGCTCAGGAAGTGAGGCAGGAGGCTGTGATGACTGCGTCACAGAAGGCCCAGGGCGTGATGGGCAGCAGGGATGCAGGTGGCTGAGAAGCCTCGACCACACCGTGTGGGAGCACCAAGAGGTGCCCTGTGGGATGTCCGCTGGAAACCGGTCACACAAATGGGAGCCTCAGGGAGATACCCAAGCCAGAATGAGGACACGAGAGTCCTTGGAGCACAGGTGACGATGGAAAGCCAGAGAGCTGCAAAAGACATCAAAATCATTCATAGATGCAGCACAAAATCTAAAGAGTTAGGAAATCCGAAACTAGGTAAAAAATGGGCTTAATGGTTAAAAACAGAGGCAGGCATAAAGATATCGGAAGTGTCATTTCAGTGAGACAAATGGTATGAGCAAAGGTGGAAAGGGAAAAACCCAAGGAATGTCTGGGAGATAATAAGAAATTTAGATTGGATTAAAGATCTACAAAATATTATAAGGTAAAATATAAAGAATAATTAAACAGGACTTGATTAGACTTTACTATGTGAAAAGAGTAAACTGGTTTTAAGGAAATTAGTTACTTGTTCAAATTAGCATTTTAAACATAAAATATCCTGCACACATAGAAAATATAGTTCAGAAGGGGAAGGGGCAGAAGTCAGAACCCAATAAGGAGCCGTGAGTGGAGGGGAATAGGTACACGGGATCCACATCTGCAGAATCAGGGAATTAACTCAGACCCCATGGCCTCTTTCCCTATAGATACATGATAGAGAGATAGATAGATATTTTAGATAGATGATAAGATAGATAGATGGATAGATAAATAGACAGATAATACAGAAAGATTGATAGATAATTGATTGATAGATGATAGATAGAAGATAAATAGATAATAGTAGGCATATTACAGATGGATGACTGAATGGATGGGTGGATGGATACATACACAGACATGAATATAAACGCGAATGCAGCTATAAATATCAATAATGGAATGGGATACTGGCCTATTTATAATATATGTTATTTATTTGGAATAAACACTGCAGTTGTTGCTGCTTCACATTCGTAGAATGAAGACCTGCTCATTCCTTCCTCGGGGGATCCATCCAGCAATGACATCATCTCATGCTGCCACAAGGGCCCCAAGTCTGGGCTGCTGGGGACGGGCCATGCTCCCCACTGCTCGTTTCTTCATACTAGAGACATTCTGACTCTCCTCTGACTGCGATGTGCACAGGTGTGACAAGCTCTTTTACATCTCAATCTACACAACTTCAGGCATTTAGCAGATTGATATGCATCCAACAAATATTGATTGAATATATGCTAAATACCCAATAATGTTTAATGAGTGATTGGGTGAATAAATGAATGCTGGTTCCTTCTGGCCAGCTTAACTCCTGCACAGTACTAAGAAAAATAAATTGCACTACCTATGGAATAATGTGAATCCCAACGTCATCTATTGAAATATTACCTGACTATTAAGAGGTATTTATTTTTGTATCTTTTCTAGCAAAGTAAATAAAATTCTTAATAGGGCATATCCCCTTATTCACGAGGAGTATGTTCCAAGACCCCTGGTGGATGCCTGAAACTATGGATAATACCAGATCCTACATATACCCTGTGTTTCATATGCATACTTACCTATGATAAAGTTTAATTTCCAGATCTGGCACAGTAAGAGCTTAATAACAATAACCAATAGTAAAATAGAATTATCGTGACAATGTGCTGTAATGAAAGCCATGTGACTCTCCTTCCTCTCTCAGCATATCCTATTGCACTATGCTCACCCTTCTTCATGGGGTGACATGAGGGGGTGCGATGCTCACACGATGAGGTTCAGAGCGGTGAGTATTGCCGGCCCCGTGACCTGGCTCGGCTGCAGCTGTCTCCCGAGGAGGCACAGAAGGAGGGTCCCTGCTTCCATCATATAGCCCTGGCGGTGCTGGTGGCTGACGTCAGGAGCAGGCGACGTGGATACCGGGCAGGAGCACAGACCGTGGGTCTGCTGGAGATGGGAGATCACGACCCGGGCAGAGTGGAGCGAGATTTCATCACACTACTCAGAATAGCACACAACGTAAAACTCGTGAATTGTTTATTTCTGGAATTTTTTATTTAACATTTTCCAGCGACCACAGAAGGGGAAACTGGATAAGGGGACAACTATAACTGCAAAGCCACCGTGCACACTCAGCTGTGGCTCCTCAGAACCCCGGGGGCCACTGAGCTACATGGTAACCACCACGCAGCACCCTCTTTAATTTGCACAGGCATGTGTGTGCACACACATGCACACACAGATACGCACATACACACACGTGCACACACAGATCCACACATGCCCATGCACACACACAGATACACACATACACACACATGCACACAAACACATTGCCTTTTCTTTGACAAATGGGTCAGTGTGAACTTGTGGACACTTAGCTGCACCAACTTGGAGTTACCCCTGAACCTGCAGATGCTGATGTCATCCGCTGGGGAAAAACATTTGGAATGGTCTGAACGTGGCAGGCCCTGCTGTGTTGGAGGCAGAAGCCTCTCCACAGGGACCTTTCATGGACCATTACTTTAAAGTCACAACCACTTCATGCTGAACAACCTCCACGATCTAACAGGGAGGAAACCCAGGCCAAAGGTGTTTCAGTGATGTGTGCATAGATTCCCAGGGAGCAGTCACAATGCGGGATTCGGCCTCATCTGATTGCAGGGCTCACACTCTGTCCAGCACCCATGGTTTCTGCCCTTGAGGAGTTTCCTGTCTGAAATAAATATTACATTATGGACTGGAAAGCCACGTGACAGCATTAAATAAGAAAACTATGGGAGTCCTGAGCCTCAAAAATAGAAAAGGATTTTCACTGCAAAGATAATTTAAGTTGAATTGTGAGAGGATTGGAGTGCACAGCTGATGGGTGTGATGAGGTCAGTGTGTGCAAAGTGGAGAGAGCGCTTGAGATGGGAAGGAAAGGAGGTCAGAGACCTCACAAATCGTATCCCACGTAAGAGAAGGGGATGCATTCGCTGAGGCACGACTTGAAAGGCAGGTAGAACCACGTGACCTCACACCTGCAATCCACCAAACCTGACACACGCCCTGCCTCTCTGCTGGACTCTGCCTGCCGCACTCTGCGTCCTCTTGCCGGCTTCCTCTCCCCATCTCTAGAAACTAAGTGGTATGAGCACAGGCATCCTGAGGCCTGGCTCCTAGGAAGAGCCAGACACAACAACACTTGCCCAATCTTTGGTGAATCAATGGATTTAAACTGCAGCAAATCTGGGGGAGGTCAGAGGAATTTTTTAAAGCAGGAGCAAAATATGAAAACATATGTTTTGCCTCAGTGAAGAGGGTGCCCGGAGCAGGGAGAGCCGCAGAGAGCAAGGGCATGAGAACAGCATGAGGGTCCTGGCTGAGGGGCTCCAAGCTCAGTTCAGAACCGCACTCCCCCCATTCCTAGCCTGCCCTCGGCACACAAGAGAGGCCTGAGGACTGCAGGTGTGTTTGCTGCACCATTTTCCTGAGCTTGGAACCCTGGTGGATAATGAGAGAACTGAGACAGTGGATATTGTTCTGTTTCCCTGTTCAGGCCATTTCTGGGTCAAAGACATTGTATTAGAAGGATTGCTTAAAAGCGTTTAACAAGCACTGAGCCCAGGTCACGTAGCCCCAGCGTGTGCTCTGGGAACTGTGAGGGCAGGGTGGGTGGTGCTGCAGAGAGAACGAGTGCGGAGTCTGCAAAGGGAACCGGTGTGGGGTCTGCAGATAGAAGGGACGTGGGGTCTGCAGAGTAAGCGGGTGTGAGGTCTGCAGAGGAAACGGGAGTGGGGTATGCAGAGAGAAGCAGTGTGGGGTCTGCAGAGAGAATGGGTATGGGGTCTGCAGAGAGAATGGGTATGGGGTCTGCAAAGGGAACGGGCATGGGGTCTCCAGAGGGAATGGGTGTGGGTTCTGTGGAGGGAAAGGGGGTGGGGTCTGCAGAGGGAATGGGTGTGGGGTCTGTGGAGGGAACGGGTGTGGGGTCTGCAGAGGGAACGGGTGTGGGGTCTGCGGAGGGAACAGGCGTGGGGTCTGTGGAGAGAACGGGTGTGGGGTCTGCAGGTCTGGGCTCCTCCTCACTCCCTGTCAGTGGCTTTGCCCTCGAGGAGTGTCGCCTCAGGACCACTGCTGGTGGCATCTACCCCACAGGGAGCTTTTGAACATCGAACACATGGTGAAGGTCGGCAAACGCAGTGTGAGTGCCACGGTCATTGTCATCATACAGCAGAACCAGAACAAATGCGGTTCCACATGCGCTCACACAGACACACTTACTGGTCTTCCAGGGTGAGGGGAAGTTGCATGTGCCTGGTCCACAGCCCCAATCACAGTGGCTTGAAACCACAGGTGCATATTTCTTGCTGTCATGACAGTTCAGGATGCGTGTCCCATGTATGCTAAGAACTACAGGCTTACCCCAGATCATCCCTGTGTGCCCAGCAGGAAGAGAAAAGGAGAGACCACGAGGAAGCCACAGCTGCTTCTCAACTCTTCTGAACTGGAAATAACAGATGTCACTTCTTTCTTCAGAGAGCATCAGTCTCATGGACCCCTGGATGCAAGCGGGGGTGGGAATGGTGGCCCCGGCTGGGCAGCTGCTCCCAGAAGAACAGGCTGCAGGGAGGTGGCCTGGCCCACAGAGCTCTGTAAATAGGGCCCCCGCCGCTGTGATTCTGTCATTCCAAAAAAGATGAAGACACATGAGCCACATTTTAGTGCATTAGGCAATCTCATAACTAATTGAATTACAATATTCAAAAACATTGCTGCAAATTAATTGATGGAATTACAAATTAAAAGTTTCTCAGTAGAAAATAGAAAAGTCTTTGCCGTTTCTTCACGTACTTCATGTCTTGCTGAAGTCTCACCACGTTCCCGCTGACCTAATGACTAAGTTTAGACAACGCCTCCAAAAACACAAGTTCTCTGTCCAGGTGCCTGCCATGTATTTGTTTATGAATGAGTGCCTTGAATGAGGAAATGATGACACTCATCAAATCTGAAACTTACAGAAATTTAGGAAAAGTAGGAATCTAAGTGGCAGAACCGAGAGCTCACCGACCTGAACCAGCGGGCACAGTGGGGTGCGCCTAGGAAGATGGCAGTTAATATGGGGCAGCAGAAACCCTGCCATTTAGTTTCTAAAAACTGCGGCTGAATAGGTCTCCCACTCTCGTTGGACTTGAGACAGGCACAGCAGGGCCGCATAGCACCTGTCGGTGTCCCGCACAGCCAGCGAAATGCCACCCACACATTACCTGTCAGTGCCCAGCACAGTCGATGAGATGTGGGCCGCACAGCACCTGTGGCTGTCCAGCACAGTCGGTGAGATGCTGGCCACACACAGTACCTGTCGGTGTCCAGCACAGTCAGTGAGATGTTGGCCACACACAGTGCCTGTTGGTGTCCAGCACAGCCAGTGAGATGCCGGCTGCACACAGCACCTTTTGGTGTCCAGCATAGCCGGTGAGATGCTGGCCGCACACAGTACCTGTTGGTGTCCAGAACAGCCGGTGAGATGTTGGCTGCACACAGCACCTGTCGGTGTCCAGCACAGCCGGTGAGATGCTGGCCACACAGCACCTATCAATGGCCCGCACAGCCGGTGAGATTCTGACTGCACACAGCACGTCGGTGTCCAGCACAACCAGTGAGATGCTAGCTGCACACAGCACCTGTCGGTGTCCAGCACAGCCAGTGAGATGCCAGCTGCACACAGCACCTGTTGGTGTCCAGCACAGTCGGTGAGATGCCAGCCACACACAGTACCTGTCAGTGTCCAGCACAGCTGGTGAGATGTTGGCTGCACACAGTACCTATCGGTGTCCAGCACAGCTGGTGAGATGTTGGCTGCACACAGTACCTATCGGTGTCCAGCACAGCTGGTGAGATGCTGGCTGCACACAGCACCTACTGGTGTCCGGCACAGCTGGTGAGATGCTGGCCATACAGCACCCGTCAATGGCCTGCACAGCCGGTGAGACTCCGGCTGCACACAGCACCTGTCGGTGTCCAGCACAGCTGGTGAGATGCTGGCCGCACACAGCACCTGTTGGTGTCCAGCACCGCTGGTGAGATGTCGTACCCAGCTGCCAACAGGGCAGTGTCTTCAGCCTCAGCAGCTGAAGTGCAGGCTCCAAGAAAGAAACCTCATGTCTTTATCATAATTTTTACTTTCCAGACAGGAAATGTTCTATTCAGAAGGATTGTCCTGAAATCACACTGGCAAAAGAGGAGGCTGGGGGCAGGCAGGCCAGAGAGACCAAAGGTGGTGTCTCTGGATGAAGCCTCCACGCCTGCCTGGAGGGGACAGTGAAACTTTCATCAGCTTCCAGATTTTGCAAGATGTACCGTGGAAGAGAACTTGACCTGCTGTGCGTGGACCTAATAACAAATGGTGATACTGACAACCCAAATGAGTGACAGCCATAAGTCTCAAATCACCGAGGTTCACTGAGCCAGCGGGAGAGTGTGCCCAGGAAATCTGCGTCACAGAAGCATCCACAGCCGGTTTTGCAGAGAGGTTCTTAGGAGACTTGGTATTCATACATTTTCCTCAGACAAAGAAGTGGGGGGCAGCAGTGAAACAAATGAGTACATACTTGTGAGTCTTTAGTTAGTGCCCCGCCAGTCTACATTTGACCTAAAAGAAGGTGAACATTTGAGGAAAAGGGGAATAGAGGAAGCCCAGGTCTCGGGGGAGAAGGAGCGCTAACTTGTTTTCTTTGCTCTGTACCTGGGAGTATCAGCCAGACTTGAAAAAGCTGTTTCTGCTCAGCCCTTGGGGAAGAAAATCTAAGGACTGTTAGTGAGGGACGGATATAATGGGACGTGTCCTGTCGCCCCCGCCTTATGGCTCTGAGTTCAGCTGCCAGGGTTGCTCGGGGATCCCTGGCCCAAGAGGAAATCTGTTCAGTCAGCTGGGGGCTTAGGGTTTCGGTTTTATTTCTCAATATGAAAGGGTGAGGCCGGGCGCGGTGGCTCACGCTTGTAATCCCAGCACTTTGGGAGGCCGAGGCGGGCGGATCACGAGGTCAGGAGATCGAGACCACGGTGAAACCCTGTCTCTACTAAAAATACAAAAAATTAGCCGGGCGTGGTGGCGGGCGCCTGTAGTCCCAGCTACTCGGAGAGGCTGAGGCAGGAGAATGGCGTGAACCCGGGAGGCGGAGCTTGCAGTGAGCCGAGATTGCACCACTGCACTCCAGCCTGGGTGACAGAGCAAGACCCCGTCTCAAAAAAAAAAAAAAAAAAGAAAGGGTGAAGTTACTCAAAGCAAAGCATGACAGTGAACTTATCAGCAAATTCCCAAGTGAGATCTTAGTGTTGCCTACATTCTGGGAGACTTTGTTTTAATCTTCCTCTCTCCTACTCTCACTGGACTTGATGTAGACTCTGATGACATTTTATTAATTTGCGTTACATTATCATAATTCCAAGAGGCCCTCAGAAATGAAATATTCATAGAGAAAAATAACAGATCTAGACAAATAAATTAACACATTTAATTTTCGGTTAGTAGCTTTGCACTTTCTTTGTTATTATTCATCATTAGCTAATGTCCAAATATTAGGTTCTGTAGGCACGGGAATGTCAGTGGCTCTGGTCAATTCCTTCTGGGAATATTGTCACTCCTTATTTTACTATGATGATGATGATGATGATTAGGACTATTTACACTGAGCTTTTCACTTCTAACACATTCTCAAACCCATGAAAATTTAGTTCTTTAAAACTCTCCCATCATAGAGACTTATTTTCTCCATCTTTAGTTCTCCATAACTTTGAGTTCAGTATCTTATATCTGCTTTATAGAAAATTCATGTTTTGAAAGCATAATGAGTGATCCCAAGTGGAAACTACCCTTTGGGTTCGCACTGTGAACCCACAGGACCACGCCATGAAGCGCCTGCCGTCTCAGCAGATGTGGTGCCCAGTCGGGCTCATTACCAGATTCCTAGAGCAGCTGCCGCTGCCTCGTGCACGCAGACTTCACGCGAACTCTCCCACACACATTTTTCACACGGTTCACTTCCGTGTATGGTCCCACATGTGGCTCGATTTAACTTGCAAATACCTCTTCTATCCATAAAACTAGGACATGAGCCGTTAGAGCAGTGTGAGAAAGGTCTGCCCCAGCCCCACGTCCTCGCCCTGATGCACTGGGACGAGGTCTGTGGGTCCTTTGCACATCGAGCCCCTTCCCAGAAAGCTTATGCATCTTCATGGTCACAAAAATGACACAGTGACCACGTCTTTTTCCATTCTATGAAAAATCAAGTTACAGGAACTTTGAATCAGTATCCGTTCCCCCCTGCCACGCATGGGAAGCGTGTCTCTGGGTGGCTGTGATTTGATTTTGGTCTCTGTGATGTGGGCCTCGGAGACTTGCTCATTCCTGGTGGGGGACCGGCGTTAATGCAGGTGAGAAGTCCTCCTGGAACCTGGGGCAGACAACCACACCAGCTCCAGTGCCCGACCCAGGGAACAGCATCCCCTCTTCCAAGACATGTTCACATTATTCCGCCACCTCTTCGACGCATGAACAGAAGGTATAAAACTTTTTCTGGCCTCACTGGACCTTATGAAAATAAAGTGACACACACTCACGCATGTGTGACCTGTATCCACAAGACTGGCTCTCATTCAGCCCCCAGTTGCCACGGTCCACTTGCTATCTGGGTGGTTTTTGGTGCAGGTTTTCATAATAATGAAACGAAAATAATAAACCCATCATAACTAAAGTTTGCTCGTGCCAATAAACTGTTCTAATATTGACACAACGTTCCTTTTTATCACTTGAAGTCATTGAATACCTTGGGAACTGATAATGATGCATTGTTCTCCTGTTTAATTCAGATAAACTAAGTTTTTAAGGGGAAGAGTTGGTGGCAAAGTGGCCAACACTAACTTCCAGGCCATTTCTCACTGTGCCACTATATATTTTCTCTCAGGTGTAAATTATGGTTGGTTTATGCCCTGACATGGTTTGGCTCTGTGTCCCCACTCAAATCTCATGTTGAATTGTTATCCCCAGTGTTAGAGGCGGGGCCTGGTGGGAGGTGATTGCATCATGGGTGTGGACATCCCCTTTGCTGTTCTGCTGACAATGAGTGAGTTCTCACAGGATCTGCTTGTTTAAAAATGTGTAGCACCTCTCGATTTGCTCTCTTGCTCCTGCCCCACCATGTGAGATGTTCCTGCTTCCTCTCACCTTCTGCCATGATTGTAAGTTTCCCCAGGCCTCCGCAGCCATGCTTCCTGTGCAGCCTGTGGAACTGTGAGTCAATTAAACCTCGTTTCCTTCTAAATTACCCAGTCTCAGGTAGTACTTTATAGCAGTGCAAGAACAGACTGATACATGCCCCCACCCCATAATGCATGCCTATGTAGTGAAAAATAAACTAAGTTGATTATGAAGATGGTATAAAAAGTGGACCTGATGAAATTAGTTCTGTGTCAAAATTCCTAAATGTGTGACAGGTTGCATTACTTGAAATGAGTGTAAAACATTATAATAAACTTCGTGTTTTTCACATTTTCTAATAGTTCAGTTGAGTTATATTACTTTTTTCAGGTTTGTATGATTTCCTTATTTGGTATATGTAATTCTCTTTGTTTTATAATGTTGTTAAGTTAAACTAAATCGTATTCAATGGCATCTATCTTTCCCACCCACAAAATCTCAAAATCTTAAAACTAGAAGCAGCAATTACCCTTGAAATCACAATGTAAAGTCAGGCAAAAAATAGAAATAATGGTTGAATCTCACAAGCAGAAGAGAGATTCCTGTCTCTTCTCTATTCCAACCGACGTCAGGAAGTTCCCTTTGGAGAGACTCAACCAGAGATTCCAGTCAAATGCTTGGCATGGCTAAGGGCTGAGGCGATCTGCAGTGCACAAACCTTGGGAACAGGTGAAGTCCTAACTTCAGAATGCTAAGGTCATGGGTTCCTCTCCTATTCTCTGCATCTAGAAAGCTATCAGCCAGAGAGGTAGCCAACCTGGCCCCCAGCACCCACACACAGCAACGGGAGAGTGAGGGTATCTGGAGTGGGAAACTTTCCCGAAAACATACTGACTATTAGGGTTCTCCAAAAAAGGTGGGTCCCACAGGAGCATCTAACCGTATAGTGCACAAACCCCACAGTGAGCTGGTGGTCATAATTTTCATAGCCTTACTCTGTAATATGATAACCAGGTGTTAGAAAAATACCTCTAAAATAAACAAAATAGATCAACAGAAAAAAAAATTTCAGCAGGAATAGGAAGAGTAAAGACAGCAGGAATAAAAAAGCTTCAAAAAGTGAAATCATAATAATATCCTCATCTAGATAGAAATGAACATTGCACATCTGAAACAAGAAGTCTGAGGAAACAACAAAAAGTCATCTTAAAACTAAACTGACTTAAAACTAAAACTAGTCAACTTAAAACTTCATAAAACTAAACCAAGTTGAATTTGTGCCTTTAATCAACAGATAATTTTTATAGTATAAGTCTGCCCCACACAATAATTGGCCGTACTTACGCAGATGCTAAGAATTATTTGTTGATTTTCTGAAATTCAGATTTAAGTGGGCATTCTGTATTTTGATTTGCTAAATCTGGCAACTCTACCTAAAACTAAAAACATAATAGCAGAAATGAAATAAAAATCAACAAAAAGATTAGAAAATAAAGTTGAGGAATTCTTCTGGAAATAGGAAAAATAGGTAAAGAAATAAAAACTGTAAGAGAAAAAATAAGAAAATCAGATACCTGTTCAGGAAGCTCAATATTTAAATAACAGAATCCAGAAGGAAAGAACACAGGGAGCGTGGGATGGGAAGGGAAGGGAACTATTTTTACAGAAAACTGAAAAGCAAAAAGGCTCCTAGGACTAAAGGCCACACATTTCCAGATTTAAAAGACCCCTCCAATGCCTTCAATAAAGAATAAAAAGGACTCGGATTGAAACAATCATGGAATTTCAGGACACAAAGGAAAAAATAAGTAAGTTTTTTAACTTCCAAAGGAAAGCGGCAGGTAGCAGGTAAACGCTGGGAAGCAGAGGGCCTGGGATTCCAGCAGCAGGGGTGGGAGCTGAAGGGGCTGGAGCAGAGCCCCCACTTCCAGGAGGAACTCAGGGTTCTTCTGCCAGTGGCTGGGCCATCTTTCAGCACCAGCTCCCTGCCCCGCGCTCCTCCCTCCCCTGCTCCATGGGGCTCCGCCATTTCCCAGCCGGACTCGTCCGAGGTGCTTCCGTGCAGGCACCGGAAGGAGGTGAGGAGGAACGCCCTGGTGTCCCCGTCAGGTTTGTCCATAAAGGCTCCGACTCAGAGAACCGCTGGCTTCAGGTGTACCCGGCCACGCTCCCTCCTTGCGGGTCTGAGCCCCTGCTTGAATGATTCCCCGCTGAGCCTCTAGGCTCTGCAAGGCTTTGTGTCTGTTTGCCTGCATCAAATCCCTTCTGTGGAAATACCTGTTTCTATTTTCCTAACGGCAATCCAACATACTTAGTAGTAGGAGTTGACAGGTTTATGTGACTGGCTTGGCTATCTTCTTGTGGTTTGTGATACCTCATACTTTATTAACATATGAAGATAATTTTTAAAAATTGGTGATCTGGCTTTGGAAATGTATTCTGTATAGTCCTTGAGTATCCACTGGCCATGGGAACTGTTCTGGCCTTTAACATATGCTGTGTTCTTTAGTTTTACAAGATAATTTTCTTATACTAAATTTTTAGGTGAAAAATACTAAGAATCCACAAAACTAGTCATTATGGGAAACATTAGATTGTTACAGCTGATCTCAAGCTTCAAGGTGAATGTCTTACAGTTTTAGAAATAATAGCATAAATTTAACACGAACAAAAAAATCAGACGAAAGAGATACATAAAAGGGAAAAATAAGATTGGAAATGTTTATTTAAGTTTAAAAAAATAACCAGAGTTAATCAGCAAAAGATGTATAGTGAGATAGAGTCCTGACGGCAGACATTAGCAGGACCAATTCAGGGTCTTCAGTAATGATAAAGTCTCGGAACGCCACCGACTCATCAGCAAGACTTTCTTCATCATGGCATTAGAGTCATCAGCCTGTATTGACCTGATGCTGATAAATAAAGGATAATACCTCGTATTAGCTGTATATGAGTTCAATAAACTCAGGCAGTTAGTGTCTCCAGGGAGAAACCGTGGTGACCCTCACATTGCATGTGTCTTGGCTGTGTGACTATTTTTATTGCAAATGTAGAAGAGTACATTCTGAGCTCCGGAGGCAAAGTCCTGACCTGAACTCATCTGTGGGTGCTTTGAGCTGCCTCCCCTCATTGCGGGTGCCAATGGGCTTTGAGACAATGTAGTGGAGGGACAGACCCAGAGCACTCTGGGAGGTCAGAGATGGTCACCCCAGAAAGTTCCCTCCTTGCCCCACCTGGGAGCAGGGAGCATCCTTCAGTTACATGAAAGTGTTATTGTCTACACTTGTTCATATTTCACATAAATTTTAGAATCAAGTTTCATTAAAAAATCCTATTGGAGAATTGAAATTTTTAATGAATAGATTTGATATTTTCAATTTAATTGATTTAGTAGTGCAATTTGGAAAGAATTGACAGCTTTAAAATGGTAAATTCATCTACCTAGTAAGGTTGTCTCTTTAGTTAGGCTTGACTTTTATGTTCTGAGGCTTATAATTTTGCACAATCATGAACCTTGCATACTTCTTGGTTCCCAGATATTTGGGGGGATTTTGTGGAAACAATTCTATCTAACGTTTACAATTTCTAAATAAAAATTAATTGCTTGGTTAATGTTTTACTTTACCAATTCGTGCGCATGCACAGATGGAGCGCATTGCCTGACCGGGCTGGAACGCAAGTACTGTGTGCTATTTCTTTTCGTTTGGACAAGTTCACCCTGCAGAGTAATCATATTAGCTTCTGCCTGGAAGCTGAGTGGGAAAAGGAGAGTGCAAGTTTCACTTTTTAGTTTATAAACTTTCCCTCGTTCTCCACTTTCAGTTCAGAATGTTCACCTTCAGCTGTGCCGGAGTCCATCTCCTTCAGAGGTTCACAACCTCCACGGCCCATTGAAATCACACAGGAGCTTTAAAAATCTCAACACTCCGGCCACACACCAAGCCAATTAAGGGGAACCTCCAGGGTGGGATGCGGGCCCAGGCGGATCGTACAGCTCGCCAGGTGACCCACTGACCTGACCCTTGATACTGGAAGTGTGAGACTCAGATGGATGCAAGGGTGTCCCCGGGGAGCTTATTAACCATGCATGTCTCTAGGCTC
Organism: Hylobates moloch; assembly: GCF_009828535.3. Classification (NCBI taxonomy): domain Eukaryota; kingdom Metazoa; phylum Chordata; class Mammalia; order Primates; family Hylobatidae; genus Hylobates; species Hylobates moloch. The sequence goes on along the minus strand of NW_026652288.1, from coordinate 403,273 downwards.
ACAGACCTGTTAGATCGGAAGCTGCATTTTAACAAGCATCTCAATGCTCATGAAAGTTTGAGAAGCAATTCTGGGCCTCCAGGCTTCTGCTGAGGTGGACAGGGCTAGTGGCCAGGTTTTGTGGTGGGAAAGGAACTCTGGGACACGAACATTTTCTCATACAGCAGCAGGTCCCAGACTTGAGGGAGCTGCAGAAGCACGTGCAAAGCTTTGGGCTCTACCCTCTGGTGTTTCTGACTCGGGGTTTAGCACGGGGCCCATGTTGTTCTGCATTGCTAAGGATTCCCAGGTGATGCCCTGCTGCTAGCTGGAGATTACACTTGGAGATACAGCATTCCGCAGACTCGCTCAAACAGCCTCAGCTGCATTCTCAGCGGCATTCTCCAGTGTATTCAGCTTCAGCTGCATTCTCGGGTGCATTGACCTGCTCCCAGGCCTTTCTTGAGATGCCTTTGGGGAGACGCTTGATTCCAGCCTTCCCCGCCAGTAGCCTGGCTTTTGGCTCTGCCTGGAGTGTTTCGTCGCCATCACGCTTCCATCCGTCTCCCTGCCTCCTGTATTTTGTTGTTTACATTTCATCTCTCTCATCTTCTTCTTTATTGTGGGTTTCATTTCTTTATCGTCATTTTAGTGGGATTTGGTTACAAAACAAAGACAAATCTGTTAAATTGCCTACAATGATTTTGAAATTCCTATTAGTTACTTTTTAACATTTGTGAGAGCCATTAAATTCTGATGTCATGCATTATATTGTCAAGCCCTATTGTTTGCTGTATTCACTTTCCTTGGGTTTTAGCTCCTTTTCTAGTTAAATTTGATGCATTTTTTGTAAATAAAAGTTTACGTTAAGATCATTGTAGATTTGCATGCTATTATATGTATAGAAAGAACTGGTGGACCCTTTACCAGTTTCTGCCATAGTTACATCCTGCAAAATTAAAGTACAAAATCACAACAAGGATAATGACATTGATAGAATTAAGAACAGCTCGGTCGCCACAAAGATCTCTCCTTTGGCAACCACCAATCTCACTTCATCTCAATAATTTTGTTATATAATGCTATATGGCATGACATATTATATATGTATATAATGTATATATGTGTATGTATATAATCTGTTTCAAGAGTGTTATATCAATGCAGTCATATGGTATGTGACTCTTGTGATTGGCTTTTTGCACTCAGGACAATTCCCTGCAGATTTGCCCAGGCTTTTGCAGCCTTAGGAGTCTGTTCTTGGTTTGCTGAGGAATCCATGGTGTGGTTACACCACAGTTTAACCATCCTCCTATTAAAGGATGTCAGGGCTGTTTCCAGTCTGGGGCTATGAAGAACAAACCTGCTGCAAGCATTCATTCACGTACAGGTTCTATGTGAACATGCTGTTTTATTTCTCTGGGATAAGTGCCAATTCTGGGTCTCATGGGAGTTCTAAGCAACTGCCAATCTACTTCCATAGTGGCTGCACCACTGAGACTGTACCCGCCGTGGGTAAGCCATCCATTCACTGCATCCTCTGCAGATTGACTGTTGCCACTCTCTTCTTTTGGACCTTCAGATGGGTGGACAGTAGCATCTGATTCATTATGGTTCTTTCTCTTTATGTTTCTCTGGTGGCTGACGGACTTGAATGTCACCGCACGTGTTTATTTGCCATCTGCGTGTCTGGCTCCATGAAATATCTGTTCATGTTTTTGGTCCATTCTCTAATTAGATCATGTGTTACCTTTCTGTTGGGTTTTGACAGCCCTTTTCTGTTGCAGATTTGAGACCTTCGTTGGATGTGTGGTTTGCAAACGTTCACTCTCAGTCTGCAGCTTATTTTTCATCCTCCTAACAGGGGGTTTGCAGAGAAAAAGTTTCAATTTGGAGTCCAATTTACCAATTTCTCTTTTTTTATGAATTGTGTTTCTCATGTCAAGTCTAAGAACTGGTTGCCTACCCCCAGATATTAAAGATTTCCTCCTATTTTTTTTTCTAAAAGTTTTACAGTCTTACCTGTTACATAAGAGTCCATGATTCATTTTGAGTTAAGTTTTAAAGTGTGAGATTTAGATTTTTTTTCAACTCTCTGTGTTGTAAAGGCGAGTCTTCCTCTGATGCCTGGCTTCTGCATCTTGTTGAAAAGCATTGAGCATCTTTGTATGGTTACTTCTAGTTTCTCTGTTCTTTTCCTTCAATGTGCATGGGTAGTCCTGCACCAATACTATGCTGTCTTCACTAATGCAGCTACATGGTATGGCTTGAAATCTGAGAAAGTGATTTCTCCCACTTTGTTCTTCCTTTAAAATATCATTTCAGTTAACTTGGGGTCTATGCCCCTTCCATATTATGGTGGAATTAGCTTGTCTATATGTACAAGAAACCCTGCTGGGATTTTGACAGGAATTGCATTAAACATATAGAAACATTTTAGGATAATTGACGTATTTATGCTATTGAACTTTCCTATCCATAAACAATATGTTTTCCACTTATTTAGGTCATTGATTTCTTTCAGCAGGAGTTTGTAATTCAGCATTCAGGTATTGTGCATGTTTTATTAAATTTACACCAATTATACCATTTTTGTAGTGATTGTGTAAATGTTATTGTATTTTTAATTTCACTTCCACATGTTCATCGTTACTGTATAGAAACGTGATTGATTTTAGTGTGTTGAACTTGTATCTGTGACCTTACCAAAATCCCTTATGGGTTCTAGCAGGTTTTTTTTAGATTCTTAGGGATTTCACACATAGACAGTCATGCCATCTGCAAGTAGAAACAGTTTTAATTTTTCCTTCCTGCATTAGTTTTCTAGGGCTGTCATAAGCAAGTACTACATTCCAGGTGGCTTAGACAACAGAAATTTATTTTCCCACAGTTATGGAGGTTGGAGGTCCTAGCTCAAGGCCTCAGCAGGCGTGGTTCCTTCTGCAGGCTGCAAGGGAAGGGCCTGTTTCAGGACTTGCTCCTTGGCTTGTGACCCCATCTTCTCCTTGTGTCCTCACATCTTCCTTCCTCTGTGTGTGTCTGCATCCTAATCTCTTCACATAAGGACACCAGTCCTACTGGATTAGTGCCCACCCTGATGACCTCCATCTAAATTACTTACTGCAGTAAAGTCCCCCTTATTCTCAGTTTTGCTTTCTCAGAATTCATTTACCTGTGGCCAACCATGTTTGGAAAATATTAAATGAACAATTCCAGAATAAACAATTCCTAAGCTTTAGGTTGTGTGCTGTTCTGAGCAGTGTGATGAAATCTCCCGTGGTCCCTCTCTGCTCCTCCCGAGATGGGAATTGTGTCTTTGTCTGGCATGTCCATGTGGTACACACCTCCCTCCCAGAAGTCACTTAGTAGCCATCATGGCTCAAATAGAAAGATGGCAGTGTATGTAGGGTGTGGCTGCATCTGTGGTTCCAGGCCTCCACTAGGAGTCTTGCAACACAGCCCTCCCCTGTGAGTGTGGGGGTGGAGGGAAGTGGTGGAGGGAGGTCAGTGTACCTCTGACAAGCCCCATCTCCAAATACAGTCACGTGCTGAGGTACTGGGGGTAGGACTACAATGTGAATTTTGGGGGCACATAATTCAGCCCATGACACTTTCCAATCTGTGTGTTTTTATTTTTTTTTTCTTGACTAATTGCAGAGGCCAGGACTTCCAGCAAGATGTGGACAGTGCTGAGAACCAATGGCTGTGCCACGATCCTGGTCTTGGAGGGGATGCATTGGGTTCTCATGATCAGATGCGATGCCATCCCTGGATTTCTCAGATGCTCTTCACCAACCTGAGGGCTTCTCGTTGCCTGAGAGATTTTATAATGAATGGGTATTGGGATTTGTCAAATGCTTTTTCTAAATCACTCCCTATAGCCACATATTTTCTTCAGTCTGTTTATATGGTGGATTACCTGGATTGATTTTTGAGTGTTGAACCAGCCTTGCATACCTGGGAAATGTACGATTTGATTGTAGTGTGTAGTAATTTTATGCATGGATAGATTTGCTTTGCTAATATATTGTATAGAGTCTTTGCATCTAAGTTCGTGAGTGATATCAGACTGTAATTTTCATAAGTGAGGCTCATAGGAAGAATTAGAAAATGTGCTTTTATATTCTGAAATAGATTATGTAAAATTTACATTAATTCTTTAAACATTTACTAGTGTTTTTCAGGAACTCCATCTAGGTCTGAAGATTTTTGGGTGGGAGTTGTTAAATACAAATTAAATTTAAGAGTTTAAAGCTATTCGGGTTATCTATTTCACCAGAAGTGGACGGCAGTAGTTTCTGTTTTTCAAGGAATAAGCCCACTTTATTTCAGTTGTTGAGTTTCTGTGTGTTTTTAAAATCCCTTATGATTCCTTTAACAGCTGCAGTACATTTATTGATATCTCACTTTCATCATGATATTGGTGATTTAGGTCTTTTTTAAAAAAATCTTTACTTTCTAAAGGTTTATCAATTTTACTGGTAATTTTCATCAGCTTTTTGGTTCACTGATTTCACCATTTTCCTATATTCAATTTCATAGCTTTTTATTCTTATCTTTTTATCCTACCTATTGCTTGCTTTGGGTTTATTTTGCTCATCTTTTCTGGTTGCTTTAGGTAAGAACTTAGATTATTCATTTAAAACCTTCCCACTTTCTAAAGCGAACACTTAGTGCTATATATCTCCCTCTCAGAACTGGCTTGCCTGCATATCCCCAATTTTGATATGTTGTATTTTAGTTTTTACTTATTTTTACTTCCTTTGAGATTTTCTCTTTGACCCATGGATTATATGTAAGTAGGTTGTTTAATTTTCAATTATTTAGAGAGCTTCCTATTGTGTATCTCTTATTGACTTATAGTTTTATTCCATATTGGTCAAATAGTATACTCTGTAATTTCAATTCTCACAGAATATGGCCTACCATGGTTTATGTTCCATGACCCCTTGACAAACACACGTATTCTTCTGTTGTTGAGTAGAAGGTTGATGTGGTTTGGATCTGTGTCCCCACCCAAATCTCATATTGAATTGTAATCCCAAATGTTGGAGGTGGGGCCTGGTGAGAGGTGATTGGATCATAGAGATGGTTTCTCATGAATGGTTTAGCACCATCCCCTTGGTACTGTTCTGTTGATAATGAGTTTTCAGGAGATCTGATTGCTTAAAAGTGTGTGGCACCTCCCCCGTCCCTCTCTCTCTTCATCTTTCTCTGGCTATGTGAAGTGCTGGCTCACCCTTCACCTTCCCTACATTAGTCAAGGTTCTCTAAAGGGACAGGACTAATAGGAGATATATATATATGTTTATTAAGGTGTATTAAGCTCACACAGTCACAAGGTCTTATTAAGGCATATTAAACTCACACAGTCACGAGGTCCCATAAAAGGCTGTCTGCAGGCTGAGGAGAAAGGAAGCCAGTCCGAGTCCCAAAGCTGAAGAACTTGAAGACTGATGTTCAAGGGTGGGAAGCATCAAGCATGGGAGAAACATGTGGGCTGGGAGGCTAGGCCAGTCAAGCCTCTTCACGTTTTTCTGCCTGCTTTATATCCTGGCCATGCTGGCAGCTGATTAGATGGTGCCCACCCAGATTAAGGGTGGGTCTGCCTTTCCAAGCCCACTGACTCAAATGTCAATTTCCTTTGGCAACACTCTCACAGACACACCTTGGATCAATACTTTGCATCCTTCAATCCAATCAAGTTGACACTGTATAGACCATCACATTCTCCATGATTATAAGTTTCCTGAGGCCTCTCCAGAAGCCAAGTTGATACTAGCATTACACTTCCTGTACAGGCTACAGAACTGTGAGCCAATTAAACCTCTTTTCTTTGCAAATTATTCAGTCTCAGGCTTTTCTTTACAGCCATGTGAGAATGGACTGATACAAAGATTCTATATTATGCCAAGTAAATTCTGTTGAACAACTGTGGTATTCAGTTCTTCTATCTCCTTACCAATTTTCTGTTTAGTAGTTCTATCATTGCTGAGAGTGGAATGTTGAAGGCCTCAACTACAATTGTGGATATGCCCATCTCTCCTCTCAGGTTTATAACATTTTAATTGTGGTAAAAAAATAAAATTAATCATCTCTACCATTTTCAAATGTACAACTCAGTAATATTTAGTGTATTTACATTGTTATTGCAACAAATCTCCAGAACTGTTCCATCTTGCAAAAGTAAAATTCTTACCCATTAAACAACAACAGCTCTATCAGTTTTTGCTTTATGTATTTTGAAGCTCTGTTGTTTGGTGCTTACATGTTTGTTGTGTATATCTTACAGGTGGACTAATACTTTTATAATAATGTAATGTTCCTCTTTGTCTCTAGTAATTTTCTTTACTCTAAAGTATACCTTATCTGATATCAATTTAGCCACTTCTGCATTTTAAAAAAATTAACATTCCCTTTTCCATACTTTTACTTTCAACCTACCTATATTGTTGTATTTGAAGTGAGTTGCTTATAGACTGCATATTGTTGGAACATATGTTCCACTCTGATAACTTCTCTTTTGATTGGTGTATTTAGGCCATTCACAATAAGGGTATTTAGGATATTTTTAGGGCTTAATTCTGCTATTTATCATTTGTCTCCAGGGTCTTTTTCCTCTATTCTCCTTATTTCTATATTTTTCTTTTCTTACCTTCCTTTTAGATATTTGAGTCCCTTTGTGGGATTCTATTTTTAATTATTTATAGATTTTTGAGTATACAACTTGGTATAATTTTCTTTGTTGTTGGTCTAGGTATTACAATATCCATACACAACTTATCACAGTTTAGAACATATGTGTAGGATGTTGAGTGAAGTACAGAAATCTTATTTCCACTCAAATCCCATTGCTCTCCCGAAGTTTAAAATACAATTGTCCTAAACATTTCTTCCACATACATTAAACACCAACTTAGATAGTATAACATTTTTCTTTAATTGTTAAAAATGATTAAGAAACCCGTGAGAAACAGAGCAGTCTACTCTATTTACTGGATTTAGAATTCTGGACAGACAGGTTTTTTCTTTTTTATCTTTTTTAAATTTTTCTATTTTTTGAGACAGGGTCTCACTTTGTCATCCAGGCTGGAGTATTTTTCTTTTCAGCACTTGGAAACTGTCTCCCTGGAATTCTATATTCTGTGAAAAAAATTCCAAGGGAAAATTAAAATATTTCAAGTCAAAGAAAATCTAAGTTAATGTATCAATAGCAAGCCTGAGCCTGCCCTTAAAAATTGCTACAGGACATTCTCCATACAGAAAGGATATGATAACTGGAAGAGGGAACTTCAGAAAGGAAAGAAAAAAACATTGGAATGGATAAAAATAGGGGTAAATATATAGACTATTATGCTTCTGAAGAGCCTCTTAAATTATATTTGATAGTTAAAGAAAAAAATGATCACAGCATGTCATGTGATGCTCAATGTAGAGTTTTTAGATTTTCCTGAAGTTTTCTATTTTTTAATTTGTTTCAAGATAATTCATAAATGTTTGTTGAAGCCTATTTATATTGCTGCTTGAGAGCCCTTGCTGGATAACTCCAGCATCCAGCCATCTCACTGTTAGTATTTGTTGTCTTTCCTCATTTATGTTATAATTTTGCTGCTTTTAATGTGATGAGTGATTTTACTGCATCCTGGACAATAAGTGGGAGACTATCTATTATACATAGGAGATTATCTATTTACTATATGAGTAGAGTCTGCACCTTCTTATCTGCTTTGCTGGCAGGCAGTTTTCCTGCTGAGGCATAGCCTGGCCAGGTGGGGATCTATGTCCAGCTTCCCACTGAGACCCTGTGATGTCATCACAAAAGGCCACTGACCACACCCCCTTGGTGCCTCCAAGTGGGGCATGAAATCATTTTCCTTCCAGGCTTCGCTGACACCAGAGAGAAGAGGGAGGTCAGCAGAGAGCCAGCTACCACCTCTTACCACCTCCTTCTGCCTCGTAGACACCAGGTGGGGTGGGAGCTCAGCTCCGTGCTCAGACCCACTACCTCACACTGCCTGTTGGATCCTGCTGTTGCTGGGTAAGGATGGACCCCACTGACACTACCCTGGGGGAGGAACCAAAGCACTGCTGCCTCCGTGTGAGGGGGATGGGAGACTAGGCCGTCCGCGCTTCTGCAGTACAGACCTGGGGAGGCATCAGAGCTTTCTGCTTCTGCTCAAGGCGGGATGCAGACTCAGGCCCCATTCTACCCAACTCCACCCCACCAGAGGCAAAGAGAGAAGTGGAAGATCAGCTTTCTCTTCTACTCTCTAAAACCAATGTTTGGTGTTTTCTGAAGTAGGACAAATACTGCCTTTTGTTTTCTATGGTTAGGTAACCTTGGCCCAATCCTTTGACAAAGGGAGGAGGCTTTCCTTGAAGCTTTTGTGCCTGTGGGCATTAGTAGTTTGGTTAGAGTTTCTGCAGCTCATGTCTGGAATCTATGATAACAAATAGGGAGTCAGGGAACTCACCTGTTTTGGATAGAATGAGTTGCAAGGATGTCAGAGACTCACCTGTCCTGGGTGAATGGGAGCTTCAGGGGACTACGGACTCACCTGTCCTGGGGGGATTGGGACCTGCAAGGGGGCCAGAGAGTCACCTGTTCTAAGTGGATTGGGACCTGCAGGAGACCAGGGACTCACTTGTTCTGGGTGGATGGGAGCTCCGCGGTCGGGGGGCAACTCTGTTTTTCCTCAGCTTCTGAGGTCCCTAGGCTGCCTGTTTCCTTCTCGCCTTTGGGAGAAGTGCTTGTGGTTATGTCTAAGGTGTTTCAGTTTAAGAGGCAGGACCTGAGAGGAATGTGGCAGCTCCATCTCAGAGGAAGTGGACATCCTGGTGTGCCTTTCTTCAGTGCTGATAGTTTTAAACGTAACTTTATATTTATAATTTTCCATTGTCCTCTTGCAGATAGGCAGTCGGAATGCAAGGGCTTGTGTTTGTGATTGTGGAGCTTGAGAAAGATGTGGCATTGCCTGCCTCTGGCACTTCCCAGGCCTTCATTTATTTTTAGCTTTGATTGTTTCCTGATATCTGTTTGGGATCAGAGACCGAAAGAGGAAATGTGTATGCTCAGTAAATTGTATTGTTCCATAGACTTTTATTTGAAGACAGATATAAATTTGATCTATAAAAGAGATTATAATAAGCCCACATTCTGGCTCTTTTGAACACATAGGAAACACTCATATTCATAAAATAACTAATATAATAAACAAAAATATTTCCTAATTGCCCATTTTTCCTGTTCCCTAAGGATTTTCCCATGCTACAGGTAAATAATAAAGTAACACTGTCATTCTTAAAATGCATACCTGCACCCCAGCAAACTCTAATGCTGAGTCATTTAGTAACGGAAATAGTTTATTAACATGTGCAGTGTAATTTTATGTGTCTTTCCTACCAAGGCCATTTTTTAAAGGAAAGCACAAGGAGGAAAATTAACTCATCATATTGTCAAATCACACTGCTGGATTTGAAAAAGTCAAACACGGTGAGGTGTGCAGCTATATTTTTACAATCCGGACAAAGCCACATGAGTGTACACCTTATTTTCGTGAGCCGTTTTTGAAACCTGGGAAGACATTGGTAGACATCATTATACAATTGGGCACATTGATAGCAAATTGAACAAGACAGAGAATTTTGATGATCATGTCTATTCTGGTTAATTTACCTTAAAAACTCTGCTAGCCTAGTTGTGATATGAGAATTAAACACCTGTGGAATAAACATTATTGTAGACGGGACCCGCAGTAAAGAGCGTTGCATATCGCACCAATGCCCAGACGGGCTCACTGTCACCGAGGGAGCTGCACAGTCCTCCCCAGCCCAGGGACTCCATCCGCCGCCCGCATCCCACCTGCTACACCAGTGGACTCTGGCCCCAGATTATCAGGGAAAATTTATAGTCATCAGGGGAAAAATAAACGCCATTGCATATGAGTTCCACCTTCAGCACGAAGAACAGCGCATTGAACTCACCCATGCGGAGGTTCCCCTGTCTGCACACAGAGCCCACAGTTACAGTCCCTGAAATCCAGGCTCACAATCAGTAATACCAGGTGAAAGTTATCATTAAAACGGTCCACTGCCGTAAGGATAAGGGTTTAAACTCCCCCAATTTTCTTCTTTTAGATAATAGAAAGGTGCAAGGCTTACAGCACCATCATGATGTTGATTTCAATTTATGAGATTAAAATTAAAATTAAAATTTATATTGATGATGATGATTTAAATTTGCTTGAGGCTTAAAAAAAAGAACTTTTTTCAATACAATACTCACCTTTACAGAAAAGTTACCTATAAAATAAGAATGAGCGGCACAGTTAAAGCCTGAGAATTTGGGAATTCACAAGCGTGCCGACTTCCAGACAGGCCGAGGCTCAGGGTCGTGGGATCCCTCCCAGGCCCCAGCTCCGCCCGCAATGCCCAGGGCTGCACCTCGCAGGGCGGGTCTGACGGAAATGGCTCCGAGACACGTGCCTGGCCTTTCTGCGCGATTGCAGGTTTAAAGAAATTACCTGGGATACAAAGCCTGCTCACCCTGAACTAATGCACAATAATGAAACGTTGAAATTTCTTCCTTCCGCAGCTCCTGATTTGAGGCATCAAACCCCCACAGTGAGTTCCCCGCTTCAGGGCCGCGGGACAGCGTCTGGCTTCCTCACTTCCTGCCTAATGGATCTTGCTGCGCAAATTGGACTTTTCGGGTTTTATTACTCCCTAAGGGGATTGCTGCTGGATTACGCTCATTTACTTTTTTATTCTTTATCTATTATTTACACAAGAAAATATTCCTGTTTTTCTTTCTGAAAATCCTCAGTTATTCCTGGCATTAGCGGAATAATTTTTGTCAGTTTTATAAATTGCCTATGACTGTACATTTCCGAGCCAATGTGTTGAGGAGTTCGTATGAATCTGCGGTAACCGATGATGAACAGCCCAGGCGCCCCGTGGCGGTGCAGGACGGGGCCGGTTCACCTCCGCGCTAAACCCTGGAGAAGGCGCTGGGGGTCTCGGGGAGGCAGGAGGTGGGAGTGCGCCCCGCAGCCGCCTAAGATCACCCCCCACCGCCACCCGCTGCGCCCTGCACTGGGAGCTCCAGGCTGTTGCAGGAGGATGCGGGAGGCGGGGTTCAAGGGGCGCGCAGGAGCCCCGGAGGCGCGCGCTGCTTTTCAGCTCCTAAGGCTGTGCCGACGTAGGGAGCCTCACCCGGGGCTTGGGAAGCGCACCCCTGATTTATAAGCAGCGCGTGCTGAGCGGTCGCGGCTCAGTCCGGTGCAGCTGAGGGACCAGGGCTCCCTGGACGGCCTCGCCCGCGCGTCTTCGGTCATTGCGTTTGTCCGGGGAGCTTGCGCGGCGTCTCCCGGCTCCCCGGGCGGGTTCTGCGCCCCAGGCCCCGCGCTCACTCCGGCCCGGTGTCGAGCCCCTCGCTGGCCTATGCAGCCCCGTCCTGCCGCTCGCGGCTCCTCCGCCTTCGTTTCTGCGTCCTTCCCTCACCCGCTCGCCACAACCCGGTGGAGCTGCCCAGGCCGAGGTGCAGTGTGCGCCCCTGGGACCCGCCTCTGAGAGCCACAAGGCCCCTGAATGCACAGCGCGGGAGTTTCAGGCCCAGGAGTGACCGCCTGCACTTGCGCGCTCATTGACTCTTCTCTGCCTGCCCGGGTCCCCGGCGTGAGTGGGAATCACGGTCCACCTACGCCTGGGATGACTCGGCCATGCGCCCTGGCGCGCAGCAGGTCTCTGGGCAGGTCTCTGGGCGCAGCGAACCAAGGTCTGCAGGGAGCTCTTTCCTGACCTTCCTTCCTCCACAAGAAGGGAGCGCCTCCCGACAGGCTACAGGCCGCATCATTTTGGATTATGCATTAAAATGCTTGGTTTGTGCGTGTACAAGGGCACCAGCTAATGCCCCAGGGCAGAGCTTACTGCAGCCACTGCTCAACCAAATAAAAGTCCACGTGATGTGGAAACTGCATGGAATAATACGTTGTCTGGACAGGAGTCACTTACAAATCTCGAGACCCGGTTCTTTGTGTAAATGGTACTTTACTTTTAAGCAGTTTAGGAAAAGCCCAGTTATCTTTCATTCACATGCCTGTTCTCTGCCCCTGGTGGGTGCCCCTGCTGAGCGGACAGAGCACCACCCCCACCCATGCCGGGGCCACAGAGTCAGCTCTGGGCGGGGGGCGGCCTCTCCACTCCCCATAGCTCAGGAGCTGCTCTCCCTGGCAGGTGGGCTGCCAGGAGGGGTGAACAGGAGGAGGCTTTGGGGCCAGGCCCGCGGGGACCCGAGAGGAGCCTGTGCAGTCCCAGGAAGAGAAGAAGCTGGAGAGGGATTTCTCCCTGACGGCTCCAGACGCATCTGCACAGCCTCCCAGGGCCCAGGTGGGAGGGAGGACGGGTTCCTGCAGCTGCCTGATGGGGACACCGGGGCGCCTGCCGCTCGCAGACCAGACCTGGACACGTTAGTTCACCTCTCTGCATTTCGAATTCAGTTTTTCTAAGACGAAGTAATGCCAGGATCCCTCTGCGGGATTGTTTCGAGGATTAAAGGAATTTATTAAGGGGCAAGTGCAGAATGGAGCCGGGCAGCCAGTATATCTGATGTCATTAGTGGTTGTGAATAGTTTCCGGTATTTTATTCAAAATGTTAAAATATTTCATTTAAAACGTAGGCTTTGGTTTGTAGTGTGAGTTAGGGATCCAGTAACAGGCAGAAAAAAAAAAATCGTTGCCAGAAAAATAAATAGATGGTGAAATAGTCACACAATAAAGCGTTGGTTGACAGTGAAGAAGGATGAAGGCAAGACGCTCACGGTCCCATGAACGAACCTTCGGAACACGGAGGAGACTGGAAATTCCTAGCGAGTGAAACGCTACCTTAGAGGTCCTCAGGGCCGGGCGCGGTGGCTCACGCCTGTAATTCCAGCACTTTGGGAGGCCAAGGGGAGTGGATCACGAGGTCAGGAGATCGAGACCATCCTGGCTAACACGGTGAAACCCCATCTCTACTATCAGTACAAAAAATTAGCCGGGTGTGGTGGCGGGCACCTGCAGTCCCAGCTACTCGGGAGGCTGAGGCAGGAGAATGGCGTGAACCCGGGAGGTGGAGCTTGCAGTGAGCCGAGATTGCGCCACTGCACTCCAGCCTGGGCGAGAGCCAGACTCCGTCCCCGCCCCCCCCCAAAAAAAAAGAAAGAAAGAAAAGGAAAAAGAAAAAAAATTAGAAGTCCTCAGGTCCCCCTTAACAGATGAGGAATGAAAATCAGGGGCTACAGTCATCAGAGATGACCTCCATGGTGAAAAATAGACATCTGGGTGTTGGAAGGCCTGAGCTTCATGAGATTCCCGTCCATCTGGTGGCTGGAAGGCGCCGTTTCTTCCATGACTGAAATGGACACATTCATTTTTTTGTCTACTTCTCAAGGGAAATGTGTGGCTCAGCTGAAACAGCAGGAAATCTGTGAAATCCTTCGCAAACACCAGCTATTCAAGCTATTTTTAACCCTGAACTAGAAACCAGGTGTCTCGCCTATTGCCAGCCTTTAAAAGAATGATTAAAACAGTTGCTTCAAAATATGGAAACTTCAGGATTGATTAAAATGTTTCTCAGTGTCAGGATTGGTTAAAATCTTTCTCAGCGTCCTAGGGACAGGGATGTGGCGTGATGGGCCCACCTTGTGTACATGCTGTGGTGGGACAGCATTGTAAAAACACGTTTATTTGTAGAAAAGTACTAACGTCAGGACTACTTTTTATAGAATGGCCTTAAGTTTTACAATTTTTCATCATATATAACACAAGCGCCATTTTCTTTGTTTTAAATAAATTTCCTGGTTGTATGCATCCTCAAATAGTCTCAAACAGCCTTCCGCAGAACCACAGACCTGGATGTAGCTAGTGGATCAAACAGAACCTGAGCCCAGTGGAGGCTTACACATCTGGAAACCCTGGTTTCCAAATTATGTGACTTTTTTCTGCCTTATGTCATAATTAGAATTGTTATGAAACAGATTAAATTCTTTATTGGCATATGGACGGCTGAGCAAAATAAGCACAGACCAGGTTTTTCAAGTGGGCAAAGTCATTGGCATCCACACGGCCAGCTACTTCTCATTCGCTCTTCAGCCCCTACGTTTGATGACCTACCACCACAGAGCATCTCTGAGAAGGGCCAGGATCTCTGAGAACAAAACAGACACCGCCCCTGCACCTTCGACGCTTTCATGTAAAAATAAACTCTCCTTTAGGATTTGGATTAGTCAGGACCCAGTGGAAGTCGGGAATAATCGTGCAATTAGAGAGGTGGCTGTCTCATGATGATAGACTCCACATTCCAGGGCTAGGAATGGACTAAATGCCAGCCAGGCGGGTCCCGCTCGCTGCCCCTCGCTGAGCCCAAAACCAGCTGCACGAATTAGTTCTATGGCCCCTGCTGCCCTATGGCCGCTGCCAGTTGGAGGCTCTGAGACCTGCTGGGCCAGGAGAAACCCCCAGGCAGGAATTGAAACCTAGCGGATGCCCTCTCTCTGTGGATTGAGGAGGCGAGCCTGCTTCCCTGTGAGGACACAGGATTCGCTGAGCAATTTTGACTGAATGTCCTGTTCTGTGTATTATCTGAGCACCACCAATTTAGGCACTGCCAGTCAATATAATCTTCTTTCAGCCACTCACAAATGTGCTGCCAGTTGGGCAGGTATGTAAAAATAAACGGAGTCCGCCCAGAATAAGCACAGGTGTGTTCATGGGGAGTGCCCCTGGGACACCGGCAGCCTCTGTGAGGCTCTGAAGCAAGATGGCGGCCCCCATATTCCTGCTCCTGGAGTTCCACAGAAGCAGAGCGCCGGGGCTTAGCTCCCTGTCTGCCTGACGAGGCACGGAGGCTGCCCAGGGGCTGAGGTGCTGGCCAGGTACTGACCCAGGAAACAGGCTCTAGCAGCCCAGACCTGCCCCTCCGGCCTCTCCAGCGGGTTTGGAAGCACCTCAAATGCTGGCCAAAAGCCCTAGCTTCACTTCTGAGATCTGCTAGTGAATCCTGACACCATAGGGAATACGAACATAAAATATCAGCCGTGGGAAGAAAAGAATCATCCCATGGGCAGCCGAGTGTCAGGCATATCTCAGGAGCGGTTGCTCGTGAAGGACACACCCGGGAGACGGTGGTGGAAGATGCGTGGCCTGAGGAGAGAAGGGGGACACATCCCAGCGTCTGGGAGCTCAGGGCCGACCCAGAGAAGAGAGTGAAGGGAACAGGAAGTGGAGGAACCGGTGAAGACAGACACATTTCCTCATCACTGGCAGGGCGTTCCTGTGACCAAGCTACTTTTCACGCAAACTCAGATAAAAATTTCCAAATACAAAAAATTGGACGTTGTTGGCTCCATGCTCACATTAACTTATAATCATAAAGTCTTGGACTAGAATATAGAGATAACATAGATAAATTTCAACTTTTTGCTGACAAGAACTGTGCCCAACTGAAGTTCAGTGACTTATTTACGCTTAGGACAGTTGGGATAAGAAACTCAGCCTCTGGAATCTGGACCAAAGGTCTTCCTTTCGTGTCATGTCCTAGCACAAAATACTTCTCATATATGATTTTGAAACTACTCTGTTTTGTAGAATAGAAATATTTGGTTTTGTTTGTGGTATGCCATAACCTTCCAGTAAATTATATAATATTTAAGTGATTTTACCTAAGAGAAATGATTAGTAGTTATCCTGTCAAATAAATAGTAATTTTATTTCAGGTAAAGAAAAGGGAAATACATTAATGTACTTTTGGAAAAGTAGATGAGTAAAGGTTGATATGCATTTTGATTTTGTTGAAACTCTGTCTCATATTTCCATAAAGCCTTGTTCACAAGGCCAGCAGGAGGATTTGAAATGAGAAGATGGAGCTGCAAGACACCTTAAATACAAAAGAGGTTTCGACGCTACAGAAATCCCCACTCTCCCATTGCAGAACAGCTGTGTCACTAGGATTTCATGTAATTTACATGAGGAAATAACTTCACATTGCCTTCTCATTTTAATTGGGTCGGTTGTAAACAAACTGCCATGACCCTTTCTTTGAGACCATAAACTGGGGAATTTTTCATTATTGCTTTTACAACCTTTGGAAGTGGTTTGTACACATTTCAGGGAATAATTCTGGACATTGAAGTCTTCAGTTTCTAAAAAATCACTCATTCATTAAAATGTTAGAATCCAAACTCCTTTTCCCTGATACAATTAAAAAGAAAAACAAAAATGCGCATTCCATTAAACATTAAAGAAAATTCATGAAGCCATTTGAAAGAAAACTGCAATTTTCCAACTCCCTGCCGTCCCTGCAGCAGCATATCTTCAGGAGCACCTGGAAAATGCTCTGTGATGATGCTCTGCATTTGCCAAAGCAGCTTCCATCGTTCCGGTATCAAAGGATTTTCTCTCTTCCAAAATAAATTCTAGGTTTATTAATACCCAAACTGCACTTAAGGGGAGTTTATAATTGAAACAGTAAAGGAAGGACATTTAATAAATAAACATGAAATATACAAAGAGATCACCAGATATCTGTGAATTCATATAATTATTGTAGCATTTTCATCTCATAAGTCTTAAATTATAACATGTGTAAGTTTGAATTCATATAACAAACTCTGATACATTATTAATAGTTTTTTAACTATTATTAAATATTGTTAAAATTCCTTCTGAAGATCAGTCTTATAAGAACATTTCAATAAACCAGAATTAAATAAACAAGTAACTGAAAACCTAGATTGTTGTTATATTCTATCGGAAAATAACAAAATTAAAGATACCACCTCAGATAACCATGACTAGATCAACCAACCAAGCTTTGTCATGTTTCTTTATCTCAATCTGAAATATCAAGAATTAGATGGAACCAAGATTAGCCTTAGTGTGAAAATTGCAAGTAGTTCAAGAAATCTCTATTATCAGACACATAGGGCCTCCAATTCACTGCAGCTGAGGAGGAAATTGGACTAAAACCTTTTACGGGAAGGGCTTCAGGGAGTTGGATGCCTTTCACAAGGACATGGAGTGAAAGAAGTTAGTTAGAGAATGGGATATAGTTGGTATATGATTCAATTTACACACACACACACACACGCCAAAAATAGGCACAACCAAAATGTTTTTTAGAGATGCAGCTTCAATAGATAAAATATGAAATTGAAGAAAAGAACCTTTTTTAAAATTTAAACAAAAACATTCATGTTACAACCTTAGGACAGTAATTCCCAACACAAGGTCACTGGACTGCCTGCTGCAGAGTAACACCGGGCAGTTGTCACAAATGCTGACCTGGGAACTGGCCAAGATTCTGAACCACCAATTCACGGGCTGGCCAGGGAGTGCCCATCTCAATCGGTTCCCTACATATTTATTAAACTCATCAAAATTATATGTTCTAAGAATCCTTTTATTCGTACTTTTGAAAAATTATAAAATTTTGTAATTTTTCTTACAGTGATAACATTTTTTAACATAGGAGGAAAGTTGAAAAGAAAGAATTCTAAGCCTGCTGAAGAGTTTGAAGTTTGAAGGATACAGAGTGGAGATGAAGGACAGTTTCCTACAAGAGGGCGGGTGTGAGGGAGAGAAGGTGTTTCCTGAGTCCCTGCAGGAAGCCGGAGCAGTGAGGGCAGGCTGGAGGCAGAGCCCGGCCAGGGAGGCTCACCCCCCAACACCAGGGAGAGGCAGGGCAGGCAGGTGGGAGGCTCTGCAGATCGCAGGGAGAATTCCTCGTTATGAATGTCATAAAATTTATCTTATGACAGATAAATAGATTTTTTTAATTTTTCATGCCAACTATGAGTGCTAAAGAATGACAAGTTTTCTTCAGTTTGGCACTTACCAATATTCGTGACTAAAGTCAGTAAATCACATGCTTAGACAAGATATGAAAAAGACTCACAATTCCTTAATTAGTGAGCAGATTTTCTTTTCTTTGAGACAAAGCTCTGGGAAGGAAAACTCTCATTCCCAATGGCCCTAAACCAGCCTATTTCTTCCTCTATGTCTGTCTGCAGCCTCTTCCCCTCCGTATCTCAGGGACTGCCCAGGCCATCCTGACCTTGGCCAGGCTCCATCTCACCAACTCTCCATTTGACCCAATGGTCCACATCCCCTGAGGGCTCAAGAACACCCCTCTGTTCTGCCCTGTCCTCTTTCTTACCTCTCTCCTGGATTTTGTCAACCTAAATAACAAACAGAGAAAGGGCATCCAAATGAGAATAACCTTTATTCTGGAATGGGCATTGCAGTAGGAACCCAAGTGCCATGCCAGCCTGCACGTACTCAGAGGGGTCAGTGACAACAAAGGTTTTTGAAGGAAAAGGAGGAGAACCACACGATTGTTTTGAGATGATTTATTATTCTTGGCTACAAGGTTCAATAACAAGGGTGGCCCCAGTCCAGGCTGCACAAGCAGTCGCTGGGCAGATGACCTCGCAGAAGTATTTTTTGGGTAAGGTTGTGGTGGCCTTTGTGCACGGTTGTGGTTTCCTGCTATCTTTTGTGGAGTTCTTGTTGCCAGGCATTCATCTGTGAGACTCCTCCCTTCATGGCCAGCCCTGGCTCCGTTTTTCAGGGTTTCGACATAAGCGTCTCCAGTCTGATTCTGACAAATGTCACAACTGGACACGTTCTCCCGTCAGTGACCTCACAGTCCTCCTATTAAAACAAACTGCCCAGAATTGATCAGATAATTTAATTCACACAAGCTCTATGTGGATGAGTAACATGAACAGATAAATCTTGCTCAGAGAAATCTTGTATTTTATTAACAATTGAAACTGCAAACCAAAAAACTAAAATATGTTCATGGTCTTCACTTTGGAGCCCAAAGAGGTAAAGACAGCCCTGACATCACCTCAGCAGAGAGAAAACAAAATTCCATTTTCAGGTCGGGGAAATGCAGGCACAGGCAGCGAACATCAGAATCTTCTCAGATCAAACCTACTTCTCAAAGCCTGGACCCTCAGGGACAACACTCTGGGCTTAAAAATAAACAGAAACGAAAATGCCTCTAACTCCAAACTATGGCGAGGAAAACTGCCTTATTCAAACTTTCATATCCAGGTTCTGAAAAGTAATTTCCTCCGGGGTTTCTAGCCCCAGTGTGGAATCCAGGTGCATTTACAGAGGCAAATCACATGGGAAGTTTAATGGAGAATTAATCCTAAAGTGGCCCTGAACTTATTGCACCTACATATACAGGACAGTGGCAAAAATAAGTCTACTCTTAAGCAAACCTGACTTAAATCTGAACTCAAAGAAATGCCACAGATAAACTTTCAGGAAAAACGAACTAACCATCCAAAATTGAGAAACATATTAGCAACAAGGTTCGGTGCAGCAGGTGGGCGAGATCAGAGCCACAGAGGCTCCAGCCACAGAAGTCATCCGAGACTGTGGCGAGCCTGCAGCTGAGGATTTTTAAATAAGGGAAGAACAGACTGCAGATGGACCAAGAGCAAGTGTCTAAAAATGTGCAAACAAAGTTGGAAATGAACCAAATTCAAAGTCTAGGCGAGCAAAACATAACATTTAAAATTCAAAGCCTGATGTATGTATTAAAAATCAGATTAGACGTTGTTGAGTAAAAAAATAGTGAACCCCCGAAAATGGATCCAGTGAAAATTCAGGGAGAGAAGGGTATAAAAGAGAGATTAGGGTCCACTGCTGATTGCATGCAAAGGTCAAATGTTTTTGTATAGATATGAAATATTTTTAATCTTATTTCTAGGCACAGTATCTTTTTAATTTCTGTTCATCTGTTTTACATATTTGCCATTATAAATTGGTCTCATTGTATTTTCTATCTGGTTGCAGTTCGTATATTTAAAACATGTTGTTCTACATATAGAATGTACAGCTGACCCTTGAACAACACAGGTTTGACCTGTGCGGATCCACTCATACACCGAATTTTTTCAGTAGAAGTTGCCCCGAGGGAGCCTCCCCCTGCTGCGTCCCCGTCCACCTCCTCTGCCTCCTCCACCTCTGCCACCAGGGACAGCAAGACCAGAGCTTTCTCCTCTTTCACCTGCTCAGCCAGCTCAACGTGAAGACAAGGATGAAGAGCTGTATGACAGTCAACTTATGCTTAGTGAATGATAAATATACTTTCCCTTCCTTATGATTTCTCTTTTTTTTTTTTTTTTGAGACGGAGTCTCGCTCTGTTGCCCAGGCTGGAGTGCAGTGGCGCGATCTCGGCTCACTGCAAGCTCCGCCTCCCGGGTTCACGCCATTCTCCTGCCTCAGCCTCCCGAGTAGCTGGGACTACAGGCGCCCGCCAACACGCCCGGCTAATTTTTTTGTATTTTTAGTAGAGACGGGGTTTCACCGTGTTAGCCAGGACGGTCTCGATCTCCTGACCTCGTGATCCACCCGCCTCGGCCTCCCAAAGTGCTGGGATTACAGGCGTGAGCCCCCGCACCCGGCCCCCTTATGATTTCTCGACAGCATTTTCTTTTCTCTATCTGACTTTATTGTAAGAATACAGTGTATGACATGCAACGTACACAGTATGGATTAATCGACTGTTTATGTTATTAGTAAGGCTTCCAGTCCACAGTAGGCTGTCAGTAGTTAAGTTTTGGGAGAATTGAAAGTTATATGCTGATTTTTCACTGCTCAGGGATCAGTGCCCTTAAATTCCGTATCGTCTAAGGGCCAACTGAACATATACATATTTACCAGCCAGCCAATTGATTCTATTCTTTCTCAGTTGATTCTTCTAAGTTTTCTTATAGAAAGCCATATCATACTCAATAACAGTAATTTTGCCTCCTCCTTAATTAGACCTCATTTCTTTCTGTGGTCTAATTGCACAGAAAAAAACCTCCAGAACAATGTAAGATAAAGTTGGCAGAACTGTAGTCCGTGAGGTGTCGGTTTTCAACGGGAGCTCTTTTATCCCCCAAGCCGTCCTCCTCTGCTCCCTCCCCCAGCCCCTAGGAGAGACTTGAGGACACACTGAAGCCTGCAGCTCCTGGTCTGTCATCTTCAGACAGACTTTCGGCCTTCCAGTGCGTAAGACTGAGTGGACACACGATGTCCTCAAAGCTTCTCATCCCCAGCGGTTTCCAACTTTCACTCTCATCTTTAACTGTTGCCTGGCAAATTTGAATAATAGTCTCTAAATTTTTATTCATGAATTTTAGATTTATGTAGAAAAATTCTACCTGACAAATGGCAAAATTGGCACGCCGACGCATTTCATCACGTTTTGTTTCCTCCTTTATACCATCATCCATTTGTCTGTTTTTTATGTCTCTGCTTTGAAGCAAGTGTGTTCAGTTAGCGGCCGCAATCACCACAGGTGCTCGGCTGCCATCTGTGTGTGCGTGAATCGGCCTCAGGCCCCTCCGTGACTTCTCAGTCGCTCGCCATCCTAGCTCTCCTGATGCGTTGGTTACTTTAACTTTGTTAAACGATGATTTTTCAAGAGGCTTTGTTGGTTGCTTCATTTAGTTCTTGAGGATTGAGACTGTCTTCCCTGCTTTTATTTTTTAAATGACAAATCGGTCAGGTGTAACCCTACTGACACATTTCTTTTTCTGAAGGCCCGAACAGCTCAACTGTTACTCATCCTTTACAGAAAAGTTTGGTACAAGCACGACTGTCCCTCTAGTACGGGAATGACTGGGATGCTGGGGTTTTGTTCTGCCTGGTTCCCAGAAGGATCCTTTATCTTAAAATCTAAGTGCACTACTTTTTCTGGTACAATCATCTTGCTATACTCTTCCAGAATATTGATTAAGTGTACACTGGACTCCTTTTCTCCATATCTATCATTTTCTAATTAAATTAATTTCTTCACCATTTCCCTTTTTGACTGGTTCTCTCAGATCTCACCTCCGTATCTGATTGCAGAAATTTTCCTTAAGAACCAATTTTGAAGAACCACACCAAGCAATCATTGTGTGATCTTTCTTCTAATGTAAATGTGTGTCTTGAGTTTTTTAATTACTTTCCTTTGATTTTATTTTGTTGTTTCTGGTAATTGTTTCCTGTGTTAGAGGCATGCAGCACAGGCTCTGCTGTTTTCTCAGGAGGGTGGCAGGTGTGGATGTCTGAGGGTGGCTTCGATGCAGTTCAGATGAGTCAGCTGGGAACTTCAGCTGCAGTGAGTCCATGCTTTCTACATACGGCTGCATCGGCCGTAGGGAAGTCTCATGTTATGCATGCTTTCTGTTTATGGCGTTGCTTTATTTTATTTTTCTGCACCAATACTGTTAAGCTCCAATTTTCCCCAGATGCTGCTCTCTGCCCCACCCCTCCTCTGGACTGCTCCACAGGGATGTCAGGGGCAGTGAGGTTTGCCCTCTGGGTCCCCCTCACCTGAAACTCAGGCAACAGAACCACACGGTTAGGGACGGTTTTACAGCAAGAGAAGCCTCTAATTCTCTCTGTTCTTAAGAAAACATCAGCATTGGCCTCTTCACTCTGCGAATGCATTCAGTGTTTCTTTCTGCTCTTGGCATCTTCCCTGGTTTGGTCTAAACTTCACTGTGTTTGCTGGCTGTTCTTTGAGTTGGAATATACATGGACTAGTCGATGTTTTGTAATTCCATTAAATGGTGGTCTTGCTACATTAGTCCCTGCAGCATGAAGGGATAATGGAGAGGACAGTAGCAGAGACTTCAGCCCCTGCCGTGTTCTCGGCTGAATCTATGGCCCCCACCCCCAGCAGGCTGTTTGGCTTCTGGACTGGATAGGCAATGTGTCTTCTGCAGGATTTTAAACAAGCATTGATGTGGGTTGACTGTCTCCTCACCCAAATCTCATCTTGAATTGTAGTTCTCATAATTCTCACATGTTGTGTGAGGGACCCGGTGGGAGGTATTTGAATCATGGGGGTGGCTACCTCCATGCTGTTTCCATGATAGTGAGTGAGTTCTCACCAGATCTGATGGTTTTATAAGGGGCTTTTCCCCCTTCGCTCTGCACTTCTCTCTCCTGCCACCATGTGAAGAAGGACATGTTTGCTTCCCCTTCTGCCATGATGATAAGTTTCCTGAGGCCTCCCAGCCCTGTGGAACTATGAGCCAATCAAATCTCTTTCCTTTATAAATTTGTCAGTCTTGGGTATGTCTTTATTAGCTGCATGAGAACAGATTAATACAAGCAATTATAAAGGATATTAAATATTTGTATAAAGTGTTATTTCCTGAGTCTTCTGACAATGCTGCTCACACTCCCTGTTTACGGTGGCATGTTCAGCAGCTGTGCTGAGCCCATGTCTCCCAGGTAGGATGCTGGCCTCTCTGTCCACCCTTCTGGTGACTTCTGAGTGCGACAGTGGCCTTTCTGTCCACCCTCCTGGTGACACCTTCCTCCTCCACACTCCCTCCCTCCTAATGCATTCAATTCCACGTTCCCCAACTCTAGGGACATGCACGCCCACAGCGATGAGGTAGGACTAAGAGGTCTTTCTGTTCAGTGAGGTAACACAGAGCCCAGGCTCAAGGTTTCTGCAATTACTGTGCTCTGTTTATAAGCACACCCCTTTCCAGGGTGTAATTATTTAGCAAATTCCACAGCCTGAAAAGAATGATTATTCTCACTGAAGCAAGTTTTTACAAGGCTTACAACACAATTGCTCCAGGATACGTGCAAGATATGTTTGTTTGTCACTTGAATTTCTTTTGCCAACATTTCAGGCTCTACCTAGAAATATGAGCAATTCAATGCTTTAGAAATCCTGTGGGTAATTTAAACTTATATTCACAGGGTATATTAAACATAGATTAAGCTTTGTTTTAAACTTGTAATTGTACTGTGTTTTCTAGTCTCAGAAATTAAAAGATCAAATTAGTGGTTTTGAAGTGAGTTATTGACAGAGGGCATCCCCACAACTGGGATAGAAGGGCTGCCATGTCACTGCTCATTCGGAAAAGGCAACCATGGAGAAGGAGAGTAAAGAGGAGTGGCAGAAATCCTGAGCTTGTAACTCACTTTCTGGAAACTGTCTCCAGGACAAATTCCGTTAAACACGTTATTTAAAGGCAGTATTTCACAGCCCACCACTGCTCTATGGTTTTGCTTCTCTTTTTCAGTCCTAACCCTGGATCCCTCTTATCTGCCACAGATGTGACTGCAAGAAACCTGCTTCCACAGACACGGCCTCCCGAGTGAGTGGATCCCGAGTGAGCACCGCACATGTGATTGACAGCTCGACTTCCTCCTGGGTGTTCGGTGTCCTCTGCATGTGGAGGTGTTGAGTGCAGGTTCCTGGCACCATGCGCGTGGCTGACCCAATGTCGCCCAAACCACAAAAGTCACACAAGCAGGTTCTGCAGGGCGACGGGTTCCCTCTCACAGCAGCCGGGCACACGGGCCTTTCATGAGAAACTCTTATAGGAAATGCTGGCCCATCCCTGACTGAACCATGAAATCACAAAGTTACAGGATGAAACAGAAGAATCAACACACTGCCAGGCAGAGTCCAGAGACCCCACAGTCTAGAAAACAGGGAGGGGCAAAGGGAAAGGCAAGCAGCTGCCAGCAGCTTCTGAGGATGGCAGAAAGTGCTGCGTGCAAGGCCTCTGCACACCCCACGGGGTGGCCTGGGCGCCCTTAGATGCCGGACCCTTTGCAAGTCAAAAAACGCGTTCAATCCTGAATAAGAGTTTGGTTTTGATGGCACTTATTGATCACATTGTACTTTTTGCAATTTGGGACTTGGTATCTCTGGGGATCTCCATCATACTTTAATCCAGTGCTAGACAAAGCTTTATGCAGAATCTTTTCATTACAAATACAGTTCTGCTGGACTGGAAAGCTGCACTGTCCTAGGTACCTGCCACCTGCTCAGCATTGCTCTGGGTGTTGAGAACACAGCGTGACCACACCGGCCGTTGGTTGGCCTCCTGCAGGCCTGATAACACAGACACGGGTTTGGTTAGGGGGAGATCAGGGTCTTCTATCAGTTAGATTTCTGTGCACAAAAAAACTATTTTTAGCTAAACATCTACTCTACTACAATAATTTAAAAATAATTGTCGACTTTAAATCGTTGTTGAGTGTGATATTGTTTCTAAGCTTATTTGGTCAGGTTATACTGATTAAACAAGATTTTTCACTTTTGTGTGCAATTATGGCCCCTTGTTATGTTTTATGAGAGTCTCGTTTGCTAAGCCTCTCGAGAATAATTGGACCAGGCACAGTAGCTCACACCTATAATCCCAGCACTTTGGGAGGCCAAGGTGAGAGGATTGTTGAGGCCAGGAGTTCAAGGCCAGTCTGAGCAACAGAAGGAGATCCTGCCTCTATGAACTGCGCTGGGCGTGGTGGCATGTGTCTATGGTCCCAGCCACTTGGAAGGCTGGGTCAGGGGGATCATTTGAGCCTGGGAGGCCGAGGTTGCAGTGAGCTGTGATAGATTCATTGTACTCCAGGCTGTGCAACAGAGCAAGACCCTACCTCGAAAAGAAAAGAATAGAATAAAAAAGAAGAGAAGAGGGGATGGCAGTTTTTTACCATATTTTAAAAGTCCCTTACCTCCTAAGTAGGATTAATTAGAATGACATAACAGAAAATTCTGATCTCTGGGATATCTTTCTCTTTGTTCTACCATAAATATAAATTAGGGCAAGTTCTGAGCATTTTCATAATTTTTTAAAAACCTCCTTAATTTCCTTATTTATCAAGCAGGATAATTGAACATCTATCAAAGTATTTAGTGTGAAATTAAGACATACATCAAATACTTAGAAGCATGTAGACATTCCCTGGCTTCCATGATCATTTGCATAATTTTTTCCTCCTGTGATCTGCAGGCACTTTGAGTCCTACGACCGCCATCACCGAGAATAGCGGTTGGCTCGTAAGAGGTCCTTAGTAAATGAACCATTGGATGATTCCTGTTCATTAGATCTTCACTGAACATCCAAGCTGTGACACATTTACCCAATTATCTTACCCCTGGAATTAGGTTAAGCAGTAATATCATAGCCTCATCTACAGATAAAAACCTAAAAGTGATTATATATTAATGCAGGTCTTTTCTAGGGCCACAGGTTGTCAGCAACACCAGGGCTGGCGCTTGTCCCTTGCACGTGCATGAAGGGCAACCCCCTGACATTTCAGTGCTTGGCACAGGCAGCCTGCACCGAAGGCCCACGGCGTTGAGTCTCCTTAAGGATGTGCGAGCGCTTACCACCCCCTCAACCCACAAAATCAGCTGAGTAATTTCACCAAGTTGACCTTAAACTCACTGGGGTATGAAGAGACGTAAGGAATGAAGAGGCTGTGAAAGATTTACTAAGCCCCATAACTGAGCACATCCTATACCCAGCAAGCAAGTCAGCTGGGTGGTGAGGCAGCTGGGGACGCATGTGGCTTTTTACTTAGTGTGCCTCACAGGACTGCAGAATCAAGCCAATCCTGCGGCGGCCGAGGGCGCTGCCCGTGGGTTTGCAGGCTGTCCCGGGCAGTGCCGCCCACTCCCAGGCTCTTCTATTTTCCCAGGCCTTTGGGTCAAGAATCTCTAACAGGGATCAACCTTTCCTTGCAGCACGTCACAGCTCCATGTTGCAGTTTAGCTCTTAACGTATAGGAGACACTGTGACATCAGCTGTCCTCCCCTCCATTCACTGGTGTCCTAGATGGGAAATGAAGAACAAAACACACATTGACCAAGGTTGTGCATTTGGTAGCCTCTGTGTGAACATAGCCGTGGAAGAGAGCAATGGGTGGCAGGAGGCCCAAAGCGTGGCCTGGAGACCCCGCGTCTGAGCCCCACGCTCCGCGACTGTGTGACGTGAAGGCATTCTGTCTACCTGTGAGCCAGTGACGCCATCTCCTAAAAGGTCTGCAGGGAGAACACATCATAAACTATGTTTAAAAGTCATTCTCAACTGCACCATTTCAGGGTTTTTTTGTCTTTATGTGAGTTTTATAATGAAAATAATATTGGAAACTACTCCAAAACAAAGTCCTTTAAAGGCATTTAAAAATAATAGAGCATGCAATCCAAAAATATTTGGTAACAACTGATCTATTTGATGGAAATTAGTAATAAATATCTACCCTAACTTAGCTTGCAGAGTGTTAGGATCAAATAAAAATAGTATTAAGCCATAAGCTTGCTACCAGAGGTGAGATACATAGTTGAAGGCAGTTCTATAACAAGCACAGGTGGATACTCTGTGGCAGGGGACCCCAACCCCAGGGCCCGGGATGGTACTGGTCCGTGGACTGTTAGGAACTGGGCCACGCAGCCGGAGGTGAGCGACTGGCAGGTGAGCAAAGCTTCATCTGTATTTACAGCTGCTCCCCATTGCCCTCATCACCGCCTGAGCCCCACCTCATGTCAGGTCAGCAGCCGCGTTCGATTCTCACAGAAGCGTGAACCCTGTTGCGAACTGCATGTGCCAGGAATCTCGGCTGCATACTCCTTATGAGAATCTAATGCCTGATGATCTGTCCCTGTCTCCCATCACCCTCAGATGGGGCCATCTAGCTGCAGAAAAACAAGCTCAGGGCTCCCACCAATTCCACAGTATGGAGTTATAAAATTATTTCATTATATATTATGATGCAATAATAACAGAAATAAAGTGCACAATAAATGGAATACACTTGAATCATCCCGAAACCTTCCCCCCACCACCCCCGTCCTGTCCGTGGAAAAACTGTCTTCCGTTGAACTGATCCCTGGTGCCAGCGAGGCTGGGGACTGTGGCTCCATGGCACTCGATTATTTTTCATCTAAAGCAAGGCCATTGTCGCCACAACAGTCTTAAAGCAAACAAGGAGACTTGTCTCCGTGCGTCCCCTCTGGTCTTCGCCTCTCTTGGGCGTTTCCACTGGGGAGGCTGCGGATGTGTCCTGGGGTGCCAGGCGGCCTCCTCTTCTGGTCAGACGTGCAGTTCCTTCTCTCTCCTCCTGGGCCCTCTGTTTCCAGGAAACTTCATTTCTTCTGCCAGTTATGTTCAGTCTTCCTACTCCCAATTTTAAGTCTGCCTTTCCTGCCCCGAGTCTCCTGGTGGGAGTTTCTGTGGCCACACAGTCACACTGTGCGCTCTCCATTTGCACACCTGTACACGGTCACACTGTGCGCCCTCCGTTTTCATGCCTGTACACGGTCACACTGTGCGCTCTCTGTTTGCACGCCTGTACACAGTCACACTGTGTGCTCTCCGTTTGCACGCCTGTACACGGTCACACTGTGCGCTCTCCGTTTTCATGCCTGTACACGGTCACACTGTGCGCTCTCCGTTTTCATGCCTGTACACGGTCACACTGTGCGCTCTCCGTTTGCACGCCTGTACACGGTCACACTGTGCGCGCTCCGTTTGCACGCCTGTGTCACTCCTCCCTGAGGCCAGGTGTCCGTCCTCAGAGATGGTGGCCAAGGACATTTCATGGACCTTCCCTATCTGCTTTCTGCAGTCCCTAAACTTTATGTTTAGATATCCAGGTATGTAAAATCATTCCCTGTACATCATATGTGCAAACACAGTGTAAAACTAATTTTATTTTAGTACAAAAATGATGTGTGAATATAGATAGATAGAAAGAGATATAAAAACATACACCAAAATTGTAAAAAAGCAGTTACCTTTGGGCTATGAGATTTTTTTCCTTCTTTGGGATGATTTTCTAATTTTTAAAATAACTTTTTAATAAATATGCTAATTGATAATCAATAACCATAACAACATATATTATCAAAAAGGTAAAAACCAAAATATTGCATGGGGTACTATTCTGGGTGGCTATTACAAAGCAAAAATCATTATGGAGGGTGACGGTTCAAAAGTCACTAGCAAGGAAAATTAGTACAAATTCTCACTTTTCAAACTAACTTCAGAGATCAATTTAATGAATGAAAAGACTACATAAAACACTAAATGTAAAGAATGCGAACTAGAATTGAATTTAGAGGCCACCTAGCACAGCGGCCTTTGATTGCACAGGAGGCCAAGAGCATTTGCCTGACTTGGGAGATCGATCGTGGAGTCCCCAGGTGTCCCAGCTCCACGTCTGGCACCCGTGCAATTACACCTGGGTGCTCTGGGCAGCCTGACCACCAGTCTCAGCCCAGATTGCAACCACAGCCATCGCAGACTCCCGGAACAGCAGGAAGTTGCAGGCCCCAGGACAGTTCTGTCGCTGAGTGGGGGTGTTTGCTGAGCAGCATGCTTAGGCTGTATCTGTACAAACAGGAGAGCTCCAGGTGTGCAGTGTCTACGAAATCTGCAATTTTCTAGAACTACATGAACCAAATGTATTTTAAAAGAAAGTCCCGCCTTTGAAATTATTGAAAACATACTGTACTTAAAGTTCAGTGCATTTAGTGGTAGAAAGAAATGCGACAAATATTTTCACAATAAAAGCAATTGAAAATGTTTTATAAGTTTCTCATCTATAGTTAAACAAATTGTTCAGGTAGTAATAGTCTGATTTCTAGTAACATATTATTTTCAGACCTCCATCACTCTTTAAGAAATGAAGGCCAAGAACAAAATAAAATTATGTTTTGAACTACCAATACAAATAAAAATAATTCTATGTAGAAAGGAAACTCTAAAGGGGGCAGTTTTTCTTAACCGACTGTCCCACAGCTGGACACCCTAGATTCTGTGGTGTCAATGGTGACTGCCTTGGAGGGGCTGCCACTGAAGTGGAGCCTCAGAGGCAAAGCCACCTGCTCTGTGTCATCCTCCAGCACCCAGATTCAACAGCAATCCTCCCCACGCTCCTAGTGGGGAGCAGGCAGAGAATAGAGACCTGAAATATCTGTCTTCATTAGTAGTGAAGACCTGCCCTCCAATCATAAGACTTGGAAGCCTCAAAGTTACCTAGGAGCACAGTCACTTTAGCTGAGGCTCTGGACCACCAATGGGAATGCTAGCACTGCTCAAAGTTTGCTTTTCCACCTAGAGCTGATTACACACACCTCAGCCATCCACACATTCATGCATGGAACAAATACTTACCAAATGCCAAATTTATGCCAAGCATTGCTGACATGCAAGTAAAGAAAGCAAACTTTGCCCCTACCCAAATGGAGAAGGCCGACAGCCCATAATGAATAAGGCAGTGGCGGTGCAGCCTCCATGGGCTGCAGGCTGTCGGGTGTCGTCAGCCGGAAGCTGCTTGGCCTTCCCTCTCCTGCAGACTGCTGCCAATGACAAACGGAAACACTGTAAATGTGGAGGTTCACTCATGGGGAAGTGTCCAAGAGTAATTTTAAGGCTATCCTTTCAGTTCTGTAGAAACTTACATCTGATCAAAACAAAAATGTTGGCGGTACCAGGAGAACCATCAGGGGGCACGTTCCCTCGCCAAGGACCGGCTCAGACCCGAAGCCAGGGCAGTCTGGCCCTCAGGGTCTTGCAATTTGCTCTTGCATGAGCTATAGGGGGACCTCTGCTGATGACGGTGTCCCCTCCCACGATAAGAATCACGACCATTCAGAAGAACAAGTCTCATTATTTAAGCACAGAGGGCTAGTAGTGCTTTTTTTTTTTAATTATACTTTTAAGTTTTAGGGTACATGTGCACAACGTGCAGGTTTTACCTTCAGCAAAGGAAACAGGCACCATTTGGCCTATAGGCTATGAACCAAACAGACACCATTTGGCCTATGGGCTACGAACCAGACAGACACCATTTGGCCTATGGGCGATGAACCGAGACACCCAGCTGTAGGCTGTGAAATGATTGAGGGTAACAACCACTGATCCCTGTGTTGCTAGTACTGGGCATGATCATTATACATAGAAATATCACAATAAATGTTTTATATGAATAAGTTAATATGCAAATCCCAAATCACATGTCCACTTACACCAGATCAAAATTCAGTGTGTTAAAATGTATTCCCAAATGGGATATTTGGCCATGAAAATATATTTCTTTGAAGAACAATTGCAAGCTTTGGCTTTCAACACTGACCCATTATATAAATGGGGAAAAACGAGGGTATATAAGTTGCATCAACACTGAAGCAACTGACAATGGTCCATGTAACAGCACCCAGGAAATACAGTGGAAATTGGTAATGTAATGCTATGCTAAAAATCCGTATCCCAGAGCTGCATTCTGGGGCCAGCACTTCATTTTAAAAGCTAGATAAATGGGGAAAATGTTCTCTTATCAGCCTAAAATCATATTACCGTAATATCATTTCCATTTCCACTCTGAGACATAGCAAATATCTTCTCCACATTAATAACATACCAAATGCAAATGAGGTCTTCGTTCAATGTCCAATAGAGACAATAACACATTAAAGCCACCCTGTGGGTAGTAATTAAAAGAATGAGAATCCGGATTCATCAGGGGTGACGGCATGCGTTAATTACCCAGTGCTCTTTAGCATAACTCAAGTTGAATATCAGGGAGGGACAATCCCTGGATCTGGGTCCTTAATACCCATTGGTATTGGTGAAGGAGGTTAACGTGTGATCTGCTGGGCAGGGAGGGAGCTGGAAGTTGAGAACCACAACGAGACCCACAGCAGAATTTTATCACTCTTTGGCAGATGAGATGGGAGACAAGGCCCAGAAAAACTAAATTACAGACCACAGGGTCACGACCATGAACAGCAAGCATTGTTTGTCTTTCTGTAAAAGGGTTTTTCAATCAAAATTATGGTGTAACTTGGCACTGAATCTCTGATAAATGAAAATCGTCTGAAACGAAAGCTTCTTAGACTTTTTTACCCAGCGTTTCACGAGCAGCCTCCTCCTGGGGCCTCCCGTCACCATCTTCGTGCCGGTGAAGCAGATGGCATGCCCTCTCTTTCAACTTGCCGGCCATTTTCCATTTGCAAGTGACAGGCAGGACTTAGGCAATTTTTACACATAGCGGATATTTGACAATGGACTTGTAAAGGCCCACGTGATGCTCTTGCGGCCGGATGCAGAGTGAACCCAGAGTTTACATGGACATTTGTCATTGTTCTTAGAGGATACTTAGGACACCCAACACCTGCCACAAAGTTCAGGTCCATAGTCAGGGCAAGCTCAGATGAGTGGCCCAGTCATCCCACTGCTCCTAACAGCACTGCCCTCCCCTGCCTGTTAAGGCAGAGCCCGGGTGTGGCTGTGTCTGCACTGGTGGTGGGTGAGGTGTCAGGCTTCGTGTCTCCTGCAAATGCACAGGCTGTGAGACCTGGTGCAGTGGCCTCGGGACACCAGTGGCATCTCCCAAGTCTGGCAAGCTGGCCCTGAGTCCACCCCTACTTGGTTACTGGAATCAAGGAAGGGCCCTCCAAGATAGAGGAGTCAGCGCGGAACCGGAAACGCTTCCTAAAGAGCCTCAGCATCTCGAAGGGAACCAAGTGGCCACCCAAGGACAGCATCTAGGAGAAGAACTGCAGGGAAGAAAGAGAAACACGAAAGAGCGTGAAATTGGAGGTGAAAGACAATGACATGGTCAGGCCTCTGTTCAGTTCAGCCACCAGCCCTGCCTGCGGAAAGGCTTAGCTGTCAGCTCACAAAGGAACAGCATGTTATCAGTTACTTGTAATTAATGGTGAAATTTTAACCTAAACAATCAGTAAAAGCCAGTTAACTGCTGTGCCTGTGGTTCCTGGCCACCGCCTTGCTAGTGCTCCTCCGTGTCTGAGTGGGGCAGGTGCCAGCCCTGAAGGACGTTCACAGGGTCTCGGACCTGCCGCTCCTAGGAGGTCACAGGGGACCAAGGGAGGGGTTCTGACCCGCACAGAGCAACAGCTGCTGGTTCCTTTTCAACAATCACATTTATTTTTCACCAGTTTTGCATTTTCTAAGTACAAATTTATTTTTTAACAGATTTCAGCAAATGACCCCGGATTGTTACACTGATTTTAAAAAACTGTTACTTTTAACATTTTTGTTTTTTTATAATTCCAGTGTAATGTTTTCAACTTTGGCTGTAAAAACTGATGAAAATGAAAAAGTTTCAAGTGGCAAGACTGTAATACATTACATTTGAATTCAAATCAGTGTTTCATTAATCTGACCTTTGATGTCTGCTGGGATATTTTTTAACCCTGTGATCAGAATGACAGAAATTTGCATTTTCCTTCCTGATTCCATGTCCTTGTCTCCTCTCTCGCAGGGAGCAGCTGTGCTGTGGGGCGGCCACGGAGATTCCTGATACACGAGGGGCAGCGAGGGCCGCTGGGGAGCTCTGTTCGGATAACTCCGGTGGGGCCTGCTCTGGGCTTGCAGCACATTTGCAGTGCCCTTGGGATGTGGCTTACGTCTAAGCCCTGAGCTAAAAGAAAAATCAGATCGCTTTGAAATAAGCCCAACAATTGCAGTGTCCTGCATTATTCAAAAAGCCTTGGTTCTGCCACAGACGCTGTTTTATACTAGAGATGTGGGATGTGTGTGTGGTGATCAGCCCTGTCGTTAGGAAGCCGTCCATTCGGTAAAGACTGAATTGTGTAGGGGCTGATGCAGCCCTGTCAGCTGGTGTATAAAATGCAGTCGTTTGAAACTCTCATTCTGTCTTCCAAGAAGATACAGTCTTCATATGTCGCACACGGGGAAAAAGGCATAAACCTTTTATTAACTCAGTTTAACAATGAAAATAGATTGTTACTGGTTTTACAATATAATGAAGAATTCATAATTGGTGCAATTAGCCTGTTGTGCTGCTGTAAGAAGATTCATGGTGACAAGATGATTTTTTTAATTAGATGCAACACGGAACAGGCCCAGCCCTCCCTTCCCTGCTTCGTCTTCCCGCAGCTCTGCATGTGGCAGTGGCTGGCCAAGCACAGGTGTGATCCCAGGATGCAGCCACGTGTTCCCCCGAGAAGCACAGAATGCAGAGCCAGGCCTCAGAATCAAACCCCTCGTTCCTGCACTTTTGCATCCAAAGAATGTTTTTTCTTCCCTTGGATAATCATGAATTTTGTCCAAGGCAAAATTAGATTTAAAAATTTATAGTCACCAATAAACCAAACTTCATACTTTGAAAACACCAAACATCAACAAAAGAGTAGTGATGCCCTAACGGAGGCAAAATAAACCTGCTCCTCAAAAATAATTTCTTGCTGTTCTTTTTTTTTTTTTTGACGGAGTCTTGCTCTGTCGCCCAGGCTGGAGTGCAGTGGTGCAATCTCGGCTCACTGCAAGCTCCACCTCCCGGGTTCATGCCATTCTCCTGCCTCAGCCTCCCGAGTAGCTGGGACTACAGGTTCCCGCCACCACGCCCGGCTAATTTTTTGTATTTTTAGTAGAGACGGGGTTTCACCGCATTAGCCAGGATGGTCTCGATCTCCTGACCTCGTGATCCGCCCGCCTCGGCCTCCCAAAGTGCTGGGATTACAGGCGTGAGCCACCGCGCCCGGCCTCTTTTGCTGTTTACTTTTTCCTCTCAGGTCTCACCTTCTCCGGGCCTGTACCTCACCCGGCACCACCCACCCCTAACACAAATGTGTAAATGATGATGAATAAGTGAGCTGTCCCTCCACAAGACTCGCCTTGAGTCAGAGGGACCCACTCAAGGGTGAACACCTCACTTCATGTAAGACGTTCCCAGGGCCACACGTTGCTCGGACACCAGACCTGAACCTGGTCTTCCCAGAAACAGCAACACAAACGCCATGAAAATGCAAATGCCGTGGGAACATGAAAAAGCATCGAGCCCATTTCCTCGGCTAGATTAACCTCAGCGAAGGGAAAGACCCAGAGCTGGTAACTTTTGAAGAGGCTCGAACAGTGACGTGGGCCTGGGGCGTGCATCCTGCGGGGAACTTCTGGAAGCTGAGATGCTACAGAGATGCAGAGTGAAATGTTGAAAACAGACCCAAGGGGAACGTGGCTCAGGGCAGGCGGCTGGAGCCCACTGGCCGTGCCTTCCCCTGTGCAGGGCAGGTACCGTGACCTCTGCTGCATCTGTGAGGATCACCAGTGCTTGATGACATTCCCACAGCCACAGAGTAGGACAGAGCTGACCTGGACTCATGCACGCAGGAGCCCTGGGCCTGCACTGTTCCCATGGAGGTCGGCAGGGCCCGGTGGGGAGGCCCAGCCTGTGGGCTGCAGCACCTCACTCTTGCCGTGAATTAAGCATGGCGTGTCCACCTTCCCGGGGGCGCGACTTCGTCTGTAGGACGTGGGGGACGCTGCCTTGTCGCAGTGGAGCACGGGTCTGAAACACGCATGTGAAGGTGACCCACACTCTCTGCCATGTCATTGAGATTCTCATGCTGCCCACTCACCTCTAGGGCCAGGGTCCCGGGAGAAGATGGCACAGGGGCTCCGGCCTGATGAGGGAAACGTAGCTTCTGCCAGTGCAAGAGGCAGGGCACACATGGAACGAGAGGCTTCCGCCCAAGCCCATCTTTACCTCATGCAGAGCAAATCCCGGTGCTGTGTCTGGGTTCAAATCCCACCTCTGCTGCAAGTGGGTGGCCTTGACTAAGTTGCCAGGGCTGTCTCAGGTTCCTCCCCCATGTAAAAAGGATCCAATACTTCTTAGGGCCTTCAGGTGACCTAAGCCCCACGCTGTTGTAAAGAGAACGTAAATGGAGCTCAGGACAGCTGAGCACGTGGAGGTTCCTGGGGTCGCTGGAAAGGGCGTCGAAGCTCAGCACCCACCCATGAACCTCGCCCTGGCAGCTTTTCCTCTGAATCCTTTGTAGACCATTTATAACAAAGCAGTGCACATATACAACAAGAGAACCCACTGGACGTTCTGCACAGAGGCCGGTGCATAGTGAATGCCACATAAATGCTGTTATCAGCCACTTTAAAGTATTTGGTATTGTGTGCCTAACTCTGAAAAGTAAAACAAACAGATATCTCTCTTTGCTAAAAAGACATGAGTCCAAAGATAGCGCAGAAGACTCAGAAAGGGTGAGCAGAGCCCCCCACAACGGGACGTCAGGGAGTGGGTGCGTCCTGTTTCTCCTCGGGCTGCACAACCCTCAACAGGTGTAGAAAAAGACTCCTTAGGCTGGGATTTTAAACATCAATTTTGCGGGTGATGATTTGTTGCAACTGCAGCACCATCCTTTTTGCCTTCACAACACTCAGAAACCTTCTGAGTATTTCCTAGAAGAATTCCACGGAACCATCAGCCATGAGAAAGGCTAACGGGAAGTGCCTGCCCTCTCCAAGTGACAGGAATGATTTATCACGGCGGTTTCTCATTCTATTACAGAAGCTGAGCTCTATTAAGTTTGGCATAAGTGTGAACTCTGTTTTTGAAGGGCTATACAATGAAAGAGAAACAGTTTACTGCAAATTAAAATATAATGTACAAAGTTCTCTAATTACCTTTAATTTCACCTCAATCCATTTCAGCATTATGTGTGCATTTTGAGAAAAGTTAGCTGCCGTTTTAATAATAGATGTAAAAGACTGTCTCTGAAAATAAGTCACTTCAACCAACCATGAACTAACAGCTTTCAAATACATGTCATGGAACAAACGCTGGAAAAGTTGCGGTGGGACTGAAGGACACACGGGGTGGGATTTTTCCTGCACAGACCTTGGCCTTGCCTGGGTTGGTAAGATGTGGACAGACACACGACCCACAGTGCAGGCTGGGCACCAGACAAGCGAGTGCTGTGGGCCGAGCTGCTCAGGCTTCAGTCGGCAGAGGAGCTGCCGGCGCCCTTGCTAACAGGCAGGTTCCGGTCTGTGGATCTGAGGAGGGGCCCAAGGTGATGCTCACTGGCCAATGTGGAGACACTGTGAGTGACGAGACGCAGGGAAACTCTGGGAGTCAAGGGAGGCGAAGAGCAGAGACGCGGTCCGGAGCAGAGCCGCACAGGTGTGGAGGTGACGGTGGGCGGCCTGGAGGCGCGAAGGCCAGGGCCTCACCTTGCTCACCACGCAGCTCGGTGACTTGGGGAAGTGGCCCCATCTCCAGGGAAGACTGTCTGTGAGTCTGTCTGTGATTCTCCAAGTCAATATCCAAGTGATTGGCAGAGTTCCCTCCTCAAATCCCCCAGCTGGTTTAGAGACCAGCATGAGTGCCGAGGAGGTGGCTGTGGAGGGGCGGTGTGGGGGGTGGGAAGTGCCACTGAAGACTCACCCGTGTGCACGCAGCTGTGGGGGAGCTCCCAGTGACCATCTCAGCACAGCAAACGCAGTGTGATGGCCGTTTTGGTGTCCGCTGGGCCGGGCTGCAGTCCCAGTTATTTAACCAAACACTCAGCTAGGCATTGCTGTGACGGCATTTTGCAGAAGTGACTGCTTCTGAGAAGCTGACCCTTGATCATTTCCCTGCTTCTCATACTTTCATTATGAGTGAACGTGAAAATGCTCTTTTACAGTAAAGCACAGTTTTGATGTTACTTCCAGGACACAGAGTTCACGCCACAGTAAACAAGGTGTGTGTGTAGAAACTGGCCTGGAAGTCGGGCTGTCGGGAGGGTGGAGGGAGAGAGCGGAGCTGGGGCTGCAGGGCTGCAAAGCCTGGGTGACACAGAGCACGGCACTCCCCACGCCTGCTCCACCACGCGCTTGCCCTCCGAAAAGCCAGATCCTGTCTTCGTGGCTTTCTGCACCCTCACAGGAACACAGTTCCCAGGGATGCTGCCTGTAAGTGGCTACGGAGCTTCAACACACAGTTCTGAAATTATTGCAGTATTTTTCAAATCAAGGTACTGTATAGGCACAGACTCGTGCTGCCTCCTCTCTGGGATGTTGGTCAGGGTGGCGAGGGCAGCAGGCTGAAATCGAAAGGGCAACTGGACGCCTTTGTCCTAAAATGTCTGTGAAGGCTTCTGTTCCGAGCCAGACTTGGACCTGGGCAGAGCCTGACTCTTGGAGACTGGAGAAGCCACAAAGATGCTAAAATATGACGGAACCTCCAGACAGTGTTGCCTTCTTTTAAGTCATTCCAGGACCTCCCGTGACTGTCACAGTGGTCTGTAGTGGCCAGGTTCCCGTAAGAGAAGCAAGCATAGAGATGCCAGCTCATAGGCAGGGCAGGAACATGGGAGAAGGGCTCCAAGGGCTGAAAGGTGAGACGGGGTGGGAACGTCTCGTCACCGTGTCTGCCATCTGAAACTGCCAGTGGTCTCCACAAGCCCCGAAGCCCACCCAGCAGCTGCCCTGTCCTGCTGGGCACAGCCCCCACAGCCCATTTCTCAAGGGTGGTCTTCACTTTCCTATCTCGTGTCTTTCGGGAACAGACGGCGCCCTGTCCTCCATCCCCCCACCCTCTGCTCCACCTGCTTCCCCCAGGCCTGGGCTCTGCCTGCTCTGTCTACCTGCTGCCAACTCACCTGAGCAGGTGGCACTTGCTGTAAACAGCACTGGGTATGGAGATTCGTTTGGTTAACAAAGATGTAGACCCACTATCAGAAAAGCAGATCACAGCAGGAGAGACTGAAGAGTATCCACTAAAACTGTGGCAGTCCCTTAGGCTAGGGTGCCCAGGTGCTCCAGGGAAATGAAGCCCACAAGAGGAACATGTATGTATTTAGAGGGAGTGAATGTGTGTGTGTGTGTATATATATATACACACACATATATGGAGAGAGAGGGAGAGAGAGAGAGATTTACTTTAAGGAATTGGCTTCTGCAATCATGGGGTCCGCCTGGGACCTCTCAAGTCTGAGAGCAACAGAGCAAGCCAGCAGCTGGAAACACAGCAGGATGCCACTGCCATCTTGAAGCAGTATTTATTCTACAGGAAACCTCGGTTTTCGCTCTTAAGGCCTCAACAGATTGGATGAGACCCACACTCAGCCCCCTCAGAGGCAGTCACATCTGCAAAATACCCTCACAGCAACGCCTAGCAGAGTGTTTGATTAAGTAACTGGCACTGCAGCCGTGCCAAGCAGACGCAGAAATGACCATCACGCTTAGTTTGCTGCATGATGGGATGGTCATTCTAAGACCAAAAAGAACATTTTTTTTTGGAAAAGGAGCTTGGCAAGACTTTGCAGCCAACATTCTTGAACCATGCAACACGAATAGTGCAAAGTACGGCTCACGCTGTACTTCACACTGGCTGGCCTTTTGTTCCCGGGCATCTGTGAGGATCACGAAAGTACAGTTTGTTCTGCTACAAAGAGTGTCTCCAGGACCCAGATTAGCTCATGTGCAGTTAATAAGTAGAGAACGATGCTAACGGGACACAAAAGCACCTCGGTGAGCTTTATAGTCGGGGGCCTGGAGCGGTGGCCGCACGCATCCAAGTCTTCTGGCTCAGAGAGGAGCCCCTGCCCTTCATGGCAGGCCCCAGTTGCCCTGGCCTGGCCCAGCAGTGCCCCATGCAGGGTCTTAGCACCCAGCTCTGTGCCTCCGTGGCTCCTGCCCTGTCCACTGCACCAGCGGCCGCTTCTCCCACGAGGCGGCTCAGCTCAACTGGCTCCCTGGTGTCCAGGTCACAAAGTGGTTTTAGAGCCCTGGGTTCTGAGCGCTCTGCAGAAACCCTATTTCCCCTCACTGTTAGAACAAGATGATGTCGAAAGTGGCACTTTTTATAAACGCGTGTGTCACACTAAGAGTTCCGCTGTGAAATATCTAAACATACCATTCGACATTCCTCTCTTCCTCAGACCTCCCCTTCTCCATATTTCTGGGTATTTTGATGCGTTATATAGAATGCTAAAAACAAAGATTCTAATTATATGTAAAGAGTCTTGAAGAAAAAGGAGTTGGAAAACTCATATCTACATTGCAAATTATTGATAAAAACAGAACGTGTGTGTCTCTTTTCAACATTACGTACATTTTCCCTTGCAGAGGCGTATCCGTTTATTGGCTGGAAAGAGCTAATACCAGCTAAACCATGTGCCAGGCAACACCAGCAACTGGCAGAAGTCAGCAGCAATCCGATCCCACGTAACTGCTCCCTGAAGGCCCAGCCATGTGCAGGGAACGCTAATCCGAGTAAAGATAATAAAGACCTTGCGTGCTGAGCTTTGTCAGAGGCCACCTGGAGCGCACCGCACTGCACCTCCTGCATCGTCACTGCCTCTATTCTCTTCCGGGCTGCCTTGGAGCCGGGGGGATGGAATGTCTCATTCCACTGATGTGGAACTTTGTCAATTTACCTAATAAACATTTGCCAGTGCCCCCCACATGCCGGGTCTCGTGTTTGATGCTGGAAATGCGACAATGGAAAAGGCCAATCTTGTAGCCAAATGCAAGCAACAGGCCCTGAAAATGCCCAGTGGGCTGGTGAACATCTATAACATCTACAACAGGCAAAAGGAAATTTCACAACGACTCGAGCCCCTGCATTCAACAGGGGGAAATGCATTCAATCCAGCAGGGAGAACCCAAGGTGAAGACAGTTCCCAGAAGCAGAAGCAACGCAGCCCCGGCACCAAGGTGTGAGCCCAGCTGCGGCCGGGGGCTCCTCTCACCTGGTGTGTGCCTCGTGCAAGGGAACCTGCAGAGACGCTGCCCTAAGACCTGCCAAATGGGGACCTGGAGATACATGTGGGAGGCAGCCTTCAAAAGGGAAACCAACCGCACGCCCACCAGCAGGGAACAGCTCAGTCGACTTACGTAGAACTGAGTGAATGGCACTTGCTGCACCCCAGAAAACGAGTGGAAGATGAAAGGATTCCATGGAAAATGTCGACGACACATTTGAAGTAAAAAGGCAGCTAGTTACAGACCTATATTCATAGCATGATCTCATTTTTAATCAGAAATATATTTGGAGAGAGGATAGAGATTAAACATAGCAGACAGAAAGTGAGAAGGGCTTACTCCAACTACTGACAGTACTTGACTCTGGAAAGTTAAACGGAGAATGACAGGAAGTTTAAATGGGATATTTGTACAAATACTTCAGGGTTTCCAACCTCGGCACTTTTAGCAGTTTAGGTGTATGTTTGTGGCGGGCACCGTCGTGTTGTTAAATGAGGTTAAATTTGGGCTAAAGCTGCCTGCGTACTTTGAGGCCTCAGCCTAACTCAGCAGGTAAACAAACCACAAACTGCCACGGGCGTGTATTCCGGTGACAGGTGGCTGCGTCTCAGCGAGCCAGAGCTGTAACCAATCAGGCTATCTCTGCAGTCACTTCTGCTTTCTGCTATAAATATTGCCTGCCCACCGTGCGCCTGTTTTTGTCCTTGGTGATTCTTGGCTTATGAATCGTTTCTGCTCACTTAAACTCTGTTAAATTTGATTTGTCTAACCTTGTTTTAAACTGCGTGCACTGTAGGGTGTTGAGTGGCATCTTGGCCCCACCCATTCAATGTCAGTTACATTCCTCCTCCAGTTGGGGCAAACAAAAATGCCTCCGTACCTTGCCAAATGTTCCCTGGGAGCAAGATTGCCTCTGGTTGAGAACCTGAGAAACAGAGATGGGATTTGTGATAATTTAAAAATAAAACATAATGCAAAGTGGTCAATTATAATGGTGAGAAACAAAAAACTGCTTGGGAGCACAAAGGCGGATGTTGAATCCACCAACGTCCTTCACTTCCTTGTGCCTCAGTTTCCTCATCCACAGAAGCAGTGTAAAACACAGTAGTTCACAAGAATTGTGAGAAAAGTACCTGGCACATAGTAGGTGCTTAAGGATTGTTAGATCCTTTTTTCCTCTTTAGTCTTGAATCTGGCTCCATCTGTGCTAGATTAGGAGCTCCCTTCACCTTGCTTACACCCCTACTCATGCTACACACACAGTGGAAGCTTAGTGAGACGTCCACACACACAGTGGGAGCTCACATCCATGCACACAGTGGGAGCTCACATCCATGCACACAATGGGAGCTCACATCCATGCACACAGTGGGAGCTCATATCCATGCACACAGTGGGAGCTCATATCCATGCACACAGTGGGAGCTCATATCCATGCACACAGAGCTGATGATATCCATGTAGAGTAAGAGCTCAAATCCATGCACAGAGTGAAAGCTCATTATGTGCTTATACCTAAATAATCAAGCTCATATCCATGCACACAGTGGAAGCCCATATCCATGCACATAATGGGAGCTCATATCCATGCACACAGTGGGAGCTCATATTCATGCACAGAGAGCTGATATCCATGCACACAGTGGGAGCTCTATCCATGCACACAGTGGGAGCTCTGTCCATGCACACAGTGGGAACTCTATCCATGCACACAGTGGGAGCTCTATCCATGCACACAGTGGGAGCTTATATCCATGCACACAGTGGGAACTGATATTGATATCCATGGACACAGGGGGAGCTCTATCCATGCACACAGTGGGAGCTCTATCCATGCACACAATGGGAGCTCAGTGGAACAGGCCAGATGGTCAGTGGAGCTGAGTCTTGACTGGGAAAACTCAAGTACTTTAGAAAAAAACACAGTAGGAGAAGTCTATGTGACTTCAGAGCAACACAGTAGTCTCATGTCTATAAAAGGAATAAATATAGTGAACATTTAGAAGAAATTATGGTTATCTTATTTACTGAAAAAGGGTCTTACAAAAATAGATGGAATGTTTAAAATTAGCACTAAATAAGAAGAATTTGCTAATTACCAATATGAAATATTAAATGGTCTGAAGGAACAACGGGAAGGAAATGGCAGAGCAGAAATCACATTAATGTCCCAAGGAGACCCATTAACAGAATTGTACTTTGCTATTGGAAATGGATCACTAATTAAGAATAGACTATCGGTGGTGCAAGTAGCTTTGTGCACAGAGACTTAAGGCAGAAGTCATGAAACTGTGCATGAAGAAACCAGCTGCATGACCCAGGTTGTAAGGCAACTTTTCCATGCCTTGGTTTTCTCCCCCCAAAAAAATAATAATAATAATCTTGCCTAAATCTCAGGTACAGGGGAAAAAATGTCAATTTATCCATAAAGTTAAATGGTATTAACAATGAATCAAAAAGTAATAAAGGATATGGAATCAATAAAACAAAATTTAAAACTGTGTTGATGAAGATATGCTCATTTAATGCACGCTGGTTGCTCTATAAAGTAGTACACAACTTTTGAAAAGAAGTTCTGTAGTTCTAGCTGTCAATTTACAGAAAACGTCTGTACACTTTGACCCACTGTTTCCAATAAGTTATAAGGAAATAAATAATCTGTAACTCTAGGTTTTTCTTTCATAGAGAAGTCTAGCACCTTCTATTAACACTCTGATTTATCACCCACTGGGGGGCTGGTGGTGGGTGCAGCCCACCCAGGATGCAGGTAGTAAGGGGCGTGTCTCTGTCAATCATTTAAAAACGATAATAAAACTAACTAAAAGCTGGGATTCTTTGCTTTATGTACTAGAATTTTTAAACAATGCCAGGAAACAAGTATTGCTTCCTAAAAAGGCCTTTTGTTAGCATAAGTTCAAAATCAC
This sequence comes from Hylobates moloch, assembly GCF_009828535.3. Classification (NCBI taxonomy): domain Eukaryota; kingdom Metazoa; phylum Chordata; class Mammalia; order Primates; family Hylobatidae; genus Hylobates; species Hylobates moloch. The sequence continues at coordinate 360,041 of NW_026652288.1, read as the reverse complement.
TGTCGAGGTTATTACTGAGTTTTAAAATATATGTAAAATTCAAATTCACATATTGTAACAGGCAGTTTTTTTTTTTTTTTTGAGACAAAGTCTCACTCTGTCCCAGATACATGGGGAGGTGACAGAGCAGGATAGAGGGTCACCTGAGTCCAGAAGTCAAAGCTGCAGTGAGCCATGATTGTGCCACTGCACTCTAGCCTGGGTGACAGTGTGAGACCCTGTCTCAGAAAAAAAAGAAAAAGAAAGGAAGGAAGAAGGAAGGAAGGAAGGAACAGGAGAGAGAGAAAGAAAAGAAAAAAAAGAAAGAAAAGAAAGAAGAAAGGAAAAAGACAGAAAGAAAGAGAAAGAAGAAAGAGAGAAAGACAAAGAAAAAGAAAGAAAGAAAAAGAAAGAAAGAAAGAGAAAGAAAGAAAGAAAGGGAAGGAGGGAGGGAGGAATGAAGGGAGGGAGGAAGGAAGGAAAGGAAGGGAGGAAAGGAAGGAAAGGAAGAAAGAAAAAAGAAAAAGAAAGAAAGCGAAAGAAAAAGAAAGAAAGGAAGGAAGGAAGGCAGGCAGGCATTAAAAATGGTCAAAGATATGAACTGCTAAGTGTAACATTTTTGTTTGGAATGCAAATTGAAGTCATGCAATAACATTTAAATAAAGTTTACTGAATTTCAGTGTCTTCAAATTTGAAATGTATCACTTTCCAAGTATTAGTTGTTGCTTTAAAAATAATTTCAAGAAAATCATCATCATCACTGAGCTTTTCATAAGTATCAGCTGAAAATGGCCTTTGATGTAGAGCAGGGTGCAGAAAGGTGAGTGGCCGTGGGTGCCAAACACAGCAGGAACCCCATGTGGGTCCAGGAGAGAGGGGCCCAGCTTGTGCCACAGACCAGCCAACTCTGCTGCTGGAACTCTGGAGGAACAAAGGGGAGTTAAGAGGTCGTTAGAAAAGAGACAGAACGTAAATGGTAAAGCCACACTGTGCTTTTCTTTTTAAGGAAATCTTGAGCATGAAATAGGAAAGATGAGAGAAGTGAACCTAGTCCAAGAATGATTGTTTGTGCCTTTAGAAAGGAAGCAAGGATGCAGCGAAGGAGGAAGAGAATATGTGGTTGTGGAGCCACAAACAACAGACAAACCATGAACACACTTGCAAAATCATGAACGACTCTTGGTATCAATATGACCGCAAGATAGTTTTTAGAAAACAAAATCAGATGTTAAGCATTCCCTTAAGAAGGCCAAGGAAAGAATAATTGCCAATTTATCTGTGGAGCAAGAAAACATGGTAAATTTAAAATAGTAAATTAAGAATAACATTCTTCTAAAAATGTATGCTTTTAACTTGCTACTGACACATGATAATACTACAGTAACAAGTAACAACAATTATTAAACAATTAACAATTGCTAAATGCTTCTGCAGTTCCTCCTTTGGGAGGCCAAGGTGGGAAGATCACTTGAGGCCAGGAGTTCAAGACCTCATCTCCACCAAAAAAATCAAAAGAAGAAGAAAAATGAAAGAAAGAAACTATATACAAAAGTACAGATGAAATAATGTGATGTCTGGAGTGGGTACAATTGTGTTCCCCAAAAAGATATATTGAAGACCTACCTCCGTTACCTGTGAATGTGACTGTATTTAAAAATAGGCTTTGCAGATGTAATCAAGTTGAGATGAGGTCCTCTGGGTCAAGGTGGGCCTTAATTCCAGCACGACTCTCCAGCTGTATCTGATAAAAACAGGGAATTTGGACTCAGGTGCAGAGGATGCTGGGAGCCCCACTGTGTGGAGGCTGAGGTGGGGACTGGAGGGCACATCTACAAGTTGGGGAGATCCGAGGATGACCAGCAGCCACTGGGAGCTGGGCAGGGCCTGGAAAAGGTTCTCACCCAAAGCCTGTGGAAAGAACCAACCCCGCCAACACCTTGATCTCAGACGTCAGGCCACCAGCACCCAGGGACAATAAATTTCTGCTGTTTTAGCCACCTCGTCTGCAGGGATTCCTCACGCAGACCTAGGAGACTGATAGAATGCCTGACATTTCTTCTCCAGTAAATGAATGGAGAATTATGGATGAAGCTGGAGGAGCTATGGATCCATAGCTGTGACAACAGGGTGACGGGTTCCAGGGAATAGTTTGTGCAACTTATCATTTCATGTTTCCTAATATAAGCAAATAAGCACATATATTTCTTCTCTTCATGGACAAATGTTTCCAATACTTTACATGCTTTTCTTCACCTTGCTTTTTCCCTTAATATACGCTAGAGATATTTCTCACTCATTTTTGTAACTGCATATTTTTATGTTGTGTGAAAATGCCGTATCGCTTCCTCTTCAATCTCACACCCAGGACACAGCCTGGGACAGCCGGGCTGTTTTCTAGCTTGCTTACTTGCAATTCTATTGCAAATTGAGCCCCATACGTCTTCTAGTATTTGTGCTCAGGAGGCTAAATCCCTGGAGGTAGGATTGCTTTTTCTAGAGAAAAATGATATAATATTTTGCCAGATATTGCAAAACTTCCCACTCACACCAGTTTAGCATTTTGCATTCCCACCAGCTTGTAAAAGAACGCCCTGTCTTATAGTCAACAGAAGAGGCTACTTTTTTAAAGAAATGCTTGTATTTTAGTTTAGTTTTAATTGGTGTTTTCTTGTAATGAATGAAGTTCAGTATTTTTAAAAAAGCATTTCTTTCTCTATGAACAGTCTGTTCATATACTTAATGTATTTTTATATGCTTATTGGTCTTTCTGTTGTGTGGTTTTAGAAGTGCTTAATGTAGATGGACCCTTCGTGTGTGATATAACTTGTCAATATTTTCCATTTATCAGTAGCTTATGCTTTTTACCATGCAGATATTTTTCATATAATGAAACCTACCACATCTCCTCTATTGCCTCTGGATTTTGAGTCATGGGGAATAAAATAATAGATCTATGTTTCTGTATAGGGGTTCATCTCCTGCATTTCGATATGATCCATTTGGAAATTATCTTGGGATACACTGTGAGGAATGGATCCGGTTTTATCTTTTCACCAGACACCGTTCCTTATGCTCACATGGGAAGGGGCTAGGATTCTCCACGTTCTGAAGAGCTTCTGTGCAGTCTGGTGACTCCAAGTGTGGCACGTGAACATCTCCTGGAGGCTGGCTGGGGATGCAGAATCTCAGAGCCCACCCAGACCTGCTGAACCAGAATCTGAATTTTAACAAAATACTCAGGAGGTTCCTGCATTTGAGAAGATTGAAGTTCGAGAAGGACTAATATTCAAAAGATAGTTTTTCTTTTGGCTTTTTCCCCAAAATAATAGGCAGAATAAAAAACAAATACTGCCTTCCATTGGCCTCGCCATACTAATACAACACATTTACACCTTTTAAATTAGGGACCCCATGTATTGCACGATGATCGGGTCTTAATGTTTGTATGAAAATTATGGAAGTTGATAAAGGTGCTCCTCAGCCTAAGGCTTAGCAAACCCAACAATGACTCCCCTCTCTAATGTAACTTAGACTTGCTTATACCACAATTACTCATTTTTGTTTAAGTTGCCCTTTTTGAACTTTATAAACACACTATATTTTATAGTCTTAAGTGATAATGTTTCACTCAATATTATGTTTCTAATACTTATCCATGTCATGAATAAGTATAGTCCATTCTTTTTCACTAATGCATACTACTATACTGCGTAAGTGTATTTAAAATATTTATATATTCTCTTTTTATATCCTGAGATATCCCGATATTTTTCACCGGTGTAAATCATTACAAATTGTACTTCCAAAAGCAGTTCTTTTTATTTATATTTTTCATTTCAAAAGTGTGCTAGAATTTTTCTCAGGTGTGTATTTAGGAATGGAAATGTAGGGTAAGAGAAGGTACGCAAGCTCAGGTGATCATGCACATTGATTTTTGATTGTGCAAAGGGCCACACGGATTCACACTCCCAGAGTAGGGTGGGAGCGTGGCCCCTGGCCAGCATCATGCATGGGTGACCTTCCTCAGATCAGGGCTTGTGAACTGACATCTATATAGTCAAATGTATTGACTTTGGTTATCCGATTACTTCACGTTATGCTTATAAAAATTGTTTGATATTTTTAGATTTCAAAATGGTTACTTTTTATTTAATGCTTCTATCCTCTTGAATTAGTTACAAATAATTCACTTTTGTGGAACAAAAGACCAAACTTGGAGCATCTTAAATATGTGGAGACTTTTTTTCCCCAAATAATAGGAAATCAAGAGATACACACTTGGTGGCACTGCTTCAATCTTTGCTGTGAGGAGACAGATCTTACAGTCACTTTTATGAGCTGGGCTACGTTCTCATGGAGCATTGAGACCCACAGTCGTGAAAATCAGCGGCCGCCCGAGCCCTCCTCGCCCAATGTGGTTCCCGGAGCTGTCCTCGTAGGATGTGTGTGAGGACGTCCTGCCCCACTGTTCTTTTAGATGGTCAGAGAATTTAAGAGAAAAACAGGAAGCTGTTGTTTCTCACGAGTTGAAGCCTGTGTGATCCACTAACAATTATATTTCATCTCTATTTTATTTTCTGAAAATTCCTGTTAAACTCAGATAGTAGCTTATCTGACAATTTCAATTTCCCAGGGGGTGAGTACTGTGTTTTTTCTCTGTGCCCTCATGTTCGGAGGGACGGGCCATGGTTGGGAGTGGCGCCCTTTTGCGCACCCTTTTGCGGCACCCCTCCCGCTCCTGCCCGCAGTGTCACCTCCCCTATGTGCATCTCGTCACCCCGCAGGCTGCAGGATCCTAAGCCCAGGATGCAAGTGAGTCTTATTTCTTCCCCTACATGGTCCAGACAAGAGCCTGGGCTCCAGATCTTTGTATTGAAGTGTGTGGCCAGGGAAAGGAACAAACCAGGCTGTGATAACCAGACTTCCTCTCTCCAGTGAAGAAAAAAAGCAAAAAACACAACAATTAAAACTAAAATGCATGGCTTGATAATTGAGTCTTCTTTTCTCACGGAAATCATTGCTCCCATAGATCATCCAGTGTGCAGTAAAGAAACTCACTACACACACAAAAAGGAAACAAAATGTTCCCTTGTCCACTAGTTTGATCTGGTTATTATAGCAGCTCTACTTCAAATTTTAAAAAAATAGAAATTGGGGGAAAGCGATGCTTCCGTGTGCCCTTCAAGCTCACGCTCAGCGCGGCTGTGGCTTCCTGTTTACCAGCCCTTGCCTGGACCATCCATTTGCCGTCTCTGCCACCAGCCCACATCCCGTTCATAAAAGAGATTTCTGTTTACCGCCTGCTATTTAGAGTTCCTCCATCCAAGTTCGATTTGCAGTGTTTTGCTCCATCATGCTGTCCTTCTCCTTTCCACCAGCTGTTTTCCCCGACTCAGTGGCGTTCAGATGAGCAGGGCTCACCCATGCCCACGTCTTCCTGTCCACCGTCACTGGTGGCCGCTGACCTTGCTCTGCTGTGCCCCTGGCAGGCCCTCCTCAAACAGTGGGGGGAGGCCCTGCAAACCGGGGCAGGGCTGGAGCCACGGGCCGAAGGGCGGCAGGGAGCCAGCAGGTCTGACCCATGCAGTGCTGCTTCCTGCCCAAGAGCACCTGTGTGGCTCAGTTACTTTCCTGTCTTTACCAGCACCTGGCACAACGCTTTCTACACCCTTTGCTGAATAGAATTAAAATCCAAATGTAATCTTCGATGATGGTTAGGAGACATGTCTTGCCTAGAGGATGGGTGAATAGAGCCCAGTCTGTTAGTCTGTTCTCACGTTGCTTTAAAAAAAAAAATGCCGGTGACGGGGTAATTTGAATAACAGAGGTTTAACTGACTCACAGTTCCACAGGCTGTACAGGAAACATGGCGGCTTCTGCTTCCGGGGCGGCCTCAGGGAGCTTCCAGTCATGGCGGAAGGCGAAGTAGGCGCCGACTTGCCTTTCATGGCTGGAGCAGGAGGAAGAGCAAGAAGGGAGGTGCCGCACACTTTTCAAAACCAGGTCTCATGAGAATTCACTCACTTTACAGCACCAAGGCAGGTGGTGCTAAAGCATTCATGAGAACTCCACCCCCATGGCCCCACCACCTCCCACCAGGCCTCAACACTGGGGACTACAATTCAAAGTGAGATTTGGGTGGGGACACAGATCCAAACCTGTCACCCAGTAACTTCCCTCTGTCCACTAGTGCTTCACAGAAATGATTAGCACAGGCCACAGGAGAAAGGCCACATGTGAAAGGAGACGTAGCATGACACTGCATGAACCTTGCTGACATTTCTGTAGACACAGTGGAGATGGAACCAAACCAAAGAGACCAACTCACTGTTCTGATCCCTGCAGTGTCTCTACACCCCCAGTCAGTCAGTGGAAGGACCCTGGCGGGAGGGGTGTCCAAACCCACAGTCTGGGGCTGGGCATGGCTGAGGGGCACGGGGCGACCCCACTGCTTTCCTTTCCACAATGGGTTTGCAGGCTCTGGAAGCAGAGACACAAAGAAGGTGGCAAAATGCTGAACAAAGCACTGGGACGGAGAGGGCTTGGCCTAGACCTGGCAGGACATGTGGGCAGGCTGGGCCCAAGTGAGGCAGCGTTTCAGGGACTGGACCCAAGCTCAGTACTCACCAGAGAGAGAAGAAAAGGGGCCTGGAGGAGAGTCACCCCAGCCCCTCAGTGTCCTGGTTCACCAAAGAACATGCATTTGCAGGTGAAGCCATCACTGCTTATTTTTTCTCTTGATTTGAAACATAGGGATCTATGCCTACCTCTGTAGTCTCTGATGGAGGCCATAACTTCATTAGAAGTCAATATACAACACAGACTTCCCTCTCTGTAAGGCTGGGCAAGGGGGAAAAATAGCAGAATAGGTATGCACACATATTTAATATAGATTCACAAACTAAATCAATCATATGTTGTGGCAATGGACACTTAATTCGATAACTAAACAGAAAACAAAACTAAACAATCCTCCAAGACTTAGAAAAAGAGCACGAAAAGTTTCTAAAGATGAGAGGTGTGGAAGATGGACAGACTGGGCAGATTTAATCTGTAAATCACAGAACCCACAGGTGGAGGGCGGAGCCCCCGGGCAGAGACAATGCCCAAAGACAGCAGAAGACAGCCTTCTCCATCACGTTGTCCGTGAGGCATAAACATTTGCCACTTTAATCACTGGGTCATCTCCTTGTGGTTTAAATTCACATGTTACTGATTGTTAGTGAGGCTGGAATCTTTTCATGAATTAGCTATTCATTTTTCTCTTCTATAACTTGCCTGATCTTTTGCCCAGTTTTCTATTATGTGTGTTGTATTTTTTTTAAATTGTGACCATTCATTTATTCTGTATTTTGGGTGGATTAAAGATCTAATATAAAAAGTAAATTTTCAAAATATTTAGGGGGACAATGAGTATCTTCATTAAAAACTAAAATAAGATAGTATCTTAAATAATTTGTGGAAGCATAAATGTTAAAGTATACTAATCAATTCAACTACATACAAATTTACAACTTTTATTTACTAACGAATGCCTTAAAATGGAAAAACACAGCCTTGTAGAAGACAACTGCGGCTCCCTAAATACCTTCAAAATGAGCGCCTGAAGCAAAATGACTGGGAACATGAAAAAGACGATCTCTGATGGCTGTGCCTGTGGGGCCCTCTCCGTGCCAGCGGGGCCCTCTGCGTGCCTGCGGAGCCCTCTGCGTGCCTGCGGAGCCCTCTGTGTGCCTGCGGAGACTGAGAGAATGGCATCCGAAAAACTAGAAAAGCACACTTCATTTGCATGTTCCTCGATAATGTAATATATTACAATAAGTCATGGTGAGAAAATTTACATTCAAGCCTGTTCGACTTTGTTGTGCGTTCTTGTACAACAATCAGGGGAAAACTGAATTTTTAACATTGCCTTTATGGCCTCAGGCTTCGATAATTTGGCCTAAAACAATCTGTTACTTTTAATGATTGAGTCTTCCACTCCATCGTAGCTGTGGGTGATGGTGAACTCACCCCAATAACACCATGTTCTGAGGCTTCCAACCCTGCCTTCAAACCATGACACAGGTGTGTTAAGCTGAACTTTTCACCACGGAACAGGTTTCTCCCCAGTGCTGTGTGAAGCTTCTTTTATATGCATTTATAAGCTCCACCCGTTCACAAGGGAGGAACCTTCATGACCTAATCGCCCCCTAAAGACCCCGCTCTTAACGCTACTGCATTGGAGATCAAACTTCAACATAATCGTGGGGACATTCAGGCCTGGCAAGGAGCGAGTGGATGGGAAATTTGGGGAAAACAGACAGCTTTATGCCACCTGCTCTCTGACTCATATGAGCTAAGACATGACTTAAAAGGAGAAAAAGTCTTTGTTGGAAGCCAGGGAATGAGAGCAAAAGAAAGACAAACCACGTGGAAAGCACGAGACTTGTTTTTTAGGAGAGGCATCATGGGCAGTTAAAATAAGTAAACAAACGTTCCTGCTAGACAAGCTTCAATCCACACGATCCTCCCCATGATCTAATCACATTCCACGGCCGACTCACCTAACCATTTAGGCCCATGTTTTTCATCTGTAAAATTTCATTATTGTTATAAGCATGACTAAAGCTTACACATCTGAAAGGCACGTCTCAGTTGAGAAACAGCCCCTCCATGGAAACATTTCCTCCTTTATGGGCAGGGCTGACCCCTTCCCCAGTCTCCGCAATTTCACATTTTCATTGCAGACTTTCCTGCTTCTTGCTGTTCCCAGCACGATGAGCCTGGATTGGACCCGGCCAGGATTTTGTGGTTGTCCTTTGCCATGACTGGGTTCCAGGAGGAAGCTGCCCCCCTTCACTCTCACCTCCTTGGCCATAGAGGTGGTTGTTGAGGTGGTGGAGGTGGGTGGGGGGGCCACCTATTTGAGCAATAACGAGGGTTTCTCAAGTGGGAGGAAAATAAAAATGTCTCCTGCTGAGTCCTAGATTTGCCCCAGAACAGCAGCAGAAGCAGCCCCATCAGTCTCCCTGACCCCTGACTGGACTCTATACCCCCGGGGCCAACGCTCCCAATTCAGTCAGTCTCCAACCCCTGCAACATGAGCTCATGGAATCTGCTAAGTTCATGGAATAAGCTCATGGAACTTAGTTTAGAACGTTATTTCTCTATGTACTTTCTGAAGGCCATGAGTCCCCACGGGCGTGAGTCAGGCCATACACCTCGCCGGATGGGAAGTGCCTATCGCGGGTGCAGGAGATGAGGAGGTGTCCAGTAAGGGATGAATGCATGGATGGACACATGAACAAATGGGTACATGAATAAATGAATTTATTAAGAAATTGTTTAGTAAATACACTGTCTTTCAGGCTTGAAAACTCATCCTTCATTTTATGATATTAGCAACCCAAAACCATCGGTAAAACAGGGTAACTTTTTTCATTTTGGAAGACACACTGAACTTTGGTTTTTAAGAATGTTATGAGAAGTGAAGTCCAAATAGTTTCAAAAACTGTTTTTATGTAGCTTTTGTTAAATATTCCTCTAATAATAATTCGTGTGGGTGGTGTCTGATTAATGAGTAAATCACACGAGTCCAGATAGAAATCCAAACCCTAATATTCATGCAGATTACATTTTATCACCTGCCGCGTGAGCGTGGGAAGTAGAGAGAGGAAGTCAGGAAAAGGCAGGATGCACACTTGGGCCACGCAGCCCTCAGCAGAAGCTGCCACCAGGAACACACAACACTCAGCAGAGGCTGCCCCCGGGGCCACACAACACTCAACAGAGGCTGCCCCTGGGGCCACACAACACTTGGCAGAAGCTGCCCCCGCAGCCACACAGTCCTTGGCAGAGTCTGCCACCAGGGACAGCTCCATGTGCACCTCCAGAGACACAGACCTGACTTGGGTAGAACAGCAAATGTTCCAGGATGAAAGCATTTCTTGCATTTTCAAGCCATTCGCATTTGCCATGGAGCTTTGACTTACCTTTCAGTTTATCGCTTCTCAACAACCCCTTCATTAAGTAATTCCTGCATTTTTGGCTATGCAGGGTTAAAATTTGAATCCTCTTTTGACAAATAAGGATACTCAAGTGTTTAGTTTTAAGGAGCTCACCAAGACGTACACACAACTGGTGATGAGAGACAGCTCCTGGTGCTGAGTCCAGTGTACTCCACGGCCATGATGCAAACCTGAGTATACGTGTTAAGCAGCCCTTGATTTAGGGATCCACTGCAGCTGGATCAGTGAATTCCTTTTACTTCAAAGTAACAGCTATCAGACACCCCCTGCTACTCATTCTCAACGATGTCACCTGTTACAGGAGACAGGCATAAATACATACAGCCAGCATATGGCTCATGGAATGATGAGAGGGTCTTTGCCTTTCACAGGTGCATTAGCACCAAGAGGCCTGCTTGTCCAGCTGGAAATGGTTTTGTGGGGTGCAGACACCCAACTACAAGCTTCATGATGCATCTTTGCCACTGCACGCAGCTGACGAGGAGCCACACATGAGCTATTTTGCGTAAAGCATCGATGGCACGGCTCCCATTGCAATCCAGCAGCAGGAGGCATGGTGAAGAGTGGCCGCTGTCCCCATGGATATGAGCAATGTGACCCACAGACCAGCCAAGGAACCAGCTTCTTCACTGTGAGCAACGCACACTGTTTTCTGCTGTCTCCCCTGGTGGGAGGAGACCCTGAGCAACAACATCAGGACGTGTAAATTACTAACCGTGTGCTCTTCAGGAGCGCAGAGTCTCACCACGGCAGGTCACTCCTCTTCCTGGGCACAGGGTGAGGCCACATTCCCCAGCCCCTGGCTATGAGGTGCAGCTGTGTGACCAAGTCCTGGCGAGGAGACTGTGAGGGAGAGTGATGGCCACCACCTCTAGGCCTCCTCTGAAATCCCACCAGTTCCTCCCAGCTGCCTTGTTTACATCCTACCGCAGATGTCCACGGAGCTACTGGAGCTCAGGGGAGGATCCCAGATTCCTGGGCGGGGGTGTGGAGCACAGCCCTCATCTGGCCCATGTTTGACACTCATGCAAGTGAACAATACGTTCTTATTTTGGTAAGCTACTAAAATTCGGAGGCGTTGTTACAATAGTGAGCCTACTCTGAGGAATACATCATGTCTTTTATTTCCTGTAACTTTAAATTCTTAGAAACTTGGAAATTACCAATTCTGATCTTTTATTAGCCATGGCTCAGTTTAGCAGAATGGATAGAAGCAATAACAATATCTGAAGCCATGTGGGGCTATCCAAGACATGTGGCCTGGGGAATCCAGGCAGGGTGCAGTAGCTAACAGAATAACCTTAGGTCTTTTTTGCCTAACAATGATTAAATGTCTGCCACATAGCTGCCTAAGGTGGAGGTAGAAACAATATTTAAGCATTGCAGGAAAGCAGACGTTACCTACCACGGTAGTCGGTGTAGAACTTAGCAGGATGGGAAGCATTGGAGCAAGCTGAGCTCCTGGCACCGAGTTCCCAACTAGACAGCGATCGTCCATAGGACAGGACCCCATGGGGGCAACAGTGCTTCTCAGTGAAATGGGTGCTTCCAACCGCAACGATGCAAATACTTACAGAGAAGCACACAGGCAGGTGTCCATCAGGCACCCAGCTTCAGTCTGTAGTGTTTGGTCTGAAAAAATAAAGATATTCAAGGCATGAACTCACCTTCAGGCAGCGTGAAGTTGAATTGGGGACACAAGATTAATACAACTGAAATAACACTAAGCAAAACTAGAGAGAAGAAATACAGTTATCATCTGCCCCTCACCACGAAGGCCACGTGACATCACGCAGAGAGCCCTACCCGGGCAGCAATGAGGTGGCCATGCGTGAGCTGGGCCTTGCAAGAACCCTGAGCCCTGCAGAGCCTAGAAAGAGCCGAGGAGGGCCTGTGGGAATGGAAGCCCCTCGCCATTCCTCCCAGACCCTTCATTTCCCCATCAGCACAATAAATGCAGCATGCAGTGTTCGCGAAGGTAAACTGGGAACGTGCGTGAACGTGCCTTCTAGAAGGAAAGCATGCACATATCTATGGCTTGTAATTACCCGCTTCCTACACTGAATTCCTGGACAACAGAGCCATACTTTTCACCTCTGAATCCACAGAGACTAGAATGCCCAGCCCAAAGCAAGCACTCACTAGGTATTTTCTAACTTATTAAAAAGTATGAATGGACAAATGAACCTTTTTCTATTTCAAATTAGATGAAACTTCTGGTGAGATTAAAACAACATGCCTTGTTCTGCGATAAGAATCGCCCTTTCTCTATCCCCACTTCTGGACAGACCCTTCACAGCAAAACCCACGTGAACCTCGTCCAGCCACAGGCTGCACACAGCAATGCCTCCAGGCAAACCCACATGAACCCCGTCCAGCCACAGGCTGCACACAGCAATGCCTCCAGGCAAACTCACATGAACCCCGTCCAGCCACAGGCTGCGCGCAGCAATGCCTCCAGGTAAACTCACATGAACCCCGTCCAGCCACAGGCTGCACGCAGCAATGCCTCCAGGCAAACTCACATGAACCCCATCCAGCCACAGGCTGCGCGCAGCAATGCCTCCAGGTAAACCCACATGAACCCCATCCAGCCACAGGCTGCGCGCAGCAATGCCTCCAGGTAAACCCACATGAACCTCATCCAGCCACAGGCTGTGCACAGCAATGCCTCCAGGTAAACTCACATGAACCCCGTCCAGCCACAGGCTGTGCACAGCAATGCCTCCAGGTAAACCCACGTGAACCTCATCCAGCCACAGGCTGCACACAGCAATGCCTCCAGGCAAAAGTTTTTAATTTTCTTTGGTTTGGGAAATTTGTTTTATATTGGACTGAGTAACTCAGTTTCAAGGGGCTGTGTCTCCAACATGTTACAGTTCATGGAAAGGACACATCTGGAGTGTAATTTACAATGTATCTGGGCACACATGGTTTAAAAGTTATTCGTGAATGCTATACTGTGGGTCTTTTACCTTAAAATTATGTAGCGTTTTCAGATTCAAAAGCAAGTGTTTGTGAGTCAGCTCTCACAATTTGTCTCAGTCTCAAAAGCAGATATTAAAGGTCCACATGAACCCTGGGAGATTGTGTCAACTGACTGTGTTTTCGTAGCGAGCGGTGGTATTTTAAAGGGAACTTAGCATTCGGAGGAAAGAGAAGCCCGGATGTTTAAGGCATGTCCTCTGGTTTCAGAGGCTTTCAAGCCCAGTGGGAACCACTGCAGCATCCCCAAGCCAGCCTCATCTCATGACCTAGTTTTTACAAAAATGTGGCTAGAAATATTGAGAACTGGGAGTTTAAAATTCAAAACTTCAGCTAACTCTAGAAAGTCTTGCCGTGGATGTAGAGACAGCTCTTCATGGAACTGAGGCACTGATGGAGCTTCTACAATTCCAAGTTCCTTACAGGATTTAAACAACGACAACAAAGAAAAAAGCAAAAAACAAAAAAGGAAGGAAAGGCTAAATCCTGAGTGATGAATACACAGACAGGAAGAAGGCAGAAAACCCAGCTTTTCTCAGAGAATATCAAGATCAGGAGGTCCACAGACTGGGGACTGTGAGCTTTCCAGCTCTGCTCTGTGAGCACATGGGTGGCAGGACAGCATTGACTTTTGTGTGGTACTATAATAAATTCTGTAAACTATACTTTTGTTTTTTAACTTTTAAGTTCAGGGTACAAGTTCAGGGTTGTTACATAGCTACACTGTGTCATGGGGGTTTGTTGTGCAGATTATCTCATCACCCAGGTATTAAGCCTAGTGCCTATTAGTTACTTTTCCTGATCCTCCCCCTCCTCCTAGGCCCCAGTGTCTGCTGTTCCCGTCTATGTGTCCCTGTGTTCCACCATTTATCTCCCACTTATAAGTGAGAACATGCAGTGTTTGGTTTTCTGTTCCTGTGTTAATTTGCTAAGGATAGTGATCTCCAGCTTCATCCATGTCCCTGCAAAGGACATCATCGCATCTTTTTTATGGCTGCATAATACTACACTTTCAATCCCATAATTTTTAGGATTCTATGTTGAATGCATGCGTATTCACAGATGCTACAGTGTACATCTGTCTTTTCCTCAGGAAAAAGACCAGGAATCTGAAAGGACATCAAGGAGTGGCCGTGGACACACCATGTGCCATGAGGTCATGGAGACCGTAACACGGCGGGGATGCTGGAGAAACTGCCCACGTCTTACCTCCCAGGGACACAGCACTCTTCCTGGACACATGGAAGCATTCCTTCATTCATTTTACAAAATATATTGCTTTTCTGTAAAGAACACAGGACTATAAATATATATTAAATGTAGCCCCAGCTGCCCCTAAGAATGTTACTGAGACAGACCAAAACCAAAATACTAATAAAAACAGCAACTAACTAGACACACAAACAACCAAAACACTCACCCTGCCCCATGCTAAGGGAAACAACAGGATCGTAGGGACAGGTGTCCAAAGAAGACTATGTGCTTAGGGATGGTTTAGTAAAAAGTAGAGCTTGAGAGAGACCTTAATGGAGATAAAGAAGCTAGCAGGGTGAAAACACGGATTGCTGGCATTCTAGGAAAAGGAAGTACCATTTCTGGAGACACAAATTTATGTAAATGCATGGCATATTTGGAGAATATAAATAATTTCTGTGAATAAAATACATCAAATTAGATAAATATAGCTAAAGAGTATAAGCTTTATCCTAAGGGTTATGGAGAGCCATGAAGAGGACCTCACCGCCTCGCATATAACGTGGAAAACTCACTCATGTGGCAGGCAGCCTAGGGAGAATCTGGGTGGGACATGTCTGGAACATCACTGCACTTGTGTTAAGTAATGAGTACTGGGGTGAAGAATGGGAAGAAATCGAGAAGGAACTTCACGTATACAGGATTTGACCTGGGTCTGTAGGTCACGGAGGCTGCAATCATGGAAAGCAATGTTTGGAGTTGGCAATGTGAAGTCCCAGGCTAACACACCCAGTCCGTGCCTGGTGCTCACACAGACCTTCCGTCCGCAGTGCTGTGCGGCATCAGACCCAGTAAGGGTGCTTGCCTTGCTTTAATCTAGGCTTCCTGAAGGCAGGCACTTTATAGGTGTTTAGTAAATGTTTGTTAAGAAAACAAACAAATGGACAAATTCCTCTCTTGCCTTGTGTACCTCTCACAGTAGAAAAGTGTGGACTTCCCAGTTTGCAATTGGCTTTCGTGAAAGTTACCACACATTTTGTAAATGAATGTGACATTGCAGTACATATGGCTTAATACAGCAACAAGGGAACCACAGCTGCCTCTAAGAGCTCTCCGGTTCACTCTGAAGTGAATTTCCTTGTTCACCTCTTGTCTCAGCCAGATTATCTGAAATGTTCTTCATCTCTCAAACCAGCCACACAATTAGATAGAGGCAAGACCCCAATAAAAAACAGATGCTGCCTGCTTCAGAAGCAAGGCTTTCTTGGGAACACAATTTCAAGGTTTGAAGCATGAGTTATTTCCCCAAAGCAATAGAATTGTTGATCATGTTAGATTCCCAAGAACATTATTTTTAAAAGCCTGCTGACTAAATTGGTTAGTGTATTTCAGCCCTGACGGGCGCTTAGTCAGAATGGTTTTGCTCTCCTGGGAAACACAGAAGGTGGAAATGCACAATTATTAGGATTGAGGTCACCGACAAAGCTCCTCTCATTGAAAAAAAATTTAATATAAATATATAAATTGCATGCACACATACATATGAAGTGTAGCTAATTTTCATTTTCCATTTCAATTCAAGATGCGTTTTTGTTTTCTGACAAATCTGTTCTCGTAGCAGTCCTTCCTGTTATAATACAATGGCTTTATAATATCTTTTAAAGTATTAAAAGCAAACTCAGAAATGTTGTGCCTTTTTACAGACAATTTTAACATATTTTGTCCATCCTTGGTCTTAAAATACTAACTTTAACAATCAGGCAAAATCATCATAGCTCAGGTATCCCATTTAGCAATGACATCAAGTGGCGATTTGCCCTGAAATTGTATGAAGACCACATAAGCACCCAACGAGAGTGCCATCATCAGCGTGGTGGGGTGGGAGCTTCCGCCGTCATCAGCATGGTGGGGCGGGAGCTTTCTGCCATCATCTGCCTGCAGAAGCATCAAGTTTTACAACTAACCACACAAGAGAAGGTCCAGCACACTGAAAGAACAAAAAATCCAAGAATGAATGCTTTGAAGTGGGCAAAAAGCAGTTTCAGCTTATCTGCCTCTCTCCTCCTGCCAGGCAGCATAGCTCAGTGCCAAGGGGGACCCCCTCAGCCCATGATCTCCCTGATGGGGGGAAAGTGAGAGTACAGTGAGTGAGCACCCAGCCCCCCATCCCTGGAGGACTCTGCCCAAGAGGCCCACCTTTTTCTTGCTCCACCTGGAACACTGAGGTTAACAGCACACCTGTGTAGTTGGGAGATACTGGGAGCAGAGAAGAGAGATGGGTGTTCTACCAACACTCTGCAGACTCCACGAGGAAGCCCGCCCATAAGTCACCTAGGACACCCACATGTGGATCCCCCAAACCGGCCTATGGGCACCCCAAGGGCTACATACAGCTCGCCTCCCCCTGCACCTAAGCTGGCTTCCCAAGCATGCCCCTGCAGACAGCGAGTACAAGCATAGCAAGCAGACACCCAGCTCGACTTTGCAGAATTCGGAGAAGACACACATACATCAGCATTTCAGGGCATCACACTGGAGAAAACAAATGGGAGGCTTTTAGCACGTGTCCTGGACTTTGCAGAATCAGAAGGCATACAATCTTAAGAACTTCCTGCCAAAAAGGAATATGAGGGGTTAAGCAGGCGCATCCACAGAAAAGATCTAAGATAGCCTCAGAATCCAAAACTGAGCTGATTGGTGAAAGCATTTCTCTCCTGAAGCAAGTCAGTAAAGACTGGAGGAGGTGACCACGTCTTCAATGTGCCAACAGCAATGCAAGGCTTCGAGGAACATGAAACAATCAAGGAAACATGACACCAGCAAAGGAGCATAATAATATTCCTATAACCAACCCTAGAGAAATGGAGATATACAAACTGCCAGAAAAATTCAAAATAATTGTGTTAAGGAGGCTTAGTGAACTACAACCGAACACAGACACTCAACAAAATTTAAAAATAATACATAAATAAAATAAGAAGCTCAATACAGATATAAAAATCCTTTTGAAAACAAAATGAAAGTTCTGGAGCTGAAGAGTAAATTAATGGAAGCTTAAAAGGCAATGGACAGCATCAATATCTGGCTTAAACAGAAGAAACTTGAAGACATGGCGTTTGGAAACATTCAGTTGGTGGGAAAAAAAAGATGGAGAAATTCTACAAAATGTATGGGACACCATCAAGAAAGCTATAATTCATACTACAGAGGTCTAAAAGAGAAAGAGAAAAAAGAGGGAGAAAGCTTATTTTTAAAAATAATGGCTTCAAATTTACCAAATCTGTGAAAAGGTATGGACATTCAAGTATGTGAAGCTAAAATGTCTCCAATTAAGTTCAACACAAAGAAGACTTCACCAATACACATTATAATAAAACTTTCAAAAATCAAAGGCAGAGTATTTTGAAAGCAGCAATAAAAAAAGCAAATCAAATAGAAGGGAACCTCTACAAGGCTACTAGAGGATTTTTCAGCAGAAACCTAGAGGGCCAGGACAGAGGAAGATGCTACATTTGAAATGATGGAAACAAGAAAAAAAATAAATAAACCTCAATCTGACAAGCAAAAAGACTTCACCTGGAAATGCGGTCTTTTAGAAATGAAGAAGATGGCCGGGCACGGTGGCTCACGCTTGTAATCCC
Organism: Hylobates moloch; assembly: GCF_009828535.3. Lineage (NCBI taxonomy): Eukaryota > Metazoa > Chordata > Mammalia > Primates > Hylobatidae > Hylobates > Hylobates moloch. The sequence continues at coordinate 342,232 of NW_026652288.1, read as the reverse complement.
AGCACTTTGGGAGGCCGAGGCGGGTGGATCACGAGGTCAGGAGATCGAGACCACAGTGAAACCCCGTCTCTACTAAAAATACAAAAAATTAGCCGGGCGTGGTGGCGGGCGCCTGTAGTCCCAGCTACTCGGAGAGGCTGAGGCAGGAGAATGGCGTGAACCCGGGAGGCGGAGCTTGCAGTGAGCCGAGATTGCGCCACTGCACTCCAGCCTGGGTGACAGAGC